>NC_090436.1:747980669-748289069 GCF_031143425.1 Pleurodeles waltl | reverse complement strand
CAAGATTGCCACAGAAGGACATTTGCTAAACCATGTTTCAATAATGGAACAGTGCCAGTTTGTTGTATACCCGCAGATCACCCAACTTGGCTGATGTAAGATGATGAATGTGGCTAAGTGTGAATTCCTATACCCGATATGGGTACACAGGGCAATGAGTGACACATTTCAGGTGCAATGACTACACCTGTGCCCATGCATTCTGTCATGGATGACCAAAATAGATGCTGTCAGCATATATTTCTTTGTTTGTTGTAAATTTAGATAAATTGCCAATCCATGTTTAGTGTCAGATTGTCATCAAGTAACACACAGGATCCCTGCCATTATGGTGTCATAGAGGGCATATCTGGCTCAGGGTACACTGTCAATGTAGCATATGTAACCTACAGACAACACAGGCCCACATGTAATGGACCATAGAAAGCATAATAATTCATGAGCTAAACTCAACCCACATGAGCATCATGCAGTAACTGATTGTCCCTCGATGCACAAGGCACAGTACCTGAGTGACTAGCATTGCAGTGCACCAGGAACGTGGCTTTGCGTGTCTCTCATAACAACAGATGAATAAATGGAGTACACTCTATAAATGGATCTGCAACCAATTGAGGAATCATGTTTGTCACCACATGATTGTTAGGGCCACTGCAAGTGTGCATGTGTGTGTGTATCACTCACTGGAGTGACAGGGTCAATACATGTTTGCAGTGATATGTCTGTTGGAGTGCCATCATGCCTGAGGGGCTGGACTGTCAGATATAATGTCACACACAGTAATTATTTCTTCACAGTGTTGTACAGAGCACAGACATTGGGCACATTTCACCCTTCCATGCTTTACAGGTGGACCTGCCCCCTACACAATTGGAGAAGTGGCTCGATTTGCGGACCCAGACATATCCAGTAAGTGTTGATATTTCAGTTCTGTGTTATGTTTGCAGCTGTGGTGTGATTTACTCCTCAAGTTCTGATGTGCTGGAACATGAACTGATATGTGAGCTGACTGGAGTTTGACTTTTCTTTGCCATATTTGAGTTGGACAATCAGTGACTTAGAGTCATCCTTTGGGATTGTAGTGAAGCGCTCTAGGAACTGCCATGTGAATAGGGTGACATTTGTTGTTACATTTCTTGTAATGAAATATTTGGAGGTGGCCAATTTCATGATTTAGTCAGCAAGTCATACCCTGAATCACACAGAGCAGGGATGCTGAAGTATTACCCACAGTCTTGAGCCTCCCTGTTAACTAATGAACATGTAGGACTGTATGTTTGCATGTAGCTCCACATGTTGTGCTACGTTTATGTGGCACTTGAGTAGAATGCCATAGGTGTGCATGCAGCTCAAACCCAGATGGGTGCTTGCATCTATGTGCTTGTTGTAGGACAGGTATTGGTGATATCAAATGATGTTGACAATTGTCCGCAATTAGGAACATACTAGTAGATGTGACTGTACAATGTTTGTGTCTATCCTAGTTGAACACCCTCCTTACCTGTAGTGGACTGACTAAACCCATGGACAGCTGTCCAAAGCTTTTGGCTGTCCTTGATGTTTGAAAGTATGTGTTGCATGTCTATCCCCCCCTGAGGCACAGGCTTAGGGTTATGAAATATATGTACCTAGATGTGAGAATCCAAGTGTAGTACACATATATGTTATTTAACAATTAATTTGTTCCAACCTAGGATACCCCCTCATGATTAGCAAGGGCATACTATCGTCGCAATTCCATTTACAAATCACAGATCTTGTGGCCCTTGATTGTCATCCAGAAGATAGTCATTAGTTGGCCTGTCACATGTGGAGGTCTTGCAGCATTTGTTATGTGACCAATGGCAGAACAATGATGCTTTGATCATTTAAGTAGGTACACATATTTTTGAGCATTGCTGTGCTGTTAGATAGGACATGCATAGGCTGTGTTGGCATGTACTTCCTAAGGGACACTCTGTGATCTGTACTGTGATTTGGCCTGTTTAAGCTAATTTTGAGTAATTTTTTGAAAATCATCAGTAGCTGTATCACACAATGATGTAACTAATGTTTGGCTTCATCTTTTTTAACAGCAGCCAATATGGATGCCAATCACATCTGCAAATTCCTGAGGAGGGCGATGCGTTACCGCCACATTCTGGATGTTGAGTCTGAATTCCGCCACATGGCACAACGTTATCGCCATGAGAGAGCCACAGGGGTCTGGATGGCATTTGCCCAAGGGGGCCCATCCCTGTCTACAACAGCCACCACCACCAACACCACCACTCCATCCCAAGTGGCACCAAGGATTACAGCCACCACTGCAGGTCCCTCAACATCCTCCACTCCTGGACCACTGACAGTAGCCTCTGCACCTCCCCCACCAAGCATGGCACCGGCAACAGCACAATCCTCCACAACTGGCACACAGACCACCGACCGACCACAGACATCATGCACAAATGCAACCCCTTAAGGCTGGCTGCCATATTTTGCATCCCCACCCGCACCTCGTTTGCCAGCTCCCGCTGTACTCCAACTACAGTCCTCTCAAAGCTGGTGCCAGTGTCGTCAAAGTCCTCAGCTGGGTTGGAGCTGGCAGGTCATGCAATTGGGGTGGTGGGTGGTTCCTCTGTGATGGCTGCTACTTCTGTGCTCCTCCTTGCGACTGAAGGTTGGGTCTGGAGGGTTCCAAGGACATCTTGGAGGGTCTGCTGGCTGATGTTTGTCAGCTCGTCATCCATGTCATCAGGGAAGTCCAGGACAGGCATATACCCAGGAGAGCCTTAGTCCTCTGCAATGAGATATTGTACAATTAGTGTGTCTGTGTTGTGGCATTTGTAATGTGAATTTCCTGAGTTCCTATTAGTTGCACATTGTAATCTTGGTTCCTGTTCATTGTTACTGTCATCAATATTGGCATTCTCCCAGGCCTATGCCCCACCTGCATGTCACATGTAGTGTGGGCAGCTTGGGGAAATGTCTGCGTCACAACCCTAGCTGTATGTTCTGCCCAAATTGTATGTTGCCACCCTCTTGTCCTACTCGACCGTCCGTCTACTTCCTTTATCATGGTGTGGCCTTGCAATGGCTGTGGGTGTTCTGATGGCACTTGCACCACACTTAACAATCTGGATCTGACCCAGTCTCAGATATTTCACATCCAGCTATATGTTGCTGATACTTAGCATATACTATGTATAGCATTGGCATGGCACAATACAGGTGTCAGCATTGGTAGTGTGTACTGCTTATGTTGGGGAATGTGTGTTACATTGGATTGCACTGATGGTCCTAGCAGTGTTCCATTTCCTCTTATGACTGTGCGGATGTGTTTCACGAGCTGGAAACATATGTCCTCCCCCTCAATGCTGTTGTCTTAGCAGTATGACAGTTGGGATGTTGCATAGTGGCATTGCAGCTATTGTGATCCAGGCAAAGGGTAGACCCTGACATGTGCAGCATGTGTATGACATTACTGCTGTGTACCTCATAATGTTTATGACAGTGCCTGATGTTTGTAGCGACTATGGACATTAACATTTGACAGGATTAGCGAATTTTTATTAATTACAGGGGATTGATAACATTGTCATACTGAATCCTCTAATTTGGGTGTGTTTGATCCATGGGCACGTAACTGCCATTAGCTACTTGACCTGCACACACAGCAGAGGTGGTAGTGACAACTGTTGTCAATGTTAAATTCCACTTGCGGATATGGCCTGAGATGGGAAATTGAGGCCTAGATCAAAAAAGCGACAATACCAGCTGTCGTGTGACAGCATGCCTTTTTTACGTTGTACCCTACCCTCCTGGACTGGCTTTGCTTTTACAACATCCTTGCCATGGCAGCATACCCCCATGCAAAGGTTGTTGGTGTAGTGTTGTGCTGTGCCCCAGGTTTGCCCAGCACAGCCCATGCCCATGCCCCTGTGCCATGCGCCTTTGCCCTTTCCACTACCTGATTATCATGGCTTACATGCATTGTGTAGTAGGTATATTCCCCACCACCACGGTTGCAGTTTACAATTAGACATTTTAGTTACCCGTGCCACTTACCCTGCATCTGTGTTGTATCCTGGTAGTCTGCGCTGTCCTGTCCTTGAATCCCTGTGACGATCTCCTCAGGGATGACAGCTGCCACCATCTCCTCCATGTGGTCCAGGGCCTCCTGCGGTGCTGGACTCCCACCTCCAGTCTGCAGTGCTGCCTTCCTGTTTCTTGCCATCTTTTCCTTGGTCTTGCGCTTGCAGTCATGCCAGCGTTTCTTGCACTCTGTGACTGTTCTCCGTACTTGTGCCACACTGTTGATCTAATTGACAATTTGTTGCCAAATTGCCTCTCTCCTCCCAATTGGCAATTTGGAGGTGACAAATAGTTGGTGCTGGTGTTCCGTCACCTCTTTCACCAGTATTTCATGCTCCTCTGCACTGAACCAGCACTTCCTTTTCTTCTTTTCCCTCTCCTGGGTCTTGTATGGGTCCTCCTGGCTGGTTCCTGGTCGGTTGTCATCTTCCTGGGGTCTCTCATAGATTCTGGAATCCATTTTGGGGCTCCTTTGCACATTTTGCAGTGTTTGCATCGCTTTTTGACGCTATTGCGTAAAAAAATGGTGGGTATCCGGTTTGCGATGTCGTAAACCGGATAAAAGTCATTTGCGCCACGTTAACGTTGTTTTTCTTTACGATGTGGTGCATTGGTTTGAGTTAAAATAAATGACTCTCACCAGTGGTTTGCGTTGCCGTGCATCAAAGTATAAATATGACTCCCGGGTGGCGCAATGAAATGCCTTTTAAAAATGTTGACGCAAAACTGCGTCGGCACAGTTTTGCATCAAAAAGTATAAATATGGGCCTTAGTGTTTGATGAACATGCAGGCATACATCAAGTACTGATGTCTCTTCTACTCCTGAAGCTCCTAGCATTGAAAAAGAAAGTGCCAGTAGAGGCAGAAAGAAGCATTTATATTTTGTTTTGTTATTACCATGCATTTACTTTTGTTTTGTTACCATAACTTGCATTGATTATCTTCTACTTAGCTATATTTGTAAGGTCTTGCTGCGTGAATAGCAGAACATAGTTACAATGTTCAAAAACCTGAGCAAAAAGAAAACATTTTTAAATGGCATTACAGCACTGTTGACTTGAATTTGATTTGAAAAGTTTCACTTATGCTTACCTTAAAAGTAAATTACTGATTCACAAACTTAAACTTTCACTTTTGTGTAAGTGTACTATTTTTTGGTATTTACAAACTGCAAGTTTAATTTTTTGTAGTGGGGTGAAGAACTCTACACAGATAAAGACCGGACAGGCTTATCTTTTTATAGGAGGGGTCTCTGCCATGAGTGCAGTCTCCGTAATGGTGAAATTACTATTAGTAAAATAAACTAGTAGTATGTGAATATAAAAAAAAAAATTAGACTTAACAAAAGTGTAAGTTTACCTTAGTGAGTCAGGCCTCTAGTGTCTTTATGTCTGCAGGATGTGCTCTGCTTTCATCCGCATGACAGCAATCTTGGCGTAGCTGTGGTTGTAAAGTAGCAATCTGTGGATGTGAATCAGAATCACTTTCAGCTTCGGATAGACCCATACTTACTGCAGAGTTATGCTGCATAGTGCATGTGGCTACTTTCTTGCAGCAGATGTCTGGATTGTACTGCAGAGCACCCCAACGTTTATAAAGACACCCTAATCTTCCTTTTAGAATGGCAAATACGTGCTCTGTTAGTGAATGTGTACTCTTGCGACCTTGTTTATGCCTGGTGTTGGGTTTAAATATTGGGTAATTATCCATGGATGAAAAGAATAATAACTGTCACCTAAAATGAAAACAAAACAAAACTTAAAATAGAGACTATGGGCCTCATTATGAGGTTGGCGGTCGATCGCCAATAGACTGGTAGAGAAGACTGCCAAATTATGACACTTGTGGTGATGCATACAGAATCCCGCCAAAGCACTGCCAGTGCGGTCGGATCACCGCAGTTGATTGGAGCCACTACCAGTCCAGCGGAGACCATGTTACCGCCGGACTCATTACGAGGTTGCACACCACCAAGATTTCCACTATGGGCAGATCACCACGGAACACCAGACAGAAACGAACATTATAAAAGGAGACAGTCGCTTCCAGGTGCCATACTCATCCGGAGCCGCTATGTAATCACAATTAGACATCATACTGCTGCTTCTACTGACAGAAAGACATAGGAATCATTGCAAATGAGGAAGACAACAACTGTAAGTACACACATTCACCTGTTACATTTGTAAAATGTATACATTTGAACTGTTACATAACATACCGCAGGGAGAGGGGTGCGAGGGCTATACTCACATGTAATAGCACAGTGACACACACACTCACATACAGCAACAAATACACCCATACACACACAGAACGCACAATGCAGCCAGTACACACACACACACCAGACATCAATAACACACACTTATGCACGGCAACATAGCAAAGGCCCAGCCTCACAAATTCACATACAACATACAAACTCATAACGAGAACACCACACAGCATAAAAAATAAACACATGTAAAACACTGACAACCGACACTGACCAGGGACTCCACACACATATAACACAATGTACAACCATCTGTGATGAAACACACACAATTACACCATCAGACAATCTAGCAATCAAAATACACATCACACACAAGAGTACACCAAACCTATTATGCCAAGCACAATACACGCAGACTTAAACAGTCTAAACACACAAAGCTAACACATATCAACACTTACACAACACACCACCACGACAACAACATTTCAGCTACATACACATGCACATCACACAAAACACACCCTATCTATGGGGGATAAAAGCACTGCACACAACCTCTCAGACTGCTCAGACAATACCGGACGCATCAAGCAGCACACACACACAAATACCAACACACAACCAATGACAGCTAGGAACAACTCAAACCTAAAAAAGGAAAGGAAAAGCAGGACAAAGATGTAACTAGAAAACCAACAACTAGTTGGTTTATTTTTTTAAATAAAGGAATTGAATAAGATTGCCCAAGGCATAGGCCACTCCATTGTACATAAAAACAGCACCAAAGGCACTAAATGGCACCCCTACTTGACTCCTGACTGCCATGTAACCTCCAAAGGTAGCGGCATCAAGGGCGCAGGCAGGCACCTCAAGGATCCTTGGAGGGCAGTAGGGGAGGTTGGGGTTTGGGCATAGTCTTGGGGGGGTTAGGCCTTGGTTGGGGGATGGACCTTTTTGAGAGGGATGGACTTCTTTTTGGCAGGGAAGGGGCATGGGTGCTGGCAGGGGGTAAGGGTGGCTGTGGAGATGGGAGGGATGGCTTTTAGGAGGGAAACAGTTCCTTTAGGGGTGTCACGGGGAGGAGTTGGGAAAAAGTCAAACTCAGAACGGAAACATTTTTTGACACAGAGGGATGATCATCAGAAGAGGGCTTAGGTGTGGAGACTGAGTGAGTGGTTGTCTTATGTTTAGGTGTGGTTGTCTTGGGTGCATGTTTGTGGGAGGTGTGCTTGGGGGTGGTGGATGTCTGCTGGGTGGGTGAGTGAGGGCGTTTATGTGTCTTGGTCTGTGGGGGGGTGGAGGTGCTCGGGAATGCCTTGGTGGGTTTGTGTCTATCTATTGGGGTGGTGACTGCAGGTATGGGGGATGTGCTGCATGTAGGTGTGTGACTGGTTGTGGTGTCTGGGGTGGATGTCTGAGAGTCTGCTGGGGTGCTGACTGCGGGTAGGATAGGTGTGGTGGCTGGATCACTGAATGTTGGTGTGGTGTCTGCAGGTGTGTCAGGTGTTGTGTCTGTGATGCTGGTGGTGGTTGGGGTGTCAGAGCAGGTAGTGACTGTTGCTGTGTCTGCAGGTGGATGTAGTCCATGTGCGTGCTGGCGCTGTGTCTTGTGTTGCTTGTGTTTGTCTGTGCTAACGTCGGATGTTGTGGAGTATGCATGTCTGTCCGTTTGTGTGCTTTGGCTGGGTCAGAGAAGGAATGATTTGGACTGGGAAGAGGAAGGTGGAGGGTAGATGGTAGACAAGGGGTGACTGTCTGCCATGAGCTTGGAGGCCAGAGCTTGAAATGATATCTGTAGGCCATCCAGTGCACCGTGAATGCCCTCCAGGAATGCATTGCTCTGTTGGTTTGAGTTGCCAGTCCCTGGATGGCATTCATGATGGTTGACTGACCCACAGAGATCGACCTCAGGAGGTCGATAGCCTCCTCACTGAGGGCAGCAGGGCTAACTGAGACGAAGGAGATGCTCACCCTCTTGGATGGGTGGGCATGGCCAACTGGGTGGAGAGCTTAAGGGAGGGCAGTGATAGAATGGGGGGTGACAGACAGAGATGGTACTGAAGTGGTCCCAGATGGGTCCGCCACCACTAGGGAGTGGCCACTGGAGGAGGATTCCCAAGAAGTTGTAGTGGATCTCATCTCCCCTATGGCACGTCCCTCACCCTCCTGGCCACTGGGCCCCTTGCTGTTGGTGTTCTCGTGGCTGGAGGTCCCATAGCCAGAAGTTTCCCCAGTCAGTTGTGCCCCGTCTCTTTTGTCTGCCGGTGCTGATGCTGAAAAACAGAAAGTCAGGTATGGTCATCACATTCACAAGATAACACTTCCATCATACAGTACATATAAGTCTCAGTACATCCTGTCACCAACATCCCCAGGTACTGCCAGTAAAGTGCCAACATCATGTCACAACAAAATATGATGTATATCCCTAAATATAAACATAGTCAAACACCAGCTAAGCTACCTAATGACACCTACAGTACCATGAATGAAGTTGAACAATCACACTGACTATACCATGACAAGGTGACTTTGCCACATGATACAGGTTCCCTATCCACAACAACAAAGTCTAGCGCCAATAAAGCAATAGTTTAGGGATGTGAAATTTCTTATCACTAATCAAAAACACATACTCAACACATACAAATATTTTATTCTGATGCCATGTACCCGCCTATGACACATTTTATAAAGTAAAGGCAAGCAAGACAGGTGTAGACAAGCCATACCTTCTTCATTTCACATACTTACAACCATACACAGTGGACATATGCAAATCTGTAACAACTCAAATTGTCATAATTTTCAATTTCAGGTTAAGGAGTCAGAACACATGTTACACACACACATGCACAAATAGTGATGTATCAAGGATTTAAAATTCAATGTGGACCAAATCATCTAGGTCATTGGTCTTCTGAAAACAAACTTTTTCGGTCACGTAGGGGCCATGTAAGAACAGACCTATGTCCCACACATTACCACAAGATGTCAAAAATAGTGTATCTTACATATGGACTACCATACTGTGCAGAAAGATGACAATCAGATCTACCTAATCATGCAATTAGTCCATCAAGGGGCGACTGACTGAGTGGGTCCCTCACTACACACACACATCAGACATGGCAAGACTCGCATCTGTCTGTGGAGGATTCTCTGGGCCAAAGCACATGTGTGGCTAACATGACAGGTACACCTACCATGATGTAAGCGACAAGCCTAGATACACTTACAATACTACTCACATATGTCTGTGAACTACCACATCTGCACCGCATAGATGTCATTGCCAACATTAGGTTCACAAACAGCCAGGACTCATTTGCCACATCATTTATAGCAACAGCAAGCAGACATAACTATATCCAATGTTGATTTATTACTGAACTTTTCAATTGATACATGATGTTGATACATAGCTGCCAAGAATGTAACTGTGAATAGGCTACCATTGCCTATGTGCCATGCCTACAACAGTATGCCCAAGGACAATGCTATGTGGCCACATTCCACTAACAGAACATTAGCAAGGTAGTAACATTTGTAGCCTCTAAAACAACCAATATATGAGTGTCCATAGAACTGTTGCAACACCTCAATGGTATCCAACATGCATGTTGTCTACTTTGATGCGACTTCACAAATGTCTATGTACATCCCTCACTAATCAAGGGGTGTTACCTTGTAACAGGTGTGAAGATGTTCACCTTGTATGTCATGTGACATATCAGATGGATATCACAGTCTCACATGCTGGTGTCACTAGAAAGCATCAGAAAACTAGAGGTGACCTGGATGTGTCTGACTCTATGTTGCACAGACACAGGAATCTTGAGACACTGCAGAGGACAGAGACACACACATTACCACCATGACATTGGGAGGATTGACCTGTTGGTGGATATTAACAATCACCAGAGTAAACAATGCTGTATAATATGGTATTGTACTGAGGGGACAACATAGTTGAGTAACATGCCTCTAAATACATTTGTATGTGCACACCTGTGTGCCGTAGATGGCAACGGTACATCAATGTGTGCACAGGAGATCTGTGACAGCTTGCACTTACCACATTTTCAGAGCCAGCATTCTGTTCCCTCACTTAATCACCTGTTTAAGGGACAAACATGGGTTAGGTCTGTACTTACCCCCTTGTGGCTGCTGTGCTGTCTTCAAATGCCCAACCATCTCAGGGTAAGCCACCACCAAAATGCGGGCCATTAGGGCGGTCATGGTCTGACAGGCACCCCGTCCTCATTGGGAGGACTTTCCCAGCTGGGCCTCTGTGGTCTTCCGGGTGCAGCATCTCACGCCCTCCCACCTCTTCTGACAGTGGGTGCTCTGCCGGTTGTGAACCCCCAGGGTCTGCACTTTCTTGGCAATGGCCTGCCAAATCCCCTTCTTCTGATGGACGTTGACCTGCATGGATGACATAGATAAAAAAGTATGTCATGTCCATATGTGCCATAATAAAACAGGCAGGGTCACTAATTAGTTAGTGCAATAAGCAAAATACAGACTGTCTTTAGCATCCCCTTCACTGTTAGATGAGCATAAGCAGTCAGGCCAGATGTGTGGGGGAAACAGACAGAGAACGTACATCTCCAGCACCCCCTGTCATGCTATCACATATGACCAGATAGCAAACACATATGCAAATATGGTATTTCAGGAGGAGTCTGGTATACCAACTCCACTAACCTTGTGCAAAACTCACAAGGTGGTTCAGGGAACATACATCAAACACTCTCCACAATGCCTCAGGACTCAAAATCTGTCACCAAACATAAGTAAATGACCAGGAACTCATCCCATTCTATCACAACTTTGGAACCCTACAGACTTTAAGGACCCAATCAGAAACATTGCCTATCAGCCTTTGCTGAGTATAACAAAGTATAGTTGAGCTCATTAAATATTTGTGCACATGGTGCACTGACCTCTGGTTTACCATAGAGCTGTCCATACAGGGGTAGGACAGGGGTGGCTCCTCCACTATGGCAGTGGAGCGTAACTCCCCCCACCAGCAGCGGCAGCTGCAAAACCTTTACAGTAAAAACATAATAAATATAGTTTTTACTGTAAAAGGGACAGAGCCACGGGCATGGCAGGGACAGAGGGGAGTGCAGAGCACTCCTCCTCAGCGTGCATGTATGCTTGGCTGGCCGTCTTGGGCTGGTCAAACATAAAACGCACTAGGCTCTCTCCAACTTGGCAACTCATTGCTGGGTTGGAGAGAGCAGGCAGAGATTTCCACTCTGCCTCAGAGTGCCCTGGCTGGGTGCTCCATCGAATTATAATGCTGCTTTCAAGCTGCCAGCAGCAGGAAAGCAATTTTAGGAATGGAAGCAAGGCAGGCTGGAAGCCTATGCCTGCAATGCAGGACCGGAGAGGATCGGAGCGTTGTGACGTGGCAAAAAAGGAACTTCTTTTGTTTTATTATTATTATTATTATTTTGTCTTCTCTCCCCACCCCCTGACACATTCATGTGCCACCCCACCCCTTTTCCCTCTTGCAATTTGCGACGGCGTAGGACCTCCTCCACCAGCCTCTCCAGCCCCTCAGGTGAGAAGGCAGGGGCCCTATCACCTGTAGGACGTGGCAGTACAGAGCAGTCCAAATCGTGGAGGTCTTTCTGGCAGCAGTATCAGGAGACAAGTGAGAGCTGAAGTATGAAATGATGGTCATGTCTGCCACGTAAGAGACCATCACCTCCAGTGGACATTGCCATTGGCCCAAGACCGCCAAAGACAGCAATGGCAATGTAAACCACTGTAGTATTCGCCTACCACCATGATGACTTCTGCCAGAGAACATGAGTCATTTCCTGATGTCCTGTAGAGTAGGTCAGGCAGCTGCCATTTTGAGGTCCTCCAATGGTCAGAAAAGTTAGAGTAAATATGCATCACAGGATCATAAACATATCTATGCCACAATTTTCTGTGCTGGTTTTGAGCAACCATGTATTTAAAATCCGAATTAATGGCCATTTTGTAATATTCATGCTGTGTGAGTAATGTATCATTAGTGGCGTAGTCTGCACCCTCATAGCAATTGGATTGACAGTATTTGTAT
Source organism: Pleurodeles waltl (assembly GCF_031143425.1). NCBI lineage: Eukaryota > Metazoa > Chordata > Amphibia > Caudata > Salamandridae > Pleurodeles > Pleurodeles waltl. Next base: position 748,276,685 of record NC_090436.1, on the reverse strand, counting down.
CTATTATATGTGAAACATGGTAAGAATGTCATTAGCACTGAGATTTTCAGTGACATGCGTATCCATTTTCAAGTCTTAATTGAGGTAAGGGTGATGAAATTGCGGCAATAAGCCATTATTTCCCTAGGTATGTACCATGTTTTTGCTATTTCATATGGTATGGACAAGAATCATGTGTGACGTACATATTTTCACAGTTACAATGGACACAATGACTCATAGACATAGCTTCTTATATTCCTTCATCTAGTTACCTTGGAATGAGAAGGGTCAAACAACCATCCATTAGCAGCCCTGAAGACCATGGAGAATCGACATGTCATCCAGATTTACTGCCTGGATAGGTAGAAAATCATGGATCCCTGTCGTCAGTTGGAGCCAGATCAGATGCCTGCCATTCATCATTCCAATAGCATTCCACCCATTGTACAAGTCATATTAGTGCTGCACTTCCTGCCACAGGCTCCTTTCACAATGCTGTGGCCCAGACTGCAGGAATGTCACAGTCTGTGTTCAGTTTGGTCTTGAAGGATGTCTTCTCAGCACTGTTGAAACACCTGGACAGCTACATCCGATTTACACAACATGAGGATTTGGCCCATGTGAAGGCTGATTTTTATGCTTTGGCACACATCCCACATGTGGTGGTAGCCATTGATGGTACCCATGTAGGATTGGTTCCCCCAAATGGAAATGAACAGGTGTATCAGAAATGGATAACTTCCACCTCATAAATGTCAAAGTAGTCTGTTTGGTGGACCTCTACATTTCCCAATTATGTGCAAAGTACGTGGGTTCAGTTCATGATGCATTCATCATGTGGAACAGCAATAAGCCACTGCTGATGACACAACAGTGAACAGAGAGGGCCTGTCTGGTTGGGAAGTCATACATGTGATGTGTGTCAGTATCTTATGTCTGTTGCCAAATGTAAGGATGTTCAAGATGTATGTTTGCACACATGTGACGATTCCTTCCAGGGAATTCTGGTTACCCAAACCGCCCCTAGTTGCTGACACAAGTGAAGTACCCAAATACGCCAGGGGAAGTTCACTTCAATGAGGCCCACGGAAGGCCAAGGTGTGTAGTGGAGCGGACTTTTAGACTCCTAAAGGGTAGATTTAATTGCATTGATAAGTCTGGTGGAGCCCTCTTTTACTCACCCGCCAAAGGGTGTCTAATCATTGTTGCCTGCTGCATGCTCCACAACATCACCCTGAGATATCAGATTCCATATATGCCAGATGAGGGGGAGCCAGCAGTTCCAGTGGGTGAGAATGCAGAAATGCCAACTGAGGATGACTGTGATAAGGATGAGGATAAGACAGCGGGCAGATCTCATAAATCAGTATAATACTGTAGGTGTCTGTTGTTCTGTAAAACAATTGACTCAGTGTGTTATTGGGAGCTTAGAGATGTTTGAGAAGGGTCTTTGTAAGACTATCATACAGCTCATTATTGTCTTAGCAGTACATAGCTCAGGCGTGCATGCAAAATTCTATATGGAGTTGTGAGTATTTTGATAATCTCCTTTTTTAATGTTTATCATACTGCACAATCAGTGTTACTATTGTATTTAGGACATGTCTTTATAGGTCTTCATTACCATTACCTGCCTTTACATTTTGTATTACATTTTTACTTTGCAGATTTCTTCACAAGGTCATCCTCAAGAGCCAATTCTGATTTGTATCACAGGCAGGTGGGATTCGTAGGTCTGACACATGGAGTGAACATGGATACATCCAGGTACTGTATGGTAGTGTCTGAGTTCCATGCCCAGACTGTTGGGACAGTGGGATAGTAGTGCACTGTTCCACACAATAGACCTGTCTGCCTTGCTATCTGGGTCCAATTGTGTCATATGTATGGTATTGTGCCCCTGACACGTTATCCTGTGAACTCCATCACCTCAACATTCTCATTGGTTTGATAATGATACTGTTTAACTTGTATGTAGCTGTCACTGTGTTTCCTTATTGCAGGCCACTGTGCATGTGTGTCAAGACTGACATAGGTGAGTAGCATCCCTACAGATACCTGACCATAATAAGTGGAAGGTTCCATGACTAGGGACAGTTGTACCGACCTCTGTCTATATTATGAGGTATGGTCATTTGAGAGGTATGGTATGGGTATGTTATAAGGCTTTAGCTGATGACACATTGAACCAATCTGTTTGCCTATTTGGATAAACAAAGACTGTCATGTCCCTAACTTCATTAGTCTGTGGGTGCTTGTTATTTTATGCCTATGATGAAGCATTACATTGTGAATGTGTACTGCACTCTGTGATATTTGGCATGCTGTCAACCTATGTGCAGGAAAGTGCAATAAATGGGAATAGGACTGTGTCCATTTGTATAATTGTACATATATTATTGTACATGTGAGATGGCACTTAACAGATTGTGAACGTATGTGACTATCATGTGTAAGCAACATATATCACAATTTACTGTTCAATTACGCTGAAAAATGACTCTCAAACATAATTTGTGTTTATTTACAAGCGCACAGGAAAATTAAAAGAATGTGATCAAATCATAAAGTGCAAACAGTAAAAGGTTCAGTCATGGTGGATGTACTCATCAGGGTAGCTGCCACAACATTTGGAATCTCAGGTCCAGTGCCCTTGAGACATTGGAAAATAGAGAGTGGTTGTAAAACAGTCAACCAAGTGTATCTGTGACACACAAGGGGAACCAATGAGTAGAGGATCACTTCCTGGCAGTGGTTCAAGTCTTGGCATATGCTCCTCCTGGATTTTTTGGTGGACATCCACGTGTGCGGGGGTTCTTCAGCTACAGAGGCAGGGGGGTCTGAGGCATGTCCTTCTCCTTGCAGAGCCTCCATTCTACTCGCTGCCACAGATGTAGAAGGGGCTAATGTTACATGGACAATTGAAGGGGTCTGCTGCTCTGGACATACCCTACTCTGGGTCGTGTTTATGTCTCCCAGCACCCCTGTTATAAAAACCATGTTGGCATTGTGGACCTCTCACTTTTGTATGACTTCCTGTTGGTTGTCCCTCTGGAGCTGCTTTATCTCCCCCATCATGGCAAGTACCTGGCCCATCACGCCTTGGGACTGTTGGTAGGCTCCCAAGACTTGGGAGATGGTGTCCTGGCCAGTTGTATCCCTCGATCACTCAATCCACTAGCCCACACCATCCCTACCATGCACCCTACCCCATTCTTGGCACAGTTTGCCCACTCCCACTGGTGCAAGGTCCTTCATTGTCAGGGTTCTCAAGTGGAGACTCTGGTACCTGTACTGGGGGGCACATGATGATTGCAACTGTCCTTATATCACAGGTTTGGGGGTGAATGGTTGCTTGGGATGTAGATGCAACAGGTCTGAGAGGGGTCAATGTAGACTGAGTGAGGCTCACAGTTGTAGACTAACCAGGTGTTGTAGATGGGCCAGAGTCATCCTCAATGTCCTCACATCCAGGGGTGTTCTCCTCACTGAGGGCTTCATCCAGAGGGGAAGTGGCTGCCTCAGGTATCCTCTCCATGGTCACAATGGATAGCTGACCTGTTAAACAAGCAGAACAGACTGTTACAGACTGTAATGCAACATGTGGTATCAAACTTTGACTGGTAGTTATACTTTGACCCATGTACAGAAAAGCTTTGCTTGATCCCCTGATATGACAGTGACGCCTGCTCTCAAATCTGTCTGTCTGGGGTACAGCTATATGGGACACAGGTAATTCCTATATCATACACCTTGCCACAGGATATCAGACTAGCTCCACAGTTGGATGTCTGTTGATAGACTCATATCTTGTCTTCTGTGTAGTTTTATATTGTTTATGTTACCGCTTAGTTAGCAGTAACTCAGTATTGAGTCACCAGATAGCTGCAGAATGTAAAGTGGAAACTGACCTGTCCATCAGCTTAGGAGTAATCATTCTTCCTGGCCATATATATCAGGTTATACCTAGTAGAGCACTCTGGAGATATGTGTGTTCCCCCAGGTGAGTATCTTTCAATAGGTGATGGGAGGTAAAAGGGCCGTTTTAGCAGAGGACACAGCTGTAGCTGATTGTTAGTGGTATTGTACTGGCAGATGCCCATCGCATTGCTCTCATTCCCCTAGAATATAAAATTGTGGATCATTCAGGTGGATTTAGTCGACTGTGTAGTTGTCATGCACAGCTATTGTCATTATGGTACACGGTTCTGGTTTTCTTAATGGTAGAACAGTGCCTGCTGGGAGTTGTAGTGCTGTCAGTACCTACCCACACCATACACAGATACTTTTCCCCCAGGTGAGTTTAGTTGACATGTGGTATGCCAAGGAGGGGTATTTGGACAGTTGGACACTGGAGTGGTGAGTGTTTTGGCTGTTAAAATGTCAAAAGGTGATCAGTGAGCATGCAAGACAGAACTTTAAGGTGACATTTTCAGTGTTGTGACTTACCAGACTCCACTCCCCCAGGTATTCTGGTCAAGCCCTTAGGATTCAGGATATCCAAGACCTTCACCCACCATGATGTGAACATTGGGGGAGGAGGTGGGGGCCCACCGCTAGTCTTGACAAGCTGGTGCCTGGCTGCCATGGAACTTCCCCCTGAAGTTGTTTCACCTCTTCCTGATGTCCTCCCTTGTGCATGAATAGTTGCCTACAGAATTTACCCCGTTGACTATTTTTTGCCACATCCCCATTTTCCCCTTAGGGAGTTCCACCTCTTCCTGATGTCCTCCCTTGTGTGTGGATAGCTGCCTACAGAATTTACCCCGTTGACTATTTTTTGCCACATCTCCATTTTCCTGGTAATAGAGGTTTGTTGAACTTGGGCTCTAAATAGGTGTGGCCCTACTCTGAGGATTTCGCCAACCTGACCCGCAACTTATCGCCTGTGAAGTAATGGTGGGCAACACGAAAAGGTTAAAAAAATGGATGATGAGGTGTGGATGATGTGCTGTGAGTGGGTGACGAGTGGTGTCTGATGTGTGGTGAAAACATTGTGTGATATATATGATGTGCATGTGTTGGATGAGTGGTATTTGGAGTGCTGAGGAGTGCCTATTCTATGGTTCCTAATTTCTGTGTGCAGCCTCTATGTTGCTCTGTATGGAGTTTTTGATGCAGAGGATTGTGAGATGTGAAGGTGTGTGTTTAATAGTGTAGCTTGTAGGTGTGTCAGGTATGTGGATGTGTGTCAGGTGTGTGGAATTCAAACTATCCAATGTGGTGTAGTGCATTACTGTGTAGACAGCCGACCGCCATCGCTCGCACCGACATTGGTTTTCTGCCATGGAAGAACCACTATCGTAATTTGTCAGTTGTAATTGGTTCAAAGGATTTTTGATGGGCTCGCGGTGCTAGAACTGCCTCTTTCCCAACCTCCAGAGTCCTGGCGGTGCCAGCACTTTGGCTGGGTGTAGGCGGTCCTGTCTGTGTAACTCATAATAGGGCAGTCTGTATGACCGCCAACATGACGGTCTTTTGGCCGTCTGATGGTAAGACCGCCAAACTCGTAATGAGGCCCTATTTTTACACAGTACACATGTTTTAAACAGACTTACCAAGAAAATAGCCATCTCGTAGGTCTCCTCTACAAAGACAATTAGAAATATCACTGTTGAGTAGCAAATAAACATCATGTTTAATACCTCAAAAACAAGCTACGAAGGCTGTATATTGATTGAGTGGTGATTTTTATGATTGTGGTAGAAGAACTCATTTGCAGATGGTGAGAATTTTGCTGTACATGTTCCATCAACACAACTTATAACATGGGGGAATGCGCTAAAAAAGTTTCATCTGTTGTAACTCCAGAATAAGGCACATATTGAAATTCCGCCTGCTACTGCAATAACTCTTTGGTAACTTCCAGAAGCTAAAAGATGTGGAGAACATAATACTTGGACATGTGGTGGGGCTGCATTACTTCTGTGTCTTTCTAGGAGGGTTGTAAATCAGCACTTATATCTGACATGACTTGATCACTAAGGGTCTCATTACACGTTTGGCCGTTCATGGACCAACCAAAACTTCTTGTGGCGGTTGGACCACTGCACTCCTGGTGGTCCAACTGCTAGATTATGATCCTGGCCGTTGGACCACCAGGAGACTTGTGTCACCACCAGGATCATGGATCCTGAGGGGTTGATGATAGTCAAAGTTGTGGTCAGCCATGACGGTGCCCGTGGCGGCACCCTGTGCTGATAATGACTTCACTTTCTACCAGCTTTTTCATGGCGGGGTCCCTGACATGAAAAATCTGGTGGAAAGCCAGTGCTGGTGGCCCCCCTGCCAGCACCCTCAGAATACACACTGTCTGCTATGCAGACATTGCACATTCTGAGGGTGCTGGTGTGCAACAGCATTGACCTCAGCTCCCTAGGGGAGCCCAGGCCAATGCTGCTGCACTGTTTCCACGGGCTGACCAGTGAAAACGTTGCAATACAACATTTATTCTGGTCAGCCCTTTGGAAATATACTATTATGATGGGGATGAGGCTGCCGCCTTCACAGCAGCCTCACCCCCACCAAATGGCCAGCTATTACACACTAGCGCTGACTATTTGATAAGATCCCAAGAACATCCGAATTCGTGCACTCTCCCTTAAAAATAGAAATCAAGATGGCAGGGATATTTGCTTTACTAGTAGTAAAAACAAGGATAGATTGCTCCAGTGTAAAGTCCTTGAACTCAGCAGGAGAACCCATTGTTTATTTCTGCACGTCTGCTCTGTTGCTTCAGCTGGTGAAGCAGCCATGTAATTTCACGCAGTTTTCTCTGCGAAAATGAAGTATTTACCTAAATGCTATCCTCTCCTGAAATAGTATGGGACTATTAGGGAAACTGTGAAAAGAAGGAGTGAAGAGAAATAGGGTAAAATAGTAGAAAGATTGAAATGTTGGCTCTATAGATTTTTGGTTCCTTGAGGTTTGCGTTTGCATAACTTTAAAAAGTCACACAATAATGTCATCTGGTGAAAGCTGTAGGAAAAATCAGGGAATAGAATGAGCAGGACCTGATGAGGCATTTTAGCAAAAGTTAATCAGCAAAAGATTCGGGCTAGATATGGAAAGCACTGCAAAAGCAAGGCTGCTACGGGCTGCAGACTGACCACGCGGCAGATCGTATCCCTCTCTCTTTACTTTTAGGTCTGCTTACAGACTACGTTAGTTATATTTCAACAGATGTTTCGTTGGTAAATCATAAATATATATATACAATGACCTTCAGCGGAGTACTGGTTTCGCACCACATTCCATTTGTCTGTTTGCTTTTTATTCCGAGTCCTAAAGATTGCTTTCATTGCCATGCATGGAGACTTTTTCACATCTCTACACTACAGTGAATCATTACACTTTCTGTCACATTCAGGCCCATATTTATGGGAAAATGATGGAGTGCGACACTGCGCCAAAATTGGCAGTGCCGCGCTCTGTCATTTTCACAACGCAATGACAGTGCAGATGGCAGTGATGCGCCGTATTTAAGTGAATACAGCGCACCCCTGTGTTGTCCCCTGCACTGGCGCTAAATTTAGCTGCCTGCGCCAACGCAGGCATCCTTGCACCATCGTGCAAGGATGTTTGCGTTGAGAGGTGTCATTGTTTATGTGTGGGAGGCCGCACATAAACAATCACTAATGGTGCTTTGGCACTTCTGTGTGTGCTGCAGAATGCAGTGCACACATAAGTGCCAAAGAGTAATTTTCAAATTATTGTTTATGTGCAGGAAGGGACACCATCCCGCACATAAACAATCATTTCTAGCATTTTGCTCTTTTTATGCATGCTGCATGGCCAGGCTTATGTAATACCACTGTCGTGCAGCAACGGCAGCAATTTTGAAAGCTGATGAAAAAGCTTCAGAGGGCAGAGTAACTATCCCGGAAATGCTATGCAGAGATCCCACAGATGGCAGAGCTGTGGGAGTTAACTTCAGGATGCATGCTGGTCTCGGCTGCTACAATTCTTAGACCTCTTCTCACTCACTTCAGGAATGACACTGGTGTGCACACACAATATCAATGCTTGAGACAGTTGTATTGTGAAGACTCACTTCTATAGAATGTTCAACAATATCCAGGACTGCATCAATTTATGAGTTGGCCAAGATTCTGGACCTCAAGATCAATGATAAGTCTTGTAGTCCATGAGCTAGTCCAGAGGTGTTAGTTCCTGAAGAAGAATCCACAGACATGTGATTTTGTATGGACTACTGTGGCCACAGTGAGGTCACAAAGACTGATGCTCACATGATGCATCAAGTGGAAATGCTTGTTGAAAATAATGTTTTTAAATGCTTTTGATCAGACCAGTGGCTATTTACTTATTGCATTTAGCACTAACTATAAGGAAAAATGGCATTTGGCCATGATGAGTTTCTACCAGTTTAAATTTATGACAATCAAGGCAAGCATGTGCCAGGCCATTGTAATCTCAGTGATCTATTTGGCAGTAGGAGGGAATATCAAGAGGCTAAAGTCAAATCTGTGTTGGACATAGAAAATCCCACGACATATGTGAGGGCTTTTCTAAAATTTATTCGGATTTTATTGGGACTGTAGTTGCTACACTGAAAAAAACTGCCCTAGCTGCTCAATTATACTGTGGAATGTTAAAAGGCCTTTAATCAGCTTCAGAAGATTCTAACCAAAAAGACGGATGACTCTGATAAGGTGCCAGTAACATTTTGGCACATTAAAGTGATGGGTGACTTTAATTTGTTGCCATCTCATACCCTGAGAGAAAAACTGGTCTATGACCGAGAAATTGCCTTACACAATTTGGTCATTGTAAAGATTAATTCCATATTTGTTTGGAACCATCTTCAACATCTAAACAGATCATAAGCTATTGTGAGGCTGATGGCCATAAAAGGCAATGACCTGAAGTTCCTTTTGTGATCTATTTTCGTACAAGGATTTGACTTTACTGTATTCATAAAGCTGACAGACCATAGGAATACTGATGGACTTTTTCAAGAGCTCATTTAATCAGATGACAGAGATTTTCCTCACCACTGTCACACACTCACCTGATTCCCACAGCAGGGGTGATGTTGCACCTCTTATCCCCCTGGAGGGCAGCCCATGATCAAGGAACCCTGAACCCTTAAACCATACACTGTATGGTTTGGGACAAAATAAGAAAAGATAGACGTGCTGCACTGGTCCTGTTCTGCTGCCTTGCAACACTGAGTAAGAGGTTCCGCACTCCGTTGACCTTTTGTGTTGGTGTAGATATAGTGCACTGGAAGTAACAAGAATAGTTTACCAACAGTTCTCAGCATACAAAGATGATGTAGTTATTCACAATACTGCACACTTACAGGCTTCACCACAAGTACCGTAGGAGAGCAGGTTCAATTTAAGATTTAAGGCTGAGGTTTCTGGCACTCCCAAGAAACACTTAACATTCAGTTCTCTGTACATGTTTATATACAGAATGCTCTAATGGATTCATGAGCTCTGGGAAGGGGTCTGGCAAAGGGTTAATTGTAGTGGGACCATCGGGCCTCAGGGGGGTTTAACCTGGTGTCGCAGGAGGCCACAGGGGAAATTCAACAAGAGGGGGTCATGGAAGTTCCCCTTCGCAAGGAACAGTTTATGGGATGTGGTTTTTCTGGGTGACGAGCACAGAATGGACCAGGCGAGGGGCATGAACTTTGCTGGTAGGTTCCCAAGACTGTTCTTCAGTACCATAGCCTTTAAAGTCAATTAAATAAAACAAATCGCCATTAACATGTTTTCAGATTAGGATTTTTGTACCTAAAGTTCCAGATAGCCACCCAGTGTTATTGGTAGTGAAAGTGAAGCAGAACGGGTTTGTGTATCATAGGGTTTTGGGAGGGATACATGAAACACCGGGTGAATGGCTAAATCTTCTGCCAGTATTAATATCACTGCTACTGGGTTAATGATTTATTCTATTGGAAAGGGACTTACATATCTGGATTGTAATTTACATGGACCCTGTAGTCACAGGTTTTTTGTGGCCAACCAAACTTAGGCCCTCATTATGAACATGGCGGTCTCGGCCGCCATGCCAGCGGCGGTGGTAATTACCGCCCCCGGCATGGGGGTCCAGACTGCCATATAAAGAACGTGGCTGCCCCCAGATAATGAGTCAGGTTCCTTAGTCCCCAGTTTTATAGGTTGGTTGTTGTGGTCGGGGTGTGTTAGAATATTTCTCCATACTCGCTTTAGACTGATGTAAGTGTGTTAATGCCTTTTGTTGTGAGTTTGCTAGATGTGGTACCAAGTCTTGTATGGCACGTACATCTTCAGAAGGTCTAACAACATTTTCTGGTAACATACGTGGATGTGTGCCTGTTACACGGTAAAAGGGGAACACCGTGCGTACCCCAGAATGCTGTGAGTTATTGTATGCAAATCCAGCAAACGGTAACAAGGATTCTTACCCTGGTGGATTAGAAGTTAAAAGATATTACAGGGTGACAAGCAGACAAGAGTCTACCATCAATGTCCAAGGATTGGCAACGATTGTGCCAAAACTGGGAAACAAATTGCAGGCCACTTTCCGAAATGCTGATGGTGGTAAATCCATGCAACCGCATGACGTGTTGGACTAATAGCATGGAGAGAGTCGTGGTAGTGGGTATCTGATTAAGGGTGAAAAACGGTTTAATTTTGGAAAAGAGATCTACTACTACCCAAATAGTGTTATAGCTTTTGTAGTTTGGTACGTCTGAGATAAAGTCATACTAATAGTATGCCAGGGATGTGGAACCACAGGAAAGGTTTGTAAGTGATTCACACGGGTAGAATGACATGCCTTCTTTTGTGAACATATAGGGTAGGTCTGAACACAGCCATGCACATCTTTCAATGGTGTTGGCCACCAAAACCATTGTTGACAGTTAGCTAGAGTTTTGAGGATTCCAGGGTGTCTGGCTGGCTGGGTATCCTGACACAAGGTAATGCTTATTGTCTCAATTGGTCTGTGGGGATGTTAGAAATGGGGTTTCTGGTTGACAGTCAGTTTGCACTCTGTCCAACATGGACCCTCGTTCTAGTCAGGGCAATGGAGATACACACTTAAGATAACCCCTGCTCACCCCCTTGGTAGCTTGGCACAAGCAGTCAGGCTTATCTCAAAGACAATGTGTAAAGTATTTGTACACACACACACACACACACACAAACACAAACACACACACACACACCCACACACAGTACTACAGTAAAAACACAACAAAATGGACACCACACCAGTTTAGTAAAATAGATAATATTTATCTAAATCAAACAAGACCAAAACGAAAACAATCCAACATACACAAGTCAAGATATGAATTTTCAAAAGAATAAGAGTCTTACTCCATAGAAAACAATGGAAATGTTGATTTTACACAAAGCACCTGGTTTGCATCAAAAATAAAGCTGCATGGGTGAGCGTGTGTTGGAAAAGTCAGCAATGCGTCAATAACTTACTCACAAGTGAGGCCCTGTTTCATTTCTCCTCCGGTCGGGTAGGCGATGCATTGTTTTTCTCCCTCGCAAGAGAGCAATGCGTTGGTTTCCAGACGGGGCAACTCGGATCTGCGCAGTTTCATCATTACTTTGACGCCCAGCGATGATGCATGCGAAATCCAGCCACAATGTGTTGGAAAACCGTGATGCGTGGAGTTTGTGTCATTATAGGCAGCCCCAAGCGGGTGTTGTGTCAATTCTACAGCCGTGATGCGTCAATCTCCCAGCTGCAATGTAGGTGGAGGGTCGATTCTAGCCACGAAGCGGGTGGCGTGTTGTTTTTCAGCCGCGTTGCAGGTGGTGCATTGAAAATGCCCCCGCCCGGTGTTCTCTGTGTGGATTTCAGTCCTTGTTCTGCCAACTTCACCTTTCAAGGACCCAGGGACTGGATGGGGCACCACTTGGCAGGACAGGAGTCTCAGCAGAGAGTTCAGGTGCTGGCAGGGGAAGTCTTTAATGGCCCTGAGACTTCAAAACAGGAGGCAAGTTCAGTCCAAGCCTTTAGAGATTCTCCTCAAGCAGGAATGCACATCAAAGTCCAGTCTTTGTCCCCTTTTACAGGTAGAAGCAGCAACTGCAGGACAGCCCAATAAAGCACAGTCACAGTCAGGAGAAGCATTTCTCCTCAGCTCTTCTCCTTGGCAGAGGTTCCACTTGAATCCAAAGTGATCTAAAAGTCTGGGGTTTTAGGTCCACTACTTATACCCCTTTCTGCTTTTGAAGTAAAATTCACAGGAAAGTCTCTGTTGTTTTCACGATCCTTTCTTGCCCAGGTCAGGCCCCAGACACACCCCCGGGGGTTGGAGACCGCATTGTATGAGGGCAGGCACAGCCCATGCAGGTGTAAATGACCATTCCTCCCTCACTCCAGCCCAGATGGCTCCTCAAGATATGCAGGTTACACCCCAGCTCCCTTTGTGTCAATGTCTAGCGGAGATCCTCAAACGGCCCAACTGTCAGTCTGACCCAGACAGGGAATCCCCAAACAGGCAGAGGCCCTCATTACAACTTTGGCTATCTTTTTAAAAGACCGACGAGGCTGCTGCAGCCAGCATACTGCCAGTGCTGCCAGTATGCTGCTCGCCCTATTAGGAGTTTTCTGCTAGGCCAATGGGTGGAAACAGTGCTTGCAGCGCTGCCATGGTGGATTGCGACTGCCGAGACCGCCAAGCTCATGAGGGGCAGCAACCTGGCAGTGCCAGCAGTTGGACCGCAGCCCATGTGCCATGGTCATAATAGGGCGGTCGTACCGCCCTGCCTGGGGAGGTCCAACGGCCATCGTGAGTGTGGCGGTCTTGAGACCGCCACACTCGGAATGAGGGGCAGAGTCACAGAATGGTTAAAGCAAAAAAATTCCTACTTTCTAAAAGTGGCGTTTTCAAACTAATAATCTAAAAACCAACTTCACTGAAAGATGTATTTTTCAATTGTGAGTTCAGAGACTCCAAACTCCAGATCTCTATCTGTTCAAAGGGAATCTGCACTTTAAGAATGTTTAAAGACAGCTCCCAATTTAACCTATGAGAGAGATATAGGCCTTGCAACAGTGAAAAATGAATTTTGCAGTATTTCCCTGTTAGGACACGTAAAACACATCAGTACATGTCCCACCTTTCAACATAGACTGCACCCTGACCATGGGGCTACCTAGGCCTACCTTAGAGGTGCTTTACATGTATAAAAATGGAAGGTCTGGGCCTGGGAAGTGGGTACACTTGCCAAGCCAAATTGGCAGTTTAAAAACTACCCACACAGACACTGCAGTGGCAGGTCTGAGCCATGTTTACAGGGCTACTCATGTGTGTGGCACAGTCGTTGCTGCAGGCCAACTAGTAGCATTTGATTTACAGGACCTAGGCACCTCTAGTGCACTTTACTAGGGACTTACTAGTAAATCAAATATGCCAGTCATGGAAAAGCCAATTACACATGACATTTCACATAGGGAGCACTTGCACTTTAGCACTGGTCAGCAGTGGTAAAGTGCCCATAGTAACAAAAACAGCAAAAACAGAGTCCAGCACACAGCAACAACCTGGGAAGTAGAGGCAAAACGTTAGGGGAGACCACACCAAGGATGCCAGGTCTAACAGGGGACATATAATGTGGAACCATGATAAGAGCAATATGTGTATGATTATCCTTTCTGGTCTCCCACGAGGCCGTGTGTTCCTGGCTCATGTTCTGTCTAACTCTGTTTCGGAATGATTTCAATCATTGCAATGTTTGGAAAGTCCTACAATATGTTCTGGGGCTATAAAGTTCTGGGGTATCTGTTCCTGAGAGTCCTGACTAGTACAACCCCACCTAGATAGCATATCAGCCTTGGTCTGTTGTGCGCCTGGTCCAAAGGTGATGATGAAATTATATTCACTGAAAAACAATAACCACCTGTTAGAAATGGGGTTTCTGGTTGGCTAGGGTATGCACCTCAGCCAGGCAGAACTTACCCACTCTAGTCAGGGCAAGGGAGTTACACGTCCAAGATAACCCCTGCTCACCCCCTTGGTAGCTTGGCACGAGCAGTCAGGCTTAACCCGGAGGCAATGCGTAAAGCGTTCGCACAATACACACATACATGTGACGCAAAGGAAACACAACACCAGATTATATGAAAATCTACTGTATTGTACACAACGTAATTATCAGACCAACATCACATAACAGTACTATCCTGCTACCCTAGCAGTTGTCAGAACGTTACACCTTTGTTACTCTGCAAACTAGCAGTAGTCACACATAACACACAGGTTACTCAGTATTCTGCAACATAAGCAGTAGTCAGGAAACACGTTATCACATTAGAACACTTGTCATAAGAATATCATAAAACGCCCATAGTAGGAACATTAGAAAACCTATGGCAAGTTAGGGAAACATATTAGCAAGTCATGCCCATAAAAGGAACATGTGCACACATACGTAAAAGCATCATAGTACAGGTAGGCAATATATCATAATTAACAAAGTCTGTAGCAAGAACTCAAATTATGATTCTATTGGTCCGTTTAACAGTACCTGGTAGATGGAAGAGGCACCTCCAGTGCCTAAAATAAGCAATGGGGCCCCCGGCGCTCCTCTGCACAAAACGGGGGCCTCCTGTGAACATTTGGGACTAAGAGGGGCGGCACGCACCCTCTTAGCATTCCTGACGGGCCCCTCCTGGGACCCGTGATCACTGGGGGCCCCCCGGGCCTTTACCGGCCCTCCTGCGGGGGGGCCAAGGTCACCCAAGACTTGAGCGAGAAGAGGGGGGCGGCACGCACCCCCTCCAATTTGCAACGGGCCCCTCCTGGGGCCCGTGATCTTTAGGAGTTCCCCCCTAGGCCTGCGCTGGCCCTCCAATGCGGGGGGAACCAAAGACAAAAAGCCCCGAAGGGAGGACGAGGCAGCCCGGCGGCGCGGGGAACCTCCGATGAGGTTTCCACCCCGCCTAGCCTTGGGCTACCTCAAAGGAGGAGAGCGGGGGCCCCACAAACCTCGGTCCCTCGCTGCACTCCTCCTGGAGTGAACATTGAGCCTGCCGGAGGCTCGCAACCGGCCCAGCTGCACCCGGGGGAATCCTGCCCGACCGGCAGGCGACTTCCTCCTCTTTCCCGAGGCTGCGGCAGTGCCGGCCCTAAAGTCAGGGTCTTCTGGTGCCCCGGGGGCGCTCCTCGGAGCGATCCTAGCCCCGGGGGCACCGCTAGGAGCACACTTGCTCCAAGTTGTTTCTGTCGCCGCTTCTTCGTGCCCCGAGGGCACCGAAGCCAGCGCGTCTCCGACGTGCAGAAGTAACGAGGAAACCCGGGCTGCAGCGGTGAATCTCGGCCACCACGATGCGCTTTTTAAAAGCGCTTTTGCATAAAATAGAGCCCAGGTTGCGGCGGTGATGTTTCCCTGCAGTAGAGCGCTTTTTCAAGCGCAAAGGCACCACAAGGGGCAGCGCTTAGAAGCGCCACTTTTTGATAGAGCAGTGAGGCCCTCCCCGTGCAGAGGATGGCTACAGGGGTCAGGGGCCACAGCACCCTGCCCCTGGGGATCAGGTCCTAAGAAGCAGGTCCACAGGTGGTGGGGGGCCCAGCAACAGGCCAGCGCAAAGAGGGTGCAGGCTAGTGGCAAGTCCTTTGCAGTGACCAAGCAGGTCACAGGTCAGCACAGCAGCAGCAGTCCATGGCGGTCCCTGGTGGGTCCTTCCAGTAATCTGTGTCCAGTTCCAGGTAAGTTCAAAACATCTCCAAATTGTGGGGAAAATTCCCCTGTACTTATAGTCCAGTTTTACAGTGTTTTACAATGATAGGAAGAGGAGGTTCCAGCCAGTTACAACTGGTTCTGGGAGTGCCCCCTCTCTCCTTTCAGCACAGGCTCCAAACATCAGTGGGGGGTTAACGACCCTATTGTGTGAGGCCAGGGCACAGCCTTTACAAATGTAGGTGTGCCCCGCCTCTCCCTTCTCTCAGCCCAGGAAGACTATTCAGCATGCAGATGCACCTAGGTGACACCTCCACCCTCCCTGTGTACAGGCTGTCTGAAAAGTATGCACAAAGCCCCAACTGTCACTCTGCCCAGACGTGGATTGGAGTCAAGCTGCAAAACACCAGAATTATAAGCACAGATAAATGCGCACTTTCTAGAAGTGGCATTTCTGTGATAGTAATAAAAAATACACCCACACCAGTAAGCAGTATTTATTATCACCATCACAACCATACCAAACACGCCTACGCTACCCCTCATAAATCAGACAATACCCTTTACACATAAAGCAGGGCATTTCTAATGCAATCCTATGAGAAGGCAGCACTCACAGCAGTGAGACACCTAAGTTAGGCTGTTTGTCACTACCAGGACAGGCCATGCAATATGGCACATGTCCTGCCTTTCTACATACATGGCACCCTGCCCCTTGGGCTAGCTAGGGCGTACTTTAGGGGTGACTTACATGTAGTAAAAGGGGAGTTCTGGGCTTGGCAAGTAAATTTAGAAGCCAGGTCCCTGTGGCAGAAAACTGCGCACACAGGCCCTGCGCTAGCAGGCCTGAGACAGGTTTGAAAGTCTACTTCAGTGGGTGGCGCAAGCAGCGCTGCAGGCCCACTAGTAGTATTTAATTTACAGGCCCTGGGTATAGAGATACCACTGTACAAGGGACTTATAGGTAAATTAAATATGCCAATTAGGTATAAGCCAATCATACCAACTTTAGATGGGAGAGCACCTGCACTTTAGCACTGGTCAGCAGTGATAAAGTGCTCAGAGTCGTAGAGCCAACAGCGAAAGGTCAGAAAAACCAGGAGGAAGGAGGCAAAAAGACTAGGGATGACCATGCGTATGGCCAAAAGTCCAACACAACCCCCTACCAGCCAAAATCCAGGGGAGAACAATCAATACCTTGATGTACTTTCCTGATTGGGGCGATAGAACAAGGACCCAGGCCCACAACAGCAGGGGCATGTTCCAGTTCTACACCTTCCTGACTCCACTGGGATCTCTCTGTCAATGCATCCTGGCAGCCTAGACCAACCCACGGGGATTCTCTAGCTGCCAATGGCCAGAACCAGGCCCCAGGCCATCTAGGAGCCTCTGGTCTCTGAAACCATAATGAGTGGGGGGCGGTAGCCCCAGGTGCAAAGCAACCTGTCTCCACTCCCTTTCCGATCAGTTCAGGGGCTCTACCCTGCCACTGATCCACCAACCTAGGGTCCGCACCCATAGGTTCTACAGGGGCTAGAGGCAAGGCTCTCCTCCCTCTACCCCTCCTCCTAGGATCCCGCCCTCCTCTCCTAGGAGGGGTATCACCAGAATCCACACTTGCCAGGGTGCTGGGTACAGCAGTCCTGCACAACTTTCTCGCCAGCCCAGGATCACTACCTGGCGACTGACCACCCAACCTAGGGACGACACCCTTGGGTTGCACCGGGGTCCGGGGCGGGCTTCCCCCTCCCTGAACCCCACTTCCAGAGTCCTGCGTCTCCCCACCTCGGGAGAAGCCACCAGAAGTTTCACACGGGGGGATGAGCACACTAACCGCCCCCCCAACCAGGTCAGAGTTTACCCCCTGAACCTGTCTATCTAGTCCAGGGACGACATCCTTAGACTGGACCATTGCCCAGCGAACCAGGACTTCCTTGGGAGCACACCTACCCCCTGCCAGATCAGAGCTTACCCCCTGAATCTGGCAATCCAACCCAGAATCACTACCCTGCGGTTGAACCACTGCCTGGCGCACCAGGACTTCCTTGGGAGCACACGTACTCCCCATCAGGTCAGAGTTTACCCCCTGAACCTGATCATCCAACCCAGAGTCACCACCCTGCGGTTGAATCATTGCCTGGCGCACCAGGACTTCCTGGGGGGCACACCTACCCCCCACCAGGGAAACACTTTCCCCAAGGGCCACACAAGAGTCTGGCTGGCGCAGGTCTCCTGACCTCTGCCCATCGGACAGAGTCTGGATTCCCCCCAGCCCAGAAATGGTCTCACCAAGGTCATTCCTGGGGGGCTCTGCTCTCAGAGCTGACCCCTGACCCTCCAGGTTCTCCACTGGGGCCCGCAGCCCCCTCTCAACCCTATGCCTGGATTTCCGCCTCCTCCGCTGTAGAGCGAGACTACCAGACACCAGGACCGGCGGAACGCTATCACCAGCCACCCGCCTAAGTCCTAATGACAAAATGGGATCCTTCTGAACAGCTGGCCCTACGGCACAGGTTAGGCTCACCTCCTGGCGTTCACTCATGGAACCTTCAGGGGCCTGGGGCGGTATCTTGGGCACCTTGGGCCTCAGCCCAGCCCCATTCCCTCTCCTCAGAGACGGGACATGGGGTCCCTCACCCATCCCAGTCCACTGGGACCTACCTGGGACACTCCATTCCTTTCCCACCACACCTTGTTGGGAAACACCTAGACCACTCTCATTAGGAACACCCCCTAATGTCACACCAGACCCTCTGGTACGCAACCAGAAGTCTGCCTCCTTTGCAAGCTCCCTGGGGTCAGAGAGCTCACACACTGACAAGTGTTGGCGTAACTCTGAAAAACAACAACGAAACAGGTGCTCTCTGAGAATCAGATTAAACAGCCCTTCAAAATTGTTTACTGTGCTACCCTTCACCCATCCATCTAGTGCAATGCAGCAATCCTCCACAAACTCCTCCGAAGACTGGTGGGATAGTTTCTTACCCCCTCTAAACCTTTTTCTGTATTCCTCAGGGGAAAAACCATACTTCACAATCAGTGCGTTCTTCACAGCGGAGTACCCCTCCCTGTCACTCTCTTTTAGAGTCAGTAGGGCATCCCTTCCCTCCTCAGGAATAAAACTCCCTAGGCCAGTTCCCCAATCCTTATCAGGGATCCTGCGCTCTACCAGAGCCTTCTCATATTCCTTTAACCACTGACGTATGTCACCCCCCTCTTGGAACCTAGGTACCAGATCTATGGGTATGTGAGGAACATCTCTGCTACAGCACTGTACATTGCTGCCACCACTGGACTCCACCTGCAGCGCTGGTGAGTCCAGAACCTTCAGACTGCGCTCTAGAGCGAGTCTTTCTCTGGCAAAGGCCCTCTCTGCCTCTGCCATTCTCTCCTGTACTAAGGCCTTCTCTACCTCAGCCCTTCTCTCCTCAACAGCTAGGCGCGCTAACTGCAACTTCAGGTCCCTCTCTTCCCACCTATCTCTTAGCTCATCAGGCGTCAAGGAATGAGAGGTAGCCCTGCTTCTTACACTGGACCCAGCAAGGGACTCCCTACCACTGGGGCCTTCCCTGTCAACTGGCGTCCCCAACCGGTCATTCTCACCCTCCTGATCAGTCTCTCTACCACTCTCTAGGGATGAGGTCTGGGAGCCCTCCCATTGGGAACCCTCGCTACACTCAGGATCCTCTGGGTACCCCCTACGCCCACTCCCTCCCTGGGTAAATGTCACAAACCTTTCAAAGAAATTCAGAGATCTCCTGAGGTCCCCTTCTACAGGCAGCCCTCTCTCTCTACAGAACCCCTCTAATTCCCCCTGCGTGTAAAACGGCAGGTCCTCTAAATCAAAGGTAAGCCCCATCTTGAAAAGGTACAAATAACTCAACTGTGACAATCACAGTACCCAAGCGTGAGAACTGAAAACAGGAAAAATGACCAAAGAGAGAAAGTTAAGAGAAGCCAAACATGTGATGGTCTAAACGCAATCCTTGTAGTGAAATAATGAGTCACAATGGTATTGTGCAAGCGCAAGTCCTATCCCACCGCTGCCACCAATGTTAGAAATGGGGTTTCTGGTTGGCTAGGGTATGCACCTCAGCCAGGCAGAACTTACCCACTCTATTCAGGGCAAGGGAGTTAAACGTCCAAGATAACCCCTGCTCACCCCCTTGGTAGCTTGGCACGAGCATTCAGGCTTAACCCGGAGGCAATGCGTAAAGCGTTCGCACAACACACACATACATGTGACACAATATCCCCACCACAAAGGAAACACAACACCAGATTATATGAAAATCTACTGTATTGTACACAACGTAATTATCAGACCACCATCATATAACAGTACTATCCTGCTACCCTAGCAGTTGTCAGAACGTTACACCTTAGTTACTCTGCAAACTAGCAATAGTCACACATAACACACAGGTTACTCAGTATTCTGCAACATAAGCAGTAGTCAGGAAACACGTTATCTCATTAGAACACTTGTCATAAGAATATCATAAAACGCCCATAGTAGGAACATTAGAAAACCTATGGCAAGTTAGGGAAACATATTAGCAAGTCATGCCCATAAAAGGAACATGTGCACACATATGTAAAAGCATCATAGTACAGGTAGGCAATATATCATAACTAACAAAGTCTGTAGCAAGAACTCAAATTATGATTCTATTGGTCCGTTTAACAGTACCTGGTAGATGGAAGAGGCACCTCCAGTGCCTAAAATAAGCAATGGGGCCCCCGGCGCTCCTCTGCGCAAAACGGGGGCCTCCTGTGAACATTTGGGACTAAGAGGGGCGGCACGCACCCTCTTAGCATTCCTGACGGGCCCCTCCTGGGACCCGTGATCACTGGGGGCCCCCCGGGCCTTTACTGGCCCTCCTGCGGGGGGGCCAAGGTCACCCAAGACTTGAGCGAGAAGAGGGGGGCGGCACGCACCCCCTCCAATTTGCAACGGGCCCCTCCTGGGGCCCGTGATCTTTAGGAGTTCCCCCCTGGGCCTGCGCTGGCCCTCCAATGCGGGGGGAACCAAAGACAAAAGGCCCCGAAGGGAGGACGAGGCAGCCCGGCGGCGCGGGGAACCTCCGATGAGGTTTCCACCCCGCCTAGCCTTGGGCTACCTCAAAGGAGGAGAGCGGGGGCCCCACAAACCTCGGTCCCTCGCTGCACTCCTCCTGGAGTGAACATTGAGCCTGCCGGAGGCTCGCAACCGGCCCAGCTGCACCCGGGGGAATCCTGCCCGACCGGCAGGCGACTTCCTCCTCTTTCCCGAGGCTGCGGCAGTGCCGGCCCTAAGGTCAGGGTCTTCTGGTGCCCCGGGGGCGCTCCTCGGAGCGATCCTAGCCCCGGGGGCACCGCTAGGAGCACACTTGCTCCAAGTTGTTTCTGTCGCCGCTTCTTCGTGCCCCGAGGGCACCGAAGCCAGCGCGTCTCCGACGTGCAGAAGTAACGAGGAAACTCGGGCTGCAGCGGTGAATCTCGGCCACCACGATGCGCTTTTTAAAAGCGCTTTTGCATAAAATAGAGCCCAGGTTGCGGCGGTGATGTTTCCCTGCAGTAGAGCGCTTTTTCAAGCGCAAAGGCATCACAAGGGGCAGCGCTTAGAAGCGCCACTTTTTGATAGAGCAGTGAGGCCCTCCCCGTGCAGAGGATGGCTACAGGGGTCAGGGGCCACAGCACCCTGCCCCTGGGGATCAGGTCCTAAGAAGCAGGTCCACAGGTGGTGGGGGGCCCAGCAACAGGCCAGCGCAAAGAGGGTGCAGGCTAGTGGCAAGTCCTTTGCAGTGACCAAGCAGGTCACAGGTCAGCACAGCAGCAGCAGTCCATGGCGGTCCCTGGTGGGTCCTTCCAGTAATCTGTGTCCAGTTCCAGGTAAGTTCAAAACATCTCCAAATTGTGGGGAAAATTCCCCTGTACTTATAGTCCAGTTTTACAGGGTTTTACAATGATAGGGAGAGGAGGTTCCAGCCAGTTACAACTGGTTCTGGGAGTGCCCCCTCTCTCCTTTCAGCACAGGCTCCAAACATCAGTGGGGGGTTAACGACCCTATTGTGTGAGGCCAGGGCACAACCTTTACAAATGTAGGTGTGCCCCGCCTCTCCCTTCTCTCAGCCCAGGAAGACTATTCAGCATGCAGATGCACCTAGGTGACACCTCCACCCTCCCTGTGTACAGGCTGTCTGAAAAGTATGCACAAAGCCCCAACTGTCACTCTGCCCAGACGTGGATTGGAGTCAAGCTGCAAAACACCAGAATTATAAGCACAGATAAATGCGCACTTTCTAGAAGTGGCATTTCTGTGATAGTAATAAAAAATACACCCACACCAGTAAGCAGTATTTATTATCACCATCACAACCATACCAAACACGCCTACGCTACCCCTCATAAATCAGACAATACCCTTTACACATAAAGCAGGGCATTTCTAATGCAATCCTATGAGAAGGCAGCACTCACAGCAGTGAGACACCTAAGTTAGGCTGTTTGTCACTACCAGGACAGGCCATGCAATATGGCACATGTCCTGCCTTTCTACATACATGGCACCCTGCCCCTAGGGCTAGCTAGGGCGTACTTTAGGGGTGACTTACATGTAGTAAAAGGGGAGTTCTGGGCCTGGCAAGTAAATTTAGAAGCCAGGTCCCTGTGGCAGAAAACTGCGCACACAGGCCCTGCGCTAGCAGGCCTGAGACAGGTTTGAAAGTCTACTTCAGTGGGTGGCGCAAGCAGCGCTGCAGGCCCACTAGTAGTATTTAATTTACAGGCCCTGGGTATAGAGATACCACTGTACAAGGGAATTATAGGTAAATTAAATATGCCAATTAGGTATAAGCCAATCATACCAACTTTAGATGGGAGAGCACCTGCACTTTAGCACTGGTCAGCAGTGATAAAGTGCTCAGAGTCCTAGAGCCAACAGCGAAAGGTCAGAAAAACCAGGAGGAAGGAGGCAAAAAGACTAGGGATGACCATGCGTATGGCCAAAAGTCCAACACAACCCCCTACCAGCCAAAATCCAGGGGAGAACAATCAATACCTTGATGTACTTTCCTGATTGGGGCGATAGAACAAGGACCCAGGCCCACAACAGCAGGGGCATGTTCCAGTTCTACACCTTCCTGACTCCACTGGGATCTCTCTGTCAATGCATCCCAGGCAGCCTAGACCAACCCACGGGGATTCTCTAGCTGCCAATGGCCAGAACCAGGCCCCAGGCCATCTAGGAGCCTCTGGTCTCTGAAACCATAATGAGTGGGGGGCGGTAGCCCCAGGTGCAAAGCAACCTGTCTCCACTCCCTTTCCGATCAGTTCAGGGGCTCTACCCTGCCACTGATCCACCAACCTAGGGTCCGCACCCATAGGTTCTACAGGGGCTAGAGGCAAGGCTCTCCTCCCTCTACCCCTCCTCCTAGGATCCCGCCCTCCTCTCCTAGGAGGGGTATCACCAGAATCCACACTTGCCAGGGTGCTGGGTACAGCAGTCCTGCACAACTTTCTCGCCAGCCCAGGATCACTACCTGGCGACTGACCACCCAACCTAGGTACGACACCCTTGGGTTGCACCGGGGTCCGGGGCGGGCTTCCCCCTCCCTGAACCCCACTTCCAGAGTCCTGCGTCTCCCCACCTCGGGAGAAGCCACCAGAAGTTTCACACGGGGGGATGAGCACACTAACCGCCCCCCCAACCAGGTCAGAGTTTACCCCCTGAACCTGTCTATCTAGTCCAGGGACGACATCCTTAGACTGGACCATTGCCCAGCGAACCAGGACTTCCTTGGGAGCACACCTACCCCCTGCCAGATCAGAGCTTACCCCCTGAATCTGGCAATCCAACCCAGAGTCACTACCCTGTGGTTGAACCACTGCCTGGCGCACCAGGACTTCCTTGGGAGCACACGTACTCCCCATCAGGTCAGAGTTTACCCCCTGAACCTGATCATCCAACCCAGAGTCACCACCCTGCGGTTGAATCATTGCCTGGCGCACCAGGACTTCCTGGGGGGCACACCTACCCCCCACCAGGGAAACACTTTCCCCAAGGGCCACACAAGAGTCTGGCTGGCGCAGGTCTCCTGACCTCTGCCCATCGGACAGAGTCTGGATTCCCCCCAGCCCAGAAATGGTCTCACCAAGGTCATTCCTGGGGGGCTCTGCTCTCAGAGCTGACCCCTGACCCTCCAGGTTCTCCACTGGGGCCCGCAGCCCCCTCTCAACCCTATGCCTGGATTTCCGCCTCCTCCGCTGTAGAGCGAGACTACCAGACACCAGGACCGGCGGAACGCTATCACCAGCCACCCGCCTAAGTCCTAATGACAAAATGGGATCCTTCTGATCAGCTGGCCCTACGGCACAGTTTAGGCTCACCTCCTGGCGTTCACTCATGGAACCTTCAGGGGCCTGGGGCGGTATCTTGGGCACCTTGGGCCTTAGCCCAGCCCCATTCCCTCTCCTCAGAGACGGGACATGGGGTCCCTCACCCATCCCAGTCCACTGGGACCTACCTGGGACACTCCATTCCTTTCCCACCACACCTTGTTGGGTAACACCTAGACCACTCTCATTAGGAACACCCCCTAATGTCACACCAGACCCTCTGGTACGCAACCAGAAGTCTGCCTCCTTTGCAAGCTCCCTGGGGTCAGAGAGCTCACACACTGACAAGTGTTGGCGTAACTCTGAAAAACAACAACGAAACAGGTGCTCTCTGAGAATCAGATTAAACAGCCCTTCAAAATTGTTTACTGTGCTACCCTTCACCCATCCATCTAGTGCAATGCAGCAATCCTCCACAAACTCCTCCGAAGACTGGTGGGATAGTTTCTTACCCCCTCTAAACCTTTTTCTGTATTCCTCAGGGGAAAAACCATACTTCACAATCAGTGCGTTCTTCACAGCGGAGTACCCCTCCCTGTCACTCTCTTTTAGAGTCAGTAGGGCATCCCTTCCCTCCTCAGGAATAAAACTCCCTAGGCCAGTTCCCCAATCCTTCTCAGGGATCCTGCGCTCTACCAGAGCCTTCTCATATTCCTTTAACCACTGACGTATGTCACCCCCCTCTTGGAACCTAGGTACCAGATCTATGGGTATGTGAGGAACATCTCTGCTACAGCACTGTACATTGCTGCCACCACTGGACTCCACCTGCAGCGCTGGTGAGTCCAGAACCTTCAGACTGCGCTCTAGAGCGAGTCTTTCTCTGGCAAAGGCCCTCTCTGCCTCTGCCATTCTCTCCTGTACTAAGGCCTTCTCTACCTCAGCCCTTCTCTCCTCAACAGCTAGGCGCGCTAACTGCAACTTCAGGTCCCTCTCTTCCCGCCTATCTCTTAGCTCATCAGGCGTCAAGGAATGAGAGGTAGCCCTGCTTCTTACACTGGACCCAGCAAGGGACTCCCTACCACTGGGGCCTTCCCTGTCAACTGGCGTCCCCAACCGGTCATTCTCACCCTCCTGATCAGTCTCTCTACCACTCTCTAGGGATGAGGTCTGGGAGCCCTCCCATTGGGAACCCTCGCTACACTCAGGATCCTCTGGGTACCCCCTACGCCCACTCCCTCCCTGGGTAAATGTCACAAACCTTTCAAAGAAATTCAGAGATCTCCTGAGGTCCCCTTCTACAGGCAGCCCTCTCTCTCTACAGAACCCCTCTAATTCCCCCTGCGTGTAAAACGGCAGGTCCTCTAAATCAAAGGTAAGCCCCATCTTGAAAAGGTACAAATAACTCAACTGTGACAATCACAGTACCCAAGCGTGAGAACTGAAAACAGGAAAAATGACCAAAGAGAGAAAGTTAAGAGAAGCCAAACATGTGATGGTCTAAACGCAATCCTTGTAGTGAAATAATGAGTCACAATGGTATTGTGCAAGCGCAAGTCCTATCCCACCGCTGCCACCAATGTTAGAAATGGGGTTTCTGGTTGGCTAGGGTATGCACCTCAGCCAGGCAGAACTTACCCACTCTATTCAGGGCAAGGGAGTTACACTTCCAAGATAACCCCTGCTCACCCCCTTGGTAGCTTGGCACGAGCAGTCAGGCTTAACCCGGAGGCAATGCGTAAAGCGTTCGCACAACACACACATACATGTGACACAATATCCCCACCACAAAGGAAACACAACACCAGATTATATGAAAATCTACTGTATTGTACACAACGTAATTATCAGACCACCATCACATAACAGTACTATCCTGCTACCCTAGCAGTTGTCAGAACGTTACACCTTAGTTACTCTGCAAACTAGCAATAGTCACACATAACACACAGGTTACTCAGTATTCTGCAACATAAGCAGTAGTCAGGAAACACGTTATCACATTAGAACACTTGTCATAAGAATATCATAAAACGCCCATAGTAGGAACATTAGAAAACCTATGGCAAGTTAGGGAAACATATTAGCAAGTCATGCCCATAAAAGGAACATGTGCACACATATGTAAAAGCATCATAGTACAGGTAGGCAATATATCATAATTAACAAAGTCTGTAGCAAGAACTCAAATTATGATTCTATTGGTCCGTTTAACAGTACCTGGTAGATGGAAGAGGCACCTCCAGTGCCTAAAATAAGCAATGGGGCCCCCGGCGCTCCTCTGCGCAAAACGGGGGCCTCCTGTGAACATTTGGGACTAAGAGGGGCGGCACGCACCCTCTTAGCATTCCTGACGGGCCCCTCCTGGGACCCGTGATCACTGGGGGCCCCCCGGGCCTTTACCGGCCCTCCTGCGGGGGGGCCAAGGTCACCCAAGACTTGAGCGAGAAGAGGGGGGCGGCACGCACCCCCTCCAATTTGCAACGGGCCCCTCCTGGGGCCCGTGATCTTTAGGAGTTCCCCCCTGGGCCTGCGCTGGCCCTCCAATGCGGGGGGAACCAAAGACAAAAGGCCCCGAAGGGAGGACGAGGCAGCCCGGCGGCGCGGGGAACCTCCGATGAGGTTTCCACCCCGCCTAGCCTTGGGCTACCTCAAAGGAGGAGAGCGGGGGCCCCACAAACCTCGGTCCCTCGCTGCACTCCTCCTGGAGTGAACATTGAGCCTGCCGGAGGCTTGCAACCGGCCCAGCTGCACCCGGGGGAATCCTGCCCGACCGGCAGGCGACTTCCTCCTCTTTCCCGAGGCTGCGGCAGTGCCGGCCCTAAAGTCAGGGTCTTCTGGTGCCCCGGGGGCGCTCCTCGGAGCGATCCTAGCCCCGGGGGCACCGCTAGGAGCACACTTGCTCCAAGTTGTTTCTGTCGCCGCTTCTTCGTGCCCCGAGGGCACCGAAGCCAGCGCGTCTCCGACGTGCAGAAGTAACGAGGAAACCCAGGCTGCAGCGGTGAATCTCGGCCACCACGATGCGCTTTTTAAAAGCGCTTTTGCATAAAATAGAGCCCAGGTTGCGGCGGTGATGTTTCCCTGCAGTAGAGCGCTTTTTCAAGCGCAAAGGCACCACAAGGGGCAGCGCTTAGAAGCGCCACTTTTTGATAGAGCAGTGAGGCCCTCCCCGTGCAGAGGATGGCTACAGGGGTCAGGGGCCACAGCACCCTGCCCCTGGGGATCAGGTCCTAAGAAGCAGGTCCACAGGTGGTGGGGGGCCCAGCAACAGGCCAGCGCAAAGAGGGTGCAGGCTAGTGGCAAGTCCTTTGCAGTGACCAAGCAGGTCACAGGTCAGCACAGCAGCAGCAGTCCATGGCGGTCCCTGGTGGGTCCTTCCAGTAATCTGTGTCCAGTTCCAGGTAAGTTCAAAACATCTCCAAATTGTGGGGAAAATTCCCCTGTACTTATAGTCCAGTTTTACAGTGTTTTACAATGATAGGGAGAGGAGGTTCCAGCCAGTTACAACTGGTTCTGGGAGTGCCCCCTCTCTCCTTTCAGCACAGGCTCCAAACATCAGTGGGGGGTTAACGACCCTATTGTGTGAGGCCAGGGCACAGCCTTTACAAATGTAGGTGTGCCCCGCCTCTCCCTTCTCTCAGCCCAGGAAGACTATTCAGCATGCAGATGCACCTAGGTGACACCTCCACCCTCCCTGTGTACAGGCTGTCTGAAAAGTATGCACAAAGCCCCAACTGTCACTCTGCCCAGACGTGGATTGGAGTCAAGCTGCAAAACACCAGAATTATAAGCACAGATAAATGCGCACTTTCTAGAAGTGGCATTTCTGTGATAGTAATAAAAAATACACCCACACCAGTAAGCAGTATTTATTATCACCATCACAACCATACCAAACACGCCTACGCTACCCCTCATAAATCAGACAATACCCTTTACACATAAAGCAGGGCATTTCTAATGCAATCCTATGAGAAGGCAGCACTCACAGCAGTGAGACACCTAAGTTAGGCTGTTTGTCACTACCAGGACAGGCCATGCAATATGGCACATGTCCTGCCTTTCTACATACATGGCACCCTGCCCCTAGGGCTAGCTAGGGCGTACTTTAGGGGTGACTTACATGTAGTAAAAGGGGAGTTCTGGGCCTGGCAAGTAAATTTAGAAGCCAGGTCCCTGTGGCAGAAAACTGCGCACACAGGCCCTGCGCTAGCAGGCCTGAGACAGGTTTGAAAGTCTACTTCAGTGGGTGGCGCAAGCAGCGCTGCAGGCCCACTAGTAGTATTTAATTTACAGGCCCTGGGTATAGAGATACCACTGTACAAGGGACTTATAGGTAAATTAAATATGCCAATTAGGTATAAGCCAATCATACCAACTTTAGATGGGAGAGCACCTGCACTTTAGCACTGGTCAGCAGTGATAAAGTGCTCAGAGTCCTAGAGCCAACAGCGAAAGGTCAGAAAAACCAGGAGGAAGGAGGCAAAAAGACTAGGGATGACCATGCGTATGGCCAAAAGTCCAACACAACCCCCTACCAGCCAAAATCCAGGGGAGAACAATCAATACCTTGATGTACTTTCCTGATTGGGGCGATAGAACAAGGACCCAGGCCCACAACAGCAGGGGCATGTTCCAGTTCTACACCTTCCTGACTCCACTGGGATCTCTCTGTCAATGCATCCCAGGCAGCCTAGACCAACCCACGGGGATTCTCTAGCTGCCAATGGCCAGAACCAGGCCCCAGGCCATCTAGGAGCCTCTGGTCTCTGAAACCATAATGAGTGGGGGGCGGTAGCCCCAGGTGCAAAGCAACCTGTCTCCACTCCCTTTCCGATCAGTTCAGGGGCTCTACCCTGCCACTGATCCACCAACCTAGGGTCCGCACCCATAGGTTCTACAGGGGCTAGAGGCAAGGCTCTCCTCCCTCTACCCCTCCTCCTAGGATCCCGCCCTCCTCTCCTAGGAGGGGTATCACCAGAATCCACACTTGCCAGGGTGCTGGGTACAGCAGTCCTGCACAACTTTCTCGCCAGCCCAGGATCACTACCTGGCGACTGACCACCCAACCTAGGGACGACACCCTTGGGTTGCACCGGGGTCCGGGGCGGGCTTCCCCCTCCCTGAACCCCACTTCCAGAGTCCTGCGTCTCCCCACCTCGGGAGAAGCCACCAGAAGTTTCACACGGGGGGATGAGCACACTAACCGCCCCCCCAACCAGGTCAGAGTTTACCCCCTGAACCTGTCTATCTAGTCCAGGGACGACATCCTTAGACTGGACCATTGCCCAGCGAACCAGGACTTCCTTGGGAGCACACCTACCCCCTGCCAGATCAGAGCTTACCCCCTGAATCTGGCAATCCAACCCAGAGTCACTACCCTGCGGTTGAACCACTGCCTGGCGCACCAGGACTTCCTTGGGAGCACACGTACTCCCCATCAGGTCAGAGTTTACCCCCTGAACCTGATCATCCAACCCAGAGTCACCACCCTGCGGTTGAATCATTGCCTGGCGCACCAGGACTTCCTGGGGGGCACACCTACCCCCCACCAGGGAAACACTTTCCCCAAGGGCCACACAAGAGTCTGGCTGGCGCAGGTCTCCTGACCTCTGCCCATCGGACAGAGTCTGGATTCCCCCCAGCCCAGAAATGGTCTCACCAAGGTCATTCCTGGGGGGCTCTGCTCTCAGAGCTGACCCCTGACCCTCCAGGTTCTCCACTGGGGCCCGCAGCCCCCTCTCAACCCTATGCCTGGATTTCCGCCTCCTCCGCTGTAGAGCGAGACTACCAGACACCAGGACCGGCGGAACGCTATCACCAGCCACCCGCCTAAGTCCTAATGACAAAATGGGATCCTTCTGAACAGCTGGCCCTACGGCACAGGTTAGGCTCACCTCCTGGCATTCACTCATGGAACCTTCAGGGGCCTGGGGCGGTATCTTGGGCACCTTGGGCCTCAGCCCAGCCCCATTCCCTCTCCTCAGAGACGGGACATGGGGTCCCTCACCCATCCCAGTCCACTGGGACCTAACTGGGACACTCCATTCCTTTCCCACCACACCTTGTTGGGAAACACCTAGACCACTCTCATTAGGAACACCCCCTAATGTCACACCAGACCCTCTGGTACGCAACCAGAAGTCTGCCTCCTTTGCAAGCTCCCTGGGGTCAGAGAGCTCACACACTGACAAGTGTTGGCGTAACTCTGAAAAACAACAACGAAACAGGTGCTCTCTGAGAATCAGATTAAACAGCCCTTCAAAATTGTTTACTGTGCTACCCTTCACCCATCCATCTAGTGCAATGCAGCAATCCTCCACAAACTCCTCCGAAGACTGGTGGGATAGTTTCTTACCCCCTCTAAACATTTTTCTGTATTCCTCAGGGGAAAAACCATACTTCACAATCAGTGCGTTCTTCACAGCGGAGTACCCCTCCCTGTCACTCTCTTTTAGAGTCAGTAGGGCATCCCTTCCCTCCTCAGGAATAAAACTCCCTAGGCCAGTTCCCCAATCCTTCTCAGGGATCCTGCGCTCTACCAGAGCCTTCTCATATTCCTTTAACCACTGATGTATGTCACCCCCCTCTTGGAACCTAGGTACCAGATCTATGGGTATGTGAGGAACATCTCTGCTACAGCACTGTACATTGCTGCCACCACTGGACTCCACCTGCAGCGCTGGTGAGTCCAGAACCTTCAGACTGCGCTCTAGAGCGAGTCTTTCTCTGGCAAAGGCCCTCTCTGCCTCTGCCATTCTCTCCTGTACTAAGGCCTTCTCTACCTCAGCCCTTCTCTCCTCAACAGCTAGGCGCGCTAACTGCAACTTCAGGTCCCTCTCTTCCCGCCTATCTCTTAGCTCATCAGGCGTCAAGGAATGAGAGGTAGCCCTGCTTCTTACACTGGACCCAGCAAGGGACTCCCTACCACTGGGGCCTTCCCTGTCAACTGGCGTCCCCAACCGGTCATTCTCACCCTCCTGATCAGTCTCTCTACCACTCTCTAGGGATGAGGTCTGGGAGCCCTCCCATTGGGAACCCTCGCTACACTCAGGATCCTCTGGGTACCCCCTACGCCCACTCCCTCGCTGGGAAAATGTCACAAACCTTTCAAAGAAATTCAGAGATCTCCTGAGGTCCCCTTCTACAGGCAGCCCTCTCTCTCTACAGAACCCCTCTAATTCCCCCTGCGTGTAAAACGGCAGGTCCTCTAAATCAAAGGTAAGCCCCATCTTGAAAAGGTACAAATAACTCAACTGTGACAATCACAGTACCCAAGCGTGAGAACTGAAAACAGGAAAAATGACCAAAGAGAGAAAGTTAAGAGAAGCCAAACATGTGATGGTCTAAACGCAATCCTTGTAGTGAAATAATGAGTCACAATGGTATTGTGCAAGCGCAAGTCCTATCCCACCGCTGCCACCAATGTTAGAAATGGGGTTTCTGGTTGGCTAGGGTATGCACCTCAGCCAGGCAGAACTTACCCACTCTATTCAGGGCAAGGGAGTTACACGTCCAAGATAACCCCTGCTCACCCCCTTGGTAGCTTGGCACGAGCAGTCAGGCTTAACCCGGAGGCAATGCGTAAAGCGTTCGCACAACACACACATACATGTGACACAATATCCCCACCACAAAGGAAACACAACACCAGATTATATGAAAAT
The DNA here is from genome assembly GCF_031143425.1 of Pleurodeles waltl. NCBI lineage: Eukaryota > Metazoa > Chordata > Amphibia > Caudata > Salamandridae > Pleurodeles > Pleurodeles waltl. Next base: position 748,245,058 of record NC_090436.1, on the reverse strand, counting down.
CTACTGTATTGTACACAACGTAATTATCAGACCACCATCACATAACAGTACTATCCTGCTACCCTAGCAGTTGTCAGAACGTTACACCTTAGTTACTCTGCAAACTAGCAATAGTCACACATAACACACAGGTTACTCAGTATTCTGCAACATAAGCAGTAGTCAGGAAACACGTTATCACATTAGAACACTTGTCATAAGAATATCATAAAACGCCCATAGTAGGAACATTAGAAAACCTATGGCAAGTTAGGGAAACATATTAGCAAGTCATGCCCATAAAAGGAACATGTGCACACATATGTAAAAGCATCATAGTACAGGTAGGCAATATATCATAATTAACAAAGTCTGTAGCAAGAACTCAAATTATGATTCTATTGGTCCGTTTAACAGTACCTGGTAGATGGAAGAGGCACCTCCAGTGCCTAAAATAAGCAATGGGGCCCCCGGCGCTCCTCTGCGCAAAACGGGGGCCTCCTGTGAACATTTGGGACTAAGAGGGGCGGCACGCACCCTCTTAGCATTCCTGACGGGCCCCTCCTGGGACCCGTGATCACTGGGGGCCCCCTGGGCCTTTACCGGCCCTCCTGCGGGGGGGCCAAGGTCACCCAAGACTTGAGCGAGAAGAGGGGGGCGGCACGCACCCCCTCCAATTTGCAACGGGCCCCTCCTGGGGCCCGTGATCTTTAGGAGTTCCCCCCTGGGCCTGCGCTGGCCCTCCAATGCGGGGGGAACCAAAGACAAAAAGCCCCGAAGGGAGGACGAGGCAGCCCGGCGGCGCGGGGAACCTCCGATGAGGTTTCCACCCCGCCTAGCCTTGGGCTACCTCAAAGGAGGAGAGCGGGGGCCCCACAAACCTCGGTCCCTCGCTGCACTCCTCCTGGAGTGAACATTGAGCCTGCCGGAGGCTCGCAACCGGCCCAGCTGCACCCGGGGGAATCCTGCCCGACCGGCAGGCGACTTCCTCCTCTTTCCCGAGGCTGCGGCAGTGCCGGCCCTAAAGTCAGGGTCTTCTGGTGCCCCGGGGGCGCTCCTCAGAGCGATCCTAGCCCCGGGGGCACCGCTAGGAGCACACTTGCTCCAAGTTGTTTCTGTCGCCGCTTCTTCGTGCCCCGAGGGCACCGAAGCCAGCGCGTCTCCGACGTGCAGAAGTAACGAGGAAACCCGGGCTGCAGCGGTGAATCTCGGCCACCACGATGCGCTTTTTAAAAGCGCTTTTGCATAAAATAGAGCCCAGGTTGCGGCGGTGATGTTTCCCTGCAGTAGAGCGCTTTTTCAAGCGCAAAGGCACCACAAGGGGCAGCGCTTAGAAGCGCCACTTTTTGATAGAGCAGTGAGGCCCTCCCCGTGCAGAGGATGGCTACAGGGGTCAGGGGCCACAGCACCCTGCCCCTGGGGATCAGGTCCTAAGAAGCAGGTCCACAGGTGGTGGGGGGCCCAGCAACAGGCCAGCGCAAAGAGGGTGCAGGCTAGTGGCAAGTCCTTTGCAGTGACCAAGCAGGTCACAGGTCAGCACAGCAGCAGCAGTCCATGGCGGTCCCTGGTGGGTCCTTCCAGTAATCTGTGTCCAGTTCCAGGTAAGTTCAAAACATCTCCAAATTGTGGGGAAAATTCCCCTGTACTTATAGTCCAGTTTTACAGTGTTTTACAATGATAGGGAGAGGAGGTTCCAGCCAGTTACAACTGGTTCTGGGAGTGCCCCCTCTCTCCTTTCAGCACAGGCTCCAAACATCAGTGGGGGGTTAACGACCCTATTGTGTGAGGCCAGGGCACAGCCTTTACAAATGTAGGTGTGCCCCGCCTCTCCCTTCTCTCAGCCCAGGAAGACTATTCAGCATGCAGATGCACCTAGGTGACACCTCCACCCTCCCTGTGTACAGGCTGTCTGAAAAGTATGCACAAAGCCCCAACTGTCACTCTGCCCAGACGTGGATTGGAGTCAAGCTGCAAAACACCAGAATTATAAGCACAGATAAATGCGCACTTTCTAGAAGTGGCATTTCTGTGATAGTAATAAAAAATACACCCACACCAGTAAGCAGTATTTATTATCACCATCACAACCATACCAAACACGCCTACGCTACCCCTCATAAATCAGACAATACCCTTTACACATAAAGCAGGGCATTTCTAATGCAATCCTATGAGAAGGCAGCACTCACAGCAGTGAGACACCTAAGTTAGGCTGTTTGTCACTACCAGGACAGGCCATGCAATATGGCACATGTCCTGCCTTTCTACATACATGGCACCCTGCCCCTAGGGCTAGCTAGGGCGTACTTTAGGGGTGACTTACATGTAGTAAAAGGGGAGTTCTGGGCCTGGCAAGTAAATTTAGAAGCCAGGTCCCTGTGGCAGAAAACTGCGCACACAGGCCCTGCGCTAGCAGGCCTGAGACAGGTTTGAAAGTCTACTTCAGTGGGTGGCGCAAGCAGCGCTGCAGGCCCACTAGTAGTATTTAATTTACAGGCCCTGGGTATAGAGATACCACTGTACAAGGGACTTATAGGTAAATTAAATATGCCAATTAGGTATAAGCCAATCATACCAACTTTAGATGGGAGAGCACCTGCACTTTAGCACTGGTCAGCAGTGATAAAGTGCTCAGAGTCCTAGAGCCAACAGCGAAAGGTCAGAAAAACCAGGAGGAAGGAGGCAAAAAGACTAGGGATGACCATGCGTATGGCCAAAAGTCCAACACCACCCTATTTGTCTAGGGGGGTCAATGCTTTTAATGTCCTAAGGAATAGGAGATTATTATGATCAGTGCTTACAATAATGACATGTTGATGCACCTAAGAAATATTGCAACCACTCTTGGAAACATAATTTAATTGCCAATAATTTTCGTTTGACAACTGTAATGTTCTGCTCGGCTGGCAATAATTTTTGGAAAAAAGGCAACTCAGTGCACATGCACAGTTGTGCTGTTGTATTGAGACAGAATACCTCAACTGCTACCTGCCTCCACAAAGTAGGGCTGTGTGGGATATGATTATCATGGCCGTGCTAAATCTTCATTTAATTAGATTGAAGGCATCATTGGCTTCCTGGGTCCACACAAAGGGTTCTTTCTTAAAAGACTAGTAATTGGACTTACAATGTCAGAAAAATGGGTGATAAATCATCTGGAAAAGTTTTAAAAAGCCATGAAACCTTGTAGCTCCATAACTGTGGTTGGTGCTGGCCAGTCAAATATTGCCTCAACCTTCTTTTTGTCCATGATTATCCCTACTGGAGATAAGATGCATATCAGGAATTCAACATATTGAGTATGAAATGTAAATTTTTCCAATTTAGCAAAAAGGGCATTTTCTCAGAGTCTTTGTAGCACCTCCCTTACATGACTTATGAGTTCTGTCATTTTTTGTGTATGAATGAGGATGTTGTCAATGTGTATGACCACATAAACACCCATTAGATCTAGCAGAACTTTGTTTATAAAGAACTGAAATACTGCATGGCTATTACATAACCCAAATTGCATGACTGTGTATTCAAATACTCCAAACTTGGCTCGGAAGGCCGTTTTCCACTCGTCAACATCTTTTACGCGAATAAGAAGGTATGCACCTTGCAGGTCCAGTTTAATGTGCACAGTGGACTTCTGCACCTGGTCAAGCAAGACTGGGATTAGAGGCAATGGATATCTATTCTTCATGGTCACCTTATTTAATGCTGTATTATCGATGCATGCCATTTTCTTCAGGACCAAGAACAGCGTCAATGATGCAGGGAAGGTGGAGTGATGAATGAACGCTAGGGCTAACAGCTCATCTGAGTATTTCTTTAGGTGTTTTGCCTTGGGTTCCGGGAGAACGTAGACACAACTACAAGGGAATGCGCCACCTGGAATTAGGTAAATGGAGCAATCATATTCCCTATGGAGAGGTAATTGTGTAGCCTTTTGCTCATTAAAGACATCTAGAAAATCCTGATATTTTACAGGAAGTTGCATCATAGATTCTTGTTTTAAGGCAACACATGTCAGGGGAGCTAGAACTTCCTGTGTTTCCTTATAACAATGTGTTCAACAGTAGTGGGACGCCCGGGTGAGCAGGTGGAGGTCCCAGTCGAAGTTGGGATAGTGAATTTGTAGTCAAGGGACCTCTAATATTCTGCCAATAGTGGGTGTCTCAATGAGATCAAAGGTCAAGATCTCACTATGACCATTCTCACATACTAGAGTTATTTGTGTAGTTTGATATGTGATCATCCCAGAAGAGGAGTCCAAGCTATCCACAGCTCTAACCGGTTCAGATTAGCTTTTCTTAATGTGTGGAATATGTAAAGAACTGGCCAAGGCTAAGGTGGTCATTCTGACCTCGGCGGTAAAAGGCGCCTACCGCCGGTCAGAAATCCTCCATAATTCCGCCGCGGTCGCGGTAACCCGCCACGGTCATTCTGACCCGCAGCAGCCAAACCTCCGAAAATCCGACAGCCACAACAGACCGCCAGACCAGCGGGCAGCGGAAAAGTGGAGGTGACCAAACCTCCACCGTCACGCCAACAGAAATACGCCCATGCCATTACGACCCACGAATCCACGCGGCGGTCTTTCAAACGCGGTTTTCCATTGGCGGGACACACCGCTGCGGTCAGAATACACACAAACGAACAAAACTCAGCCACATTGGCCGATTTGAATTCCACACACCTGATACACATACACACACCACTCCCACACACACAATACAATATAAAACACACACCCACATCACCCACAAACCCCTTCTACCAAAATCCTAAAAGAAGCACTGAGAGACACATCAGCGATCACAGAATACCATCACACAGAGGCACACTACACCATCACCCACACAATATCCACACACAAAACAACACACACCACCACACTCAACACACTTAACTACACATACTCCACCCCACCCATCATACACACCACTCCATGGCACCCCAAAGACACCCCCGCTTCTCAGACGAAGAACTCAGGGTCATGGTGGAGGAAATCGTTCGGGTAGAGCCCCAGCTCTTCGGCACACAGATCCAATACACCAGCATTGCCCGGAGGACGGAGCTATGGCAGAGGATTGTCGACAGGGTCAACGCTGTGGGACAGCACCCCAGAAATCGGGAAGACATCAGGAAGCGATGGAACGACCTACGGGGGAAGGTGCGTTCCATGGTATCCAGGCACAACATCGCCGTGCAGAAGACTGGCGGAGGACCCCCACCTCAACCCCCACAATTTACAACATGGGAGGAGGAAGTCTTGAACATCCTGCATCCTGACGGCCTCGCAGGAGTCGGCGGAGGAATGGATTCTGGTAAGTTGAAGCTTCACTACTGCTTCCCCCCCACCTGCATGCCAAATCATACCCCAACCCTCACCCCCATCCTCGAACCCCACCCTCACCCCCACCCCCATCCTCAGCACACCTATTCCCTGCCAATGTCTCACCATCACAACCCACACATCCCAAAACCTAGGCCTGCATGCGTCCACTAAGCATGGACACCCATCACCAAAGCATGCCCAATGCATATACACATCCCCCCCACAAGCCACCCTCACCAAAGCCCCCACACACGAATGCCAGCACTTGGGGACACGGGAACCCACAGATACACCCATATGCCACACATTGAAACTATAACCATACCTCTATACCCCTGCAGGACCCGACCGTCAACACACCGCCACGGAGGGCCCAGAATTCTCCACACCCCCCACCCAAGAGGCCGTCAGCGATGACAGCAGCTCTGTCGACCTGGACACTGATGACCAGCCCGGACCATCGGGGAACTCTGGACAGTCGGTTCCCCTCACACAGGCACAGGCCACTACAGACCCAAACCCCTCTGGGAACACCAGCACAGCTCCCACCCAGCGGGCCCATGCCTCTGTCTCCAGGGCGCGTCAATCTGCGGTGTGTCTACCACTACAGGGCACCCAGGATAACCCACCACCCCAACAACAACAGGGACCTGGGGGCAGTGGTAGTGGGCACACCGGCCAGGGGGCAGAGGCCCAGGGAAACAGGGCAACTCGGAGGGCAGCTGTGCGACAGGGGGGGACGGGCCCAGGGAACCCACTCTCCACGAGGCCCTCACCACCATCATGGGAGCATACAACCGCTCCCAGGAGACGATGGCGACGGTACTGGCCCGGTTCCAGGAGATCCAGGTACTGCAGGAGGAACACTATCGGGGGTACAGGGAGGACATCAGAGCCCTCACCTCCACCCTGGTTACCATGGTAGGGCTGCTGCAGGACCTCATCAACACCAGGACGGACACTCAACAACAACAAAGGGCCCCTGCCACTAGCCTGGACCAAGAACAGCCAACCACCTCCGCCGGCGCTAGTGGACAGGAGGCCCCCGCACAACAGCAGCCCACCAGACCCCCACCTCCTGCAGGAGAAGAACCACCCCGCAAGAGGGCCCTGAGATCTCGCAAGAAGACAGAGTAGGATGTCAAGACCCCCGCCAGCAAAGGATACCACCTGATGTCATCCCACTGTCCCACATTGTCACCCTGTCCATCCTTGAACTGCCCATGCTCCATCTCTCCACAGGCCTATGGACAATGCACCTGTGTGACTGTTACTCTGGACTCTGCCATGGACATTCCTTCACCATAGCCCCCACCCACTTGAAACCACCCATCCCATTTTGAGCACTGAAATAAACACCTATTTTGCACAAAACTATCTGGAGTCTGGCTGTGATTTCAAAATATTGTAATTGACATGACAGTGCAAATATGTCCTTGTACATAGTGAAGTCAACAAACAGCTGCCACAAAGCTGTAGTCCATGGGGAAACGAAGCACAGGACTCGTAGTGGGGACCCCAGATCTGAAATAGGGAGGGAAAAGCCACAACTCAGTCATCATACACTGGGGCAAATAGACAGGCAGCAGAGATGCAGGAGAGTAGTTCACATTTACTAAATTATGTTTGAATTGTTACCTGTGTCCTATTGGAAGTACTGTTCAATGATTCTGTCCCTGTTGTCTGTTTCAGCCCCGTCGTCTTCCTCCTCGTCACTCTCCACAGGTTCCACAGCTGCCACAACACCACCGTCTCGACCATCCTCCTGCAGGAAAGGCACCTGGCGGCGCAAAGCCAGGTTGTGAAGCATGCAGCAGGCCACGATGATGTGACACACCTTCTTAGGTGAATACATTAGGGATCCACCTGTCATATGCAGGCACCGAAACCTGGCCTTTAGGAGGCCGAAGGTGCGTTCGATCACCCTCCTAGTACGCCCATGGGCCTCATTGTACCGTTCCTCTGCCCTGGTCCGGGGATTCCTTACTGGGGTCAGTAGCCACGACAGGTTGGGGTACCCAGAGTCCCCCAATAGCCATACACGGTGTCTCTCTAGCTGTTCCATCACGTAAGGGATGCTGCTATTCCTTAGGATGTAGGCGTCATGCACTGACCCTGGGAATTTGGCATTTACATGCGAGATGTACTGGTCAGCCAAACACACCACCTGGATGTTCATGGAATGGTAACCTTTTCTGTTCCTGTACACCTGCTCCCTGTCTCTTGGGGGAACCACATGGGTCCCATCAATGGCACCAATGACGTTGGGAATATGTCCAAGGGCATAGAAATCACCCTTCACTGCAGCCAATTCGCCCACCTCAGGGAAAAGGATGTAGCTCCTCATGTATTTCATCAGGGCCGACAACACTCTGGATAACACCTTCGAAAACATGGGCTGAGACATCCCAGAAGCAATTCCCACTGTTGTCTGAAATGACCCACTTGCCAAGAAGTGGAGTACTGACAGGACCTGCACCAGAGGGGGAATCCCTGTGGGTTGGCGGATGGAGGACATCAGGTCGGGCTCCAGCTGGGCACACAGTTCATGTATAGTGGCACGGTCAAGCCGGTAGGTCAGGATAATGTGGCGTGCTTCCATTGTCGACAGGTCCACCAGCGGCCTGTACACGGGAGGATTCATCCGTCTCCTCGCCAAACCCAGCGGACGGTGCCTAGGAAGGACAACATGGAGCACACAGTCAAGCAACCCACAGGTACGTACTCACAGCTTGCACAGTAAACGATTCTCTATGCAGTGAATGGCGTGTCTGAGTGGCTATGCAAGGCCTAGGCCTGTGTGACGCAGTTGAAATTGAGCCATGTGGACCCTCGAAATGGCGGCTGCCTGACCTGTGAAGTGTGACAATGGGATGTGAGGTCAATGCGCTGGCGTGGCACACCGCGGCGGTCGGCGGTCGAAGACCGCCGCGCGTAGCCGCATTGGTTAACATTGAAGCCTATGGGTTTCAGGAGCCAATGGCGAAGGGCGCCGGCGGTGGCGGTACGCCCCGCCGCGGTACGCACCGCCGCGGACGTGACCGCCATTTTCTATCTACTTATTCACTTGCGACTTGAACTTTCACAGGAGAGGACCTATACTGCAAGTGTTGCTGTGACCTCGGTCTGGAAGGGACAATGGCTGCTGCGCCTGGGGAAAGGGCCCCTGCCTTCACTGGAGAAGAGTTGGAGAAACTTGTGGATGGGGTCCTCCCCCAGTATGCGCTACTCTACGGTCCTCCAGACCAACAAGTGAGTTTAATTCAATCTGGATTTGGGGCCACTGGCTGGCTTGGGGTCCTGGCGGGGGGCCTAGTGGGGATGGGGGGCATGTTGGGCCTGGCGGGGGGCCTGGCGGGGATGGGGGGCATGTTGGGCCTGGCGGGGGGCATGGTGGGGGGCCTGGCGGGGATGGGGGGCATGTTGGGCCTGGCGGGGGGCATGGCGGGGGGCCAGGCGGGGATGGGGGGCATGTTGGGCCTGGCGGGGGGCATGGCGGGGGGCCTGGCGGGGATGGGGGGCATGTTGGGCCTGGCGGGGGGCCTGGCGGGGGGCCTGGCGGGGATGGGGGGCATGTTGGGCCTGGCGGGGGGCCTGGCGGGGGGGCTGGCGGGGGGCCTGGCGGGGATGGGGGGCATGTTGGGCCTGGCGGGGGGCCTGGCGGGGGGCCTGGCGGGGATGGGGGGCATGTTGGGCCTGGCGGGGGCCTGGCGGGGATGGGGGGCATGTTGGGCCTGGCGGGGAGCCTGGCGGGGGGCCTGGCGGGGATGGGGGGCATGTTGGGCCTGGCGGGGGGCATGGCGGGGGGCCTGGCGGGGATGGGGGGCATGTTGGGCCTGGCGGGGGGCCTGGCGGGGGGCCTGGCGGGGATGGGGGGCATGTTGGGCCTGGCGGGGGGCCTGGCGGGGGGCCTGGCGGGGATGGGGGGCGTTGGGCCACTGGCAACGAAAATGCAGACAAACTTGAACGTGGTATTTCTCCCTCCCTGTACGTGTCACATAGGTCCGCGCCCATGAGAAGATCGGGATTTGGCGTGCCATCGCCAAGGAAGTCCGGACCCTGGGGGTCCACCATCGACGGGGCACCCACTGCCGCAAGAGGTGGGAGGACATCCGCCGCGGGACCAAGAAGACCGCTGAGTCTCTGCTGGGGATGGCCTCCCAACATAGGCGGGGTGCCTGCCGTCAACTGACCCCCCTGATGTTCCGGATCCTGGCGGTGGCCTACCCTGATTTGGATGGGCGCGTGAGGGCAGCACAGCAGACACAAGGGGGTGAGTACAAGCATTATCTACTCTGTTGTCGCGCAGTGGAGGTGTCTGGGTGGGGGAGGAGGGCTGTGGGTCCCCCTAGGCCAGGGCGATATCTGTAGGCTGGGCACCCCCGTAAGCCCCTGTGTCCCCAGCCACCACCCTCAGTAGTGTGCCAGTACAGCCATCCCTGGGCCGTGTCATCCATGGGTGCAGTTATCAACTCTAGGCGTGTAGGGCATGTTCCACTGAATGCGTAGGGGACCCCAAGTGTGCAACTTAGTGCAGGGGGCATCTGTGTCTGTCATGTCCGCTAACTGTACCGGTGATCCATGTACTCAAAATCTCTTTAGTTCTCTCTCCCCCCCCCTTTTTGTTTGTCTTTCTGTGCTTGTGTGCATCAGCATCATCAGGCGGAGGAGAAGTGGCATCGGGGCAGGAGGGAGCTGCATCTCACATGGCCCAGGAGGGCCATGCCACAGAGTCTGACTGGACCAGTGAGACGGAGGGCGAGGAGAGCTCCACAACGGGGACGACTGGACCCTGCAGCGACACGGACACGTCCTCGGAAGGGAGCTCCCTTGCGGGGGTGGCACCATCCGTGCACCCCGCCATTACAGGTACAGCCGCCACCCAGCGCACTATCTCCGCCCTCCCAGCAGCCCCTCAGCGTTCGCCCCGTGCCCGCTCTGCCAGGAAGCCGGGCATCTCCTTCGCCCCAGGCACCTCAGGCCCTGCCCCTGTTAGCCCCGCTGCCCTCAGTGAGGAGGTCATTGACCTCCTCCGAACGCTCATTGTTGGGCAGACTACCCTTTTGAATGCCATCCAGGGGGTGGAGAGGGAGGTTCATCGCAGCAATGCGGACCTGGAGGGCATTCATTCGGGTCAGGCTGCCCATCATCGATCGTTCCAGGCTCTGGCCTCAGCACTGACGGCAGCCATTGTCCCTGTCTCCTGCCTCCCTCTACTAACTCCCTCCTCCCAGACTCCTGTTCCTCTGCCTGTCCCACCCACACCATCAGACCAGCCTGCACACACCTCAACACCCAAGAGCAGCTCATCCAAACATAAGCACCACAGATCACGCAGACATTCACACAAGCAACATTCCGATGCAGACATGCCAACAGTCACTACCACCTCTGTGACCCCCACCTCCTCGTCTCCCTCCTCCCTCCCTGTGACGTCTACACTCACACCTTCATTCACCTCACCATCAGCCAGTGTTTCCATCACCAGCACACCCTCCAGTCCAGTCCGCACACGTGCAGTCACCACCCCCACTGCCATTTACACGTCCCCTGTGTCCTCTCCCACTGTGTCTGTCACCCCCTCTTCCACACCACACAAACGCAGCCACCCACCCACCCAACAGCCATCCACCTCACGACAGCCTCCCGCTCCTGCACCTGCACCCAAAGACAGCAAACTTGTCTCGCTTACAACCACATCCTCTCCCTCCACTCCCATTCCCACTGTACCTACCACTATCCATTGTCCCAGGAAAATCTATCTCTCTACTGCTACCTTCTTTCCTGACCCTGAGCCCGCCCCTCCTTCTCGTCGGGGTAAGAAGAGCACCTCAGCCACCACCAGCCCTGCAGCCTCCTTGACAAGGGTGCAGGGGTATTGGAGCCCACCAGCCCGCAGGTCTGGATCTTCGCCCAGCAGCAAGGGGTCAGCCAGCCCACCCCCTGGGAAGACGAGCAGAAGGCGGAAGGGCCGCCGTCGGAGCCCGGGTTCTATATCCCCCCAGGACACTAGCCAGCCACCGTCAACAGCCACAGCTCCAAAGGGAGGAAAGGGCCACAGACTCCTGACTAAGGAGGGCAAGGGCAGCAAGGCGGAGAAGTCAGGCAGCAGGCCTGCTGCCCATGGAGGACCCGTCACAGCTGCCCAGGAGGAGCCCGCAACCCCCATAGCCGCTGCCCAGGGAGGAACCAGCACAGCTGCCCCGGGAGAGCCCACCACCCCCATAGCCGCTGCCCAGGGAGGACCCAGCGCAGCTGGCCAGGAGGGCCCCACCACCCACAGCCCAGGTGGGCATTGAAGGAGCACCATCCCCGCTGCCCAGGAGGGCACCACCAGGCAATGAGCAGTTGGCCATAGAATGGCCGCCGTCTCCAGCACCGCTCCGCTGGGGACCGCCGTCTCAAGAACCGCTGAACTGGGCCCGCCGTCTCCAGCACCGCTCCACTGGGGACCGCCGTCTCAAGAACCGCTGAACTGGGCCCTTCAAGGCAAGGACCGCTGAACTGGGCCCTTCAAGGCAAGGACTGCTGAACTGGGCCCTTCAAGGCAAGGACCGCTGAACTGGGCCCTTCAAGGCAAGGACCGCTGAACTGGGCCCTTCAAGGCAAGAACCGCTGAACTGGGCCCCGCCGTCTCCAGCACCGCTCCGCTTGGGACCGCCGTCTCAAGAACCGCTGAACTGGGCCCTTCAAGGCAAGAACCGCTGAACTGGGCCCTTCCAGGCAGGAACCGCTGGCCCTTTGGCAGACGTGGCAGGGCAGGATCTGTCTGGGGCAGGGCTGCAGGATGTCCTCTGGCCAACATGCCTCCTCCAGTGGCAGTGGAGTCTGTTATGGACTGTTTGGACTGTGGCTTTGCTCTCCCCAGGATGGCCCAGTGGGCAGGCCACCCACTGTATGGACTGTATGGACTGTGGCTTTGCTCTCCCCAGGATGGCCCAGTGGGCAGGCCACCCACTGTATGGACTGTTTGGACTGTGGCTTTGCTCTCCCCAGGATGGCCCAGTGGGCAGGCCACCCACTGTATGGACTGTTTGGACTGTGGCTTTGCTCTCCCCAGGATGGCCCAGTGGGCAGGCCACCCACTGTATGGACTGTAGCTTTGCTCTCCCCAGGATGGCCCAGTGGGCAGGCCACCCACTGTATGGACTGTTTGGACTGTGGCTTTGCTCTCCCCAGGATGGCCCAGTGGGCAGGCCACCCACTGTATGGACTGTTTGGACTGTGGCTTTGCTCTCCCCAGGATGGCCCAGTGGGCAGGCCACCCACTGTATGGACTGTTTGGACTGTGGCTTTGCTCTCCCCAGGATGGCCCAGTGGGCAGGCCACCCACTGTATGGACTGTATGGACTGTGGCTTTGCTCTCCCCAGGATGGCCCAGTGGGCAGGCCACCCACTGTATGGACTGTGGCTTTGCTCTCCCCAGGATGGCCCAGTGGGCAGGCCACCCACTGTATGGACTGTTTGGACTGTGGCTTTGCACTCCCCAGGATGGCCCAGTGGGCAGGCCACCCACTGTATGGACTGTTTGGACTGTGGCTTTGCACTCCCCAGGATGGCCCAGTGGGCAGGCCACCCACTGTATGGACTGTTTGGACTGTGGCTTTGCTCTCCCCAGGATGGCCCAGTGGGCAGGCCACCCACTGTATGGTCTGTTTGGACTGTGGCTTTGCTCTCCCCAGGATGGCCCAGTGGGCAGGCCACCCACTGTATGGACTGTTTGGACTGTGGCTTTGCTCTCCCCAGGATGGCCCAGTGGGCAGGCCACCCACTGTATGGACTGTTTGGACTGTGGCTTTGCTCTCCCCAGGATGGCCCAGTGGGCAGGCCACCCACTGTATGGACTGTATGGACTGTGGCTTTGCTCTCCCCAGGATGGCCCAGTGGGCAGGCCACCCACTGTATGGACTGTATGGACTGTGGCTTTGCTCTCCCCAGGATGGCCCAGTGGGCAGGCCACCCACTGTATGGACTGTTTGGACTGTGGCTTTGCTCTCCCCAGGATGGCCCAGTGGGCAGGCCACCCACTGTATGGACTGTTTGGACTGTGGCTTTGCTCTCCCCAGGATGGCCCAGTGGGCAGGCCACCCACTGTATGGACTGTAGCTTTGCTCTCCCCAGGATGGCCCAGTGGGCAGGCCACCCACTGTATGGACTGTTTGGACTGTGGCTTTGCTCTCCCCAGGATGGCCCAGTGGGCAGGCCACCCACTGTATGGACTGTTTGGACTGTGGCTTTGCTCTCCCCAGGATGGCCCAGTGGGCAGGCCACCCACTGTATGGACTGTTTGGACTGTGGCTTTGCTCTCCCCAGGATGGCCCAGTGGGCAGGCCACCCACTGTATGGACTGTATGGACTGTGGCTTTGCTCTCCCCAGGATGGCCCAGTGGGCAGGCCACCCACTGTATGGACTGTGGCTTTGCTCTCCCCAGGATGGCCCAGTGGGCAGGCCACCCACTGTATGGACTGTTTGGACTGTTGCTTTGCACTCCCCAGGATGGCCCAGTGGGCAGGCCACCCACTGTATGGACTGTTTGGACTGTGGCTTTGCACTCCCCAGGATGGCCCAGTGGGCAGGCCACCCACTGTATGGACTGTTTGGACTGTGGCTTTGCTCTCCCCAGGATGGCCCAGTGGGCAGGCCACCCACTGTATGGACTGTTTGGACTGTGGCTTTGCTCTCCCCAGGATGGCCCAGTGGGCAGGCCACCCACTGTATGGACTGTTTGGACTGTGGCTTTGCTCTCCCAGGATGGCCCAGTGGGCAGGCCACCCACTGTATGGACTGTTTGGACTGTGGCTTTGCTCTCCCCAGGATGGCCCAGTGGGCAGGCCACCCACTGTATGGACTGTATGGACTGTGGCTTTGCTCTCCCCAGGATGGCCCAGTGGGCAGGCCACCCACTGTATGGACTGTACGGACTGTGGCTTTGCTCTCCCCAGGATGGCCCAGTGGTCATGGAGTCCCCTCGTGGATCTGGCGTCGTGTACTCAAGTGGCTGAGGTGCCCCCCCTTCCCTTCCCCCTGAGGTGCCTGTCCTTTTTTCTTTCTGATGCCCCTGCAGTGTTCTCTCCGTGGAGTTCTTGTCGTGGGACTGGGCCTTGCCCCTTTGCTCAGGACCCCTGTGGTCCACGGACAGTGGTTGGACTACATTTAGTAGATGTATATATTTTGTACATAGTTTATTTATTTATTGGGATTACTGCTGTCCATTTTTCAATATATCTGCCCGTTTAAGATCTCTTCTTTTGGTCTTTGCATTATTTCGGAGGGGGGGGTTTGTGGGTTGTGACAGTGATCTGTGGGAATGCATTGATGTGTGTGTTGTAGTGGGTGTGGGTGGGTGGGTGTGTGCCGGTAATCTTTTCCCTCCCCTGTGTCGTAGGTGCAGTACTCACCGATGTCTTCCGCGCCGCCGGGCGTGCTCCTGGTACAGGAGCAGGTATAGGAGTGCGGGGATGACCTGCAACTCGGGTTCCATACTGCCGGAATCTCGCTTGGAGTATGTGGAGGTGAGCGTTTTCCCGTTCGTAGTCTGTTTCCGCCGTGTTTTTATCGGCGGTGCTCCCGCCCCGGAAAAGGTGGCGGATTGGTGGGTCGTAATAGGGTGGGCGGTACATTGTCTGCCGCCTGGCTGTTGGCGGGGACCGCCGCGCTGTTTGTTTGTTCCGCCGTGGCGGGCGGAGTGTTAATGCGGCGGGCTGTGTTGGCGGTTCCCGCCAGGGTCAGAATTGCATATTTTGGACCGCCGGCCTGTTGGCGGGTTGGCCGCCGCTTTATCACCGACCGCCAGGGTCAGAATGAGGGCCTAAGTCTAAGAACTTTCCAGGAGCCCCAAAATCTAGGAGTATAGGTAAGACTTTCCACTGTTGGGACGAATGTATAAGGGTGACTAGTATTGTAAAATGTGGTGGAACCTTATCTGAGGTGTTTAGCAAGTAATGTGGGGTCTGTTCTGGGACCACACCCAACTGGTTAACCCCTGTGTCAGCCGGACTCCCTAGTTTTCCTGCACCAAATCAGATGTCACAGCAACATTCGTTCAAGTTCCTTTTGGTTTGACAGTGCACTCTCGAGCAAAGTGCCCTGCTTTAACACAATACAAACACAAGTTTAACTTTTTTCTGCGTTCCTATTCCTCAGTGGTCAGAGGGTCGAGCAAGCCCCCTCTCTGCAAATGCTCTGTATTATCCTGATGCTTGGACTCTGCCTTTTTTTGCTCAGTTTGCACAACTAATAATTTGGGCTCCCCCAGGGACATTCTGCCTTTTGTTCGATTAACCTATGATACAGTCGGACAACTAAGTCAATGAATTCGGAGCAATCTGATGGGGGGATGCACTATGAACACCAAGGCATCTGTTAAGTCATCTCATAGCCCTCTATAAAAGAGGGAGGTGCTCTTCTCCTCTGGCCACTGGGTATCTGCAATCAGCTTACAAAAGGTTGTAATGTAAGTCAGGAGATCCTTGTTGTCCTGATGTAAGTTTAATAACTCATTATCACTAGCTTCAACAAAGGTGTGTTTGGTAAAGAGACAGTGCATTGTCTCTTTAAACCTTCCAAAATCATGTAACACAGGGTTACTATTTTTAATGATTGGAATAGCTCAGTTAGTGTCTGTGCCCTCAAGATAAGATATGATAAAGGCAATTTTACCTGTGTTTGAAGGAAAAGCTCCAGGTTTTACAAAAAGTTGCAATTGGCACTGACTCCAGAAAGCATCAAACATATTACTATCCCCAAAGAACCTTTCTGGCAGAGCCAGGGGCACAGGGACTAGAGTAGTTACAGTGATATTAACCGGATTAACAGTTCCGGTGGAGGAAATACCTTTTTGATTCCCTAAATTGCCAAACTGCATGTGTTGAAGAATGGGATGTGTATCTTTGGCAGTCACCCCAGCATCACATAACCAGGGCAAATGGCAGGGGGAGTATTACACTAGTTCATCTTTTAACAACAAATTATCCTATCATAAGGACTGAACGTTATTTTGTATCTAAGATAGTGGCCTTGCTAATTCTAACACACTTGGGGTGTCCTCTGACAGTGCCTGAGCTACGTTTTGAACATTGAATTGGTCATCCATATAATTTTCGCAGTGCAAGAAGTGCAAAGCTTGGCCTTCTGTTATGCATTCACCTGGCTCTGACCGCGGAGGTGATGCTGATGATGCAGAGAGCAGCCCACAATCAAGGGATCCTGCTGCCTTGCAACTCAGGTTCTACATTCCCTAGATAATTTGTGTTGGTGTTGATGTAGTGTACTGCAAATAACAAAAATAATAGTTTACCAACAGTTCTCAGCATACAAAGTTCATGTAGGTATTCACAATATTGTACGCTTACAGACTCGACTACAAGTGCATGACAGCAGGTCCAAATCAAGATTTAATGCTGGAGTTTCTGGCACTCCCAAGAATCATTTAACATTCAGTTCTCTGTACAAGTCTGTATACACATATAGCGTTCTCCAATAAGTCCTCTCTTGTTCTTATTGGAACAATTTGTTAAGAATTACTGGTGGGTGGATTTCAGTTTTGATATAATTCAAGTCCATAACACCCACTCTGTAAAGGAGTTCAGAGCACTTAAGCTATTGAAGCAAAGTCAGGGCATGCTCTATGAAAAGTTAGTGGCGACTTTATGTAATTTGTTGACTCAAAAGCGGCGCAAACATACAAAATATAATTGTATTTTGTCAATTTGTGGCACTTTTGCATCAAAAAATTACGCAAAGGTGGCACAATCTTTTTATAAATCAGGCCCTTAGTGTCCAATCTTCAGAAAGCAAGCTTTCACTGTTCAGAACTCAGGTGGTCATTCCGACCTCGGCGGTCTTTTTTCCAGACCGCCGAGGCCGGGGGAGACAGAATACCGCCATTGCCGGCGGTATTCATGCCTCCCTATTCCGACATTTCCGCTGGCACATCAACATTGCCGCCGGCTCGTAATAGAGCCGGCGGCAATGTTGATGTGCAGCGGGTGCAGTAGCACCCGTCGCGCATTTCACTGCCCGAAATTCGGGCAGTGAAATGCGCGACGGGGCTACGCCTGGGGGCCCCGTGCGTCCCCTTACCGCCAGCCTTTCCATGGTGGTGTCTACCGCCACGGACAGGCTGGTGGTCGGGGACAAGCACTGCTGATATGGGGATTATGACCGCCAGGCGGAAACCTGGCAGTTAAGTGGAGGGGCCGGCGGTATGGCCGTGGCTTTTGCGCCATGGTCATAATAGCTGGCGGGACACCGCCAGCCTGTTGGCGGTGTTCCCGCCAGCAAACCGCCGGCCGCCAGGGTCGGAATGACCCCCTCAGTCTTTTAGACAGTCGCAGCCTTAATCTAAGGATCAGTGTGCACTGACCTGTGATCAAGTACTTAGCCTTGTCTCTCTTACTTCAAACTGGAGTCGAGAGGAAGTAATTGTAGCTGTAGCCCAGGAGCCGAAGTGGAAGATAATCGCCACACTGGAAGCGAAGATGACAGAAGCATTGATGGTATTATATTGAACTTTCAAAACATAGGGTAAAGTAAACTTTCGGTGTTTTTAAAACACTACAAACAAAAGTTATACGACTAAGATCATCAATATTGCGTTAACAGCGGGAAGAGCTATGTTCTGGCAAAGGAATACCACAAACGGGACCTAAGGTTTGCAAATAGTGGAAGGTCAGTAGGATTGCTCTTCAAACCCTATGCTTCTTTGCAGTTTGTATGTAGGGTTGCATTCTGTTACCTTTGACTAGTTCTTCAATTCTACCATATTTGTTAAGCTATTACAGTGATCCTATCTAGTTCAAAACTTACTTGTGGGACTATAGCTTTCAAAGCTTCTTTTAGGCGTATAAAAGCCCAATTTGTGAAATTGTTTGCAGTTAGATCATAGGGTTTCAATGTATAGGCATAGTTTCTGAGAAAGGAACTGGAAATCCCTTGATTTGCAAACAAATCTTGCCATTTAAACCTCTTAAAGAGTGTCCTCTATGGCATGAGGTAGTAAAAATCCCCACCAAAATACTGCCAATAGGGCCGGTGCATAGGAGCTAGTTAGATTTAAGTCTAATTAACCCTAAACAAACAGTTTGTTCAATGCATAGACATAGTTTCTGAGTAAGGAACTGGAAATCCCTTGATTTACAAAAAAATCTTGCCATATACCAAAACAAAACATTGTGGCACAAGCTACATATTTGACTATTAATATCAAGCAGATGATTTGTCCACTGCAGGCAGCCCAGCGCCTCTCAGTGAAATCAAAGAAATGTTAAAAAACTAGAAAAACACAAAAGTTCCCTAGAAGGGGCAGGCGAGGCAGTAGGGCTTTTCCATATATGGCTTAAGACCCGCTCTTTGGGTGATGCACTCAATAAAACAAGATCGTGAAAGGCTCTCTAGGTCAAGTGTGGGTTTGACAGATAGATTCCAGATTTCATGCAGGACTCTGAAATCCACACTTCCTGCTGAGAGCTGAGGGCATGAAGGGGTGCAGAGAATGAGGACTGGGGCCTTTGGGCAGAGAGATGTAGTTAATAATTTAGTTTAGAGGGAGAGAGAGAGGCTGAATGAGACAGTGAGAGAAAGAGAGGCAGAAAAAAGGCAGCGAATGGGAGAGAGGGATAAAAAGATGTGACGAGAGAAGGGGTGAGGAGAGAGAGAGCATGTGAGAGGCTAATAGAGAGGTTTTTTAAAATAATGGGCACAAATGGATGATTGATTATATTGATTGATCGATTATATTATAATAAATAAATCTTTTCAAATAATTCTTAGTTTTTTTGTTTTTGTGTAGCACCCAATGTCTGCAATATCCAAACACTACAGTAAAACATATTACCATTTAATACACATGGTAGATAGGATCTTGGTCATGAGTGCATTAACCCATAGAGTTATCATACCAAGAGGGAAGGAGCTAGGGAGAAACAACCCCATGTGTGAATATTTTGGTAGAAACTTCTTCTTCTCACCTGAGTGTTTTTCTAGGGAAATGGGGAGGTTCTCTCTAGAAATGAGGAACTCTGGAAGGCACAGTAGAGCTCAGCAGAGCCACTCACATGCCAAACATGTGTATGATATATGATTACTTCTGCTCCAGTCCTACCTGTCTTTCAGAGGTAGGAGGCCTGTCTTGAAATCTCAGAGCCTGCCCCTGCCCCAGTGCCAACTACCTTCAGAAACACCTACTAGTCTCCACATCTCACTACCTATCTATGCTGGAGCATTTCAGAGAGGCTAACTCTGCCCCAACCCAGCATGCTTCTAAAAGGCACTGACCTGTCATGATCCCAGTAGCTGTCAGCTGCGTTTCCCCTGGCCCTACTTTCCTTTAAGCATAACTGGCCTACCTCAAGGTCTGCATCGCAGACACAAATACTATGTACTTGTCTTGGTGTTTAACAACAGGTCTGCACAGCAGACACAAATACTATGTACTTGTCTTAGACTGGTAAGCGTCGCTAGACTTCTGCATAAGTCCATTTTTCTGTGCTCTGTTTCTTATTTGTGCTGTGTCCATCTGTTTGATTTCACTCTTTGCACCTGTCTCTTGCCCGTATTTTATTGTGCCGTGTCCTTCTGTTTGATTTCACTCTTTGTACCTGTCTCTTGCCCGTATTTTATTGTACTGTGTCCTTCTGTTTGATTTCACTCTTTGTACCTGTCTCTTGCCCGTATTTTATTGTGCTGTGTCCTTCTGTTTGATTTCACTCTTTGTACCTGTCTCTTGCCCGTATTTTATTGTGCTGTGTCCTTCTGTTTGATTTCACTCTTTGTACCTGTCTCTTGCCCGTATTCTATTGTGCCATGTCCTTGTGTGTGATTTCACTCTTTGTACCTGTTTCTTGCCCCGTGTTTTATTGTGCCGTGCCCATCTGTTTTTGCTCCAATTTTGCCCCTTGTGCGCTCCCCCGCTCCGGCTCTCCCTGAGCCGATCACCGTTCCCCTGCCGCTGCGTCCCTGCGTCCGGCTCCCCTCGCGCCCCCATTCGTCTCTCCTTCCCACCTCCCAGCTTCTCCGACCTCCCTCCTCCCTTCTTAATGGCGGTCGCTGCGCATCAAGGGTGAGCGACCTCTGATCTACCTTTGGTCAGGAGCTCGCTCCCCCACGATCGCAGCACCACCTTGCTGCCTCCGTGTCCCCGACCCCCGCCCACGCTGCTGCTCGCGTGTTCGAGGCCCTCCTCCACCCGCAGGCAACCGCCTGCGCCTCATCCCTGGTGTCTAGTGGGTTTCTGGTAAGCGTCGCTAGACTTCTGCATTAGTAAATTTTTCTGTGCTCTGTTTCTTATTTGTGCCATGTCCATCTGTTTGATTTCACTCTATGCACCTGTCTCTTGCCCCGTATTTTATTGTGCTGTGTCCTTCTGTTTGATTTCACTCTTTGTACCGGGTCTCTTGCCCATATTTTATTGTGCTGTGTCCTTCTGTTTGATTTCACTCTTTGTACCTGTCTCTTGCCCATATTTTATTGTGCTGTGTCCTTCTGTTTGATTTCACTCTTTGTACCTGTCTCTTGCCTGGATTTTATTGTGCCGTGTCCTTCTGTTTGATTTCACTCTTTGTACCTGTTTCTTGCCCGTATTTTATTGTGCCGTGTCCTTCTGTTTGATTTCACTCTTTGTACCTGTCTCTTGCCCGTATTTTATTGTCGTGTCCTTCTGTTTGATTTCACTCTTTGTACCTGTCTCTTGCTCGTATTTTATTGTGCTGTGTCCTTCTGTTTGATTTCACTCTTTGTACCTGTCTCTTGCCCGTATTTTATTGTGCCGTGTCCTTCTGTTTGATTTCACTCTTTGTACCTGTCTCTTGCCCGTATTTTATTGTGCTGTGTCCTTCTGTTTGATTTCACTCTTTGTACCTGTTTCTTGCCCCGTGTTTTATTGTGCTGTGTCCATCTGTTTTTGCTCCAATTTTGCCCCTTGTGTGCTCCCCCGCTCCGGCTCTCCCTGAGCCGATCAACGTTCCCCTGCCGCTGCATCCCTGCAGCCCCGCCCCCCTCGCGCCCCCATTCGCCTCTCCCTCCCGCCTCCCAGCTGCTCTTCCCTCCCTCCCTCCGCGGACGCGGCGCTGGCGCGCTGGAGGCAAGCCCGTGTGTGACCGTCCGCACCTGGACCGCGCCCAGCGCCACCCCCCCTGGTCCTCGGGACCCCCGCACCTCCGGATATCGCTACACGGCCAGCGACCTCAACGCCCTCAACCTGGGCCACAACACTGACTGCTTCCAATCCTCTCCAAGGAACACCTTTGGTCCCTTCTCCTGCCACTCCTGCAAATTCACCTGCGACAAAACATGGAAACCCCCAAAAGCCGGACCCAACCACCTCCACTGCATACTCCTCAACACCAGCTCCGCACGAAAGCACGCCATTGCACTCTGGGACCTGCTTGACACCACCGCCCCAGACGTAGCCTTCCTGACCAAAACCTGGTGGAATGATTCCTCGGCACCCGACATCGCCATAGCCATCCCGGACGGCTACAAGATCACCCAAAGAGACCGCACCAACGGCATCGGAGGAGGAATAGCCATCGCCCACAAATCCACCCTCAAAGTCTCCACCTACACGGACGACACCCTCAAGACCGCCGAGCACCTACACTTCCAGATCCACACCGACCCCAACACCACCCTCAGGGGAACTCTCATCTACAGACCCCCGGGCCCACGAGCACCCTTCAACGACACCATCGCCGAACTCGCCAGCACCCACGGACTACGTCCTCCTCGGAGACCTCAATTTCCACCTAGAAAACAACAACGACCTCAACTCCACACACTGATCGACAACCTCGACAACCTCTGACTCCGACAACTCATCACCACACCCACCCACATCGCCGGCCACACGCTTGATCCCATCTTCACCACAAGCGCCCACGTCACCTTCAGCCACACCATCGAGCTATACTGGACGGACCACCACTGCATCCACTTCACCTTCAAGAAACAAACCGAGCACCGCGGCCCCCAACAACCACCCCACCGCTACTGGAGCAAAGTCATCAAAGAGCAACTTAACAATACCCTCGCCCAGAACCCTCCCACCGACCCCACAGACCCTGACACCGCCGCCCTCAACCTCAGACAGTGGATCACCAACTGCGCCAACTCCCTAGCACCGCTCAAGAACCCACCCAACAACCAAGCCCGCAAAAAAGCCACCTGGTTCACCGACGAGCTCCAAGCCTCCAAACGCGACTGCTGGATACTAAAAAAGAAATGGCTCCACGAACGCACCCCCGACAACCGCGCAGCCCTCAAGAACGCCTCTCGCAGGCACCACCAACTCATCAGAATAACCAAGAGATCCTCCTTCAAAGACTGCCTGGATAACAACGCACACAACAGCAAAGAGCTCTTCAACATCGTGAAAGAACTCTCCAACCCCAGCACCAACGTCAACGACATCCCACCATCTCAAGAACTCTGCGACTCCCTGTCCACCTACTTCCTCCAGAAAATCACCGACATCCACAACAGCTTCTCCACCACAACCACGCCAGACCCCATCCCCTCAAGCACCTCCCTCACCAAACGCCTGACCTCCTGGACCAACGACACAGAGACACTCAAGATCATGAACTCCATCCACTCAGGCTCTCCGTCGGACCCATGCTCTCATCACGTATACAACAAAGCCGACGCAATCATCGCCCCCCAACTACGGAAGGTCATCAATATCTCCTTCGAGACAGCAACTTTCCCGGAAAGCTGGAAGCATGCCGAAATTCACGCCCTCCTGAAGAAGCCCAAAGCTGACACTCAAGATCTCAAAAACTTCCGTCCGATCTCCCTGCTCCCGTTCCCGGCGAAGGTCATCGAAAAAATCGCCAACACGCAACTGACCCGCCACCTCGAAGACAACAACATCCTGGACCCCGCCCAGTCAGGGTTCAGACAAAACCACAGCACCGAGACCACCCTCTTAGCCGCCACAGACGACATCAGACGCCAACTGGACAATGGAGAAATAACAGCTCTCATCCTCCTGGACCTATCTGCCGCCTTCGACACAGTCTGCCACCGCACCCTGATAGCCTGCCTCTTTGAAGCCGAAATACAAGATAAAGCCCTCGACTGGATCGCTTCCTTCCTCCACGGCCGAACCCAAAGTGTACGCCTCCCCCCCTTCCGATCCAAAGCCACCGACATCATCTGCGGCATTCCCCAGGGTTCCTCCCTCAGCCCTACACTGTTCAATATCTACATGGCCCCCCTCGCACAAATGGCCCGCCAACACGACCTCAACATCATCTTCTACGCCGATGACACACAGCTCATCCTCTCCCTCACCGAAGACCCGCACACCGCCAAAACCAACCTCCACGAGGGCATGAAAGCCATCGCCGAATGGATGAGAAACAGCCGGCTGAAGCTGAATCCGGACAAGACGGAGGTCCTCATCCTCGGACCCACCCCCTCAGCCTGGGACAACTTGTGGTGGCCGACCACACTAGGAACCCCTCCAACTCCCACCAACCATGCACGTAATCTAGGATTCATCCTCGACTCCTTCCCCTCCATGTCCAAACAGGTCATGGCAGTCTCCTCATCCTGCTACAACACCCTCTGCATGCTCCGCAGGATCTTCAAGTGGATCCCGACCGAAACAAGAAGAACCGTGACACAGGCCCTCGTCAGCAGCAAGCTAGACTACGGCAACGCACTCTACACAGGCATCCCTGCCAAACACCTACGACGTCTCCAGCGTATCCAAAACGCCTCCGCCAGACTGATCCTCAACGTACCCCGCCACAACCACATCTCCCACCACCTGAGAGACCTTCACTGTCTCCCCGTAGACAAGAGGATCACTTTCAAACTACTCACCCACGCACACAAGGCCCCCCACAACACCGGATCTGCCTACCTAAACAGCAGTCTCAGCTTTTACACCCCCACCTGCCAGCTCCGCTCCTCAAACCTCGCCCTGGCCGTCGTCCCCCGCATCCAGCGAAAGATCTCCGGCGGCAGATCCTTCTCCTACCTCGCCGCCAAGACCTGGAACTCCCTCCATACCAACCTACACCAGACCCAAGGCCTACTTGCATTCAGAAGACTCCTCAAAACCTGGCTCTTCGATCAGTAGCAGCACCCCTACCCCCTCCCCCAGCGCCTTGAAACCCTCACGGGTACATAGTGCACTTCATAAATTCTCTGATTGATTGATTGATTTAATAACTGGGTATGTGTGTCACTACATTCCATGTGTACATCACCTCGGCTTCTATGAATAACTGGCATCTCACGACAAAAACACCTGTGGTGGGGGGATTGGGGTCTAGTCTCGACACCAATTCTATCCTTGGCCCCTCACTGAAGCATCTCATCTAGTGCTCAGACTACGACCAGTTTCAATGCCCATTCAATCCTTGGCATCCCTTTGATGACGTCTCCTTCTGCAGTTGCCACCTTGCCTTGAAAGACTGCAGACAGGATGAAAGTTTGGCAGGGTGGTGGAACTAACCTGTTGGCAGTCTTAAAATTCAGCCCACCTGACAGGACATCCTTTTCTCAGTCAGTTGTTTATAGCCTGGATATCGACAGTGACTGGCCTGCTTGAACCTCACCTGAAGAGACTTTAATTTAATTCATAGAAAACATCTGCATTTAAAAAAAAAAACAATTGAATAGGCTAAGTAATTGGTGCATAACTGAAGGGGTCGTGAATCCATGGCAAATCTTTTTTTTTTAAAACAAGTGCGGGCCCCTGCACTTGTTTCCATTAAGTGCCCAGGTAGGTCAAGTCCTGGGGACACTTTTCTCTTTTTAAAAGGACCACCACTCACAGGGCAAAAATGCTTTTAATAAGTGGGGAGGCACAATAGTCTTCCCCACATCCCCGGGGACCACCACCTCCCAAGGGCTTTATAAATTATGAGCGGGGGTGCCGTCCTCCCACACCCTGGAGACCACCACCCCCCCTGGAAAAAAATGTTTTTTATATGTGGGGGAGGCTGTAAAGACTCCCTCAGAGCCCTGGGGACCACAACCTCCCAAGGGCTATAATGAATTATGAGTGGGGTGCATGGCTCCCCCACACCCCGGGGACCACCACACCCCGGGGCACATATTCAATAATGTAAAGTGGGATCTGTTTCAGACCCCTGTTAGTCCCGGGGACCACCGCCTCCCTGGAGCTATGCGTACACTGGAGGGGGATCATGCTGCACCCCTCATGGATCCACTGATGGCCCTGGGGACGCCACCCCCCAGGGCCAGTTCCTGTTATGTCCTTGGGTGCCGACCCCCGGGACATAGCTGTTTGCTGTGGCTTGGCCACAGAAAACACTTAAGTTTTGACAGTGGTACCTGTAAAGCAGGTTTTGCTGTCAAAACCAAAGCTTTCATCTCTGTCCCCTGCCAGAGATTAAATGTTTCTGCAACTATGGAGCTGCTACTTAAAGAAGCTCCGTGGTTACTGAAGAAATGGGACCGTGGGGGAGGCCTTGAGGCTTCCCCTGCAGTCCCAGATAGCCCACAAAGGGATTGTTTTGAAATAAAATAATAATAAAAACAAATACATATAGGGACCGTAGGGGAGCACTTGAGGTATCCCCGAGGGGCCCAGATAACCCTGAAAGGGCTTAAATTCCAGGCTGGAAAATCAAAATAACAAAAGCTCAGCATGAAGGTCAAAAACTTTCACACAGAGAACTGAGGGTTTCTGATGGACTTGTTTCCCTCCTTTTTTAATTTAAAAAAAAATTACAAATGTTTAAATAAAAAAATAAAAGGTGATTTAATTTTTTTACAATAAAAAATACATTCCATATTTAAATTAAACAAAAATATGTCATTCTAAGTATATCATACATCAAAGCCTAAAAAAGTATCTGTCTCCCTTCCTCCCTCTCACTCTCTTTCTCTCTTTTTCTCTCTCTTTCTTCCACTCATATACCCACTGAGACACTTATGTACCCACTCACAAGCCCACTCAGACATGCATGACCCACTCACAGACCCACTAAGACCCTTGTGCACCCACTCAGAGCCCCAGTCAGACCTTTGTGCACCCACTCAGAGACCCACTCAGACATTCACACACCCACTCACAGAACCTCTCAGACTCTCATACACCAACTCACAGACCCGCTGACACCCTCATGCACCCATCCACAGACCCACACAGACACTGATGCACCCACTCTCACACCCAGAGAGATACTCATGCACCTACTCACAGACCCACTCACACTCACACACTCACTCACAGACCCACCGAAACCCTCATGCACCCATTCACAGACCACAAAACATGTCACACATTCACTGAAAGACCCATACACGTATTCTTACATCACCTTACCAACCTATACAAGCAGTCATAGACCCATTTTAAAACAATACAGATTAGTCACAAAATACAATTTAAATGTACCCAAAAAAACAAAAAGTTACACTGTCAATATAGTTATGAAATAGATTTTAAAAAAACATAGAAATTAACTGAAAACCCCAAAGGTTACAGAAATGTAATAGTTGGGAAATAGAATTAAAAAAACCTTTAAAAATTCACTGAAAAAACAAAGGTTACAGGGACGTTATAGTTAGGCTCACATTTCACTCATAGAAAACCAGTGATATTCAGCAGTTAGGGTTACCTGAGCTAACTATAACTTGCTCCTTCCTAATTCACTGCTTATGACCTAACATATTACATCACTCAAGACATGGTCAGTGAAATCACTGATGACATCACTGATGACATCTCACATCTCTATGCTACGCACCGTTGCTCATGTGTACCTTTTCAATTTAGATTATAAATTTCTT
The DNA here is from genome assembly GCF_031143425.1 of Pleurodeles waltl. Taxonomy (NCBI): domain Eukaryota; kingdom Metazoa; phylum Chordata; class Amphibia; order Caudata; family Salamandridae; genus Pleurodeles; species Pleurodeles waltl. Next base: position 748,217,978 of record NC_090436.1, on the reverse strand, counting down.
TGAGACAGACTTTCTGGATGAGCTAAACACTTCATTATAGACTGGTTTCTGTAAGTCCTCACTTGCTCTGCTTTGCCGGTAACGTGCTTCCTTACATGAGAAAGTCCATACATGTGAGAGAGCGTAGCTTATATAATCTATATTAACATAAAAAGTTTATGAATTAATATGTGATAATGCTGCATAGAAACTATAATGATAATTTTGCTTAAAACGTGCACCTGAATTATGACCACGGGGAGTGGCCGCCAATGTATACGTAGACTAATAATGCTGACTAAAATGTTTATGTTATGTCCAATAAGTTTGTACTAATGATTGCCTTATTGAATCTGTGGTAAAATCCTTATAGGCCTTAAGTTAGCATGAGCCAAAGCTTAGCTGCTTGGCTCTCATATTAAATGTATTTTTCTATTTTGCAGTGTGCTGACTCACAAAAGGACATGACCCCGTATGTTCTCTCTCTTCAAACTAAAAGACGAATGTAACCATGTTAGATCTGTTCTCATAGCTTTTCCTTGCTTGCAGAATAATGTTAAAATAAAAAGAAACAGTGTAGATTAATGTAATGTACAAGGTCATTCAAACCGGTGAAGACAATGGAGCTACTGACCAAAAGATGTGCAAAGAATTACAGAAAGATGAAATCATACCGGACGTGCCACCTCTGAAGATGTCAATTATGGAGACCAATCAAAGACTTGTAAAATAATATGGGGTGAAGAGTTAGGTGACCTAAGGTGTTTTCAGATAGGTTAAAGATAGTGGGGTATAACAAATGTCCAATAAAATCTTGGGGGAATGTACGATGGAAAGGGGATAAAAACCCATGTCACGGGAAGTCAGGGGAATTAGGTAGGGAATGCTATTGATTTTATTCAGAAACTGTGTCACTCTGTTTGGTGACTTGTTGGTTTACCTAAACCATCCTCGCCCTTAGATTGTCCATTTTTACACTTTACCTCCTTATGAGGGAAGTGCCCTTTTGTAGGAAAGTACCATCTTGCCTGGCATGTTACCCCCATTTTTCACTGTATATATGTTGTTTTAGTTGTATGTGTCACTGGGACCCTGGTAACCCAGGGCCCCAGTGCTCATAAGTGTGCCTGTAAGTGTTACCTGTGTAGTGACTAACTGTCTCACTGAGGCTCTGCTAATCAGAACCTCAGTGGTTATGCTCTCTCATTTCTTTCCAAATTGTCACTGACAGGCTAGTGACCATTTTTACCAATTTACATTGGCTTACTGGAACACCCTTATAATCCCCTAGTATATGGTACTGAGGTACCCAGGGTATTGGGGTTCCAGGAGATCCCTATGGGCTGCAGCATTTCTTTTGCCACCCATAGGGAGCTCTGACAATTCTTACACAGGCCTGCCACTGCAGCCTGAGTGAAATAACGTCCACGTTATTTCACAGCCATTTTACACTGCACTTAAGTAACTTATAAGTCACCTATATGTCTAACCTTTACCTGGTAAAGGTTAGGTGCAAAGTTACTTAGTGTGAGGGCACCCTGGCACTAGCCAAGGTGCCCCCACATTGTTCAGAGCCAATTCACTGAACTTTGTGAGTGCGGGGACACCATTACACGCGTGCACTACATATAGGTCACTACCTATATGTAGCTTCACCATGGTAACTCCGAATATGGCCATGTAACATGTCTATGATCATGGAATTGCCCCCTCTATGCCATCCTGGCATTGTTGGTACAATTCCATGATCCCAGTGGTCTGTAGCACAGACCCTGGTACTGCCAGACTGCCCTTCCTGGGGTTTCTCTGCAGCTGCTGCTGCTGCCAACCCCTCAGACAGGCATCTGCCCTCCTGGGGTCCAGCCAGGCCTGGCCCAGGATGGCAGAACAAAGAACTTCCTCTGAGAGAGGGTGTGACACCCTCTCCCTTTGGAAAATGGTGTGAAGGCAGGGGAGGAGTAGCCTCCCCCAGCCTCTGGAAATGCTTTGTTGGGCACAGAGGTGCCCAATTCTGCATAAGCCAGTCTACACCGGTTCAGGGACCCCTTAGCCCCTGCTCTGGCGCGAAACTGGACAAAGGAAAGGGGAGTGACCACTCCCCTGACCTGCACCTCCCCTGGGAGGTGTCCAGAGCTCCTCCAGTGTGCTCCAGACCTCTGCCATCTTGGAAACAGAGGTGCTGCTGGCACACTGGACTGCTCTGAGTGGCCAGTGCCACCAGGTGACGTCAGAGACTCCTTGTGATAGGCTCCTTCAGGTGTTAGTAGCCTTTCCTCTCTCCTAGGTAGCCAAACCCTCTTTTCTGGCTATTTAGGGTCTCTGTCTCTGGGGAAACTTTAGATAACGAATGCATGAGCTCAGCCGAGTTCCTCTGCATCTCCCTCTTCACCTTCTGATAAGGAATCGACCGCTGACCGCGCTGGAAGCCTGCAAACCTGCAACATAGTAGCAAAGACGACTACTGCAACTCTGTAACGCTGATCCTGCCGCCTTCTCGACTGTTTTCCTGCTTGTGCATGCTGTGGGGGTAGTCTGCCTCCTCTCTGCACCAGAAGCTCCGAAGAAATCTCCCGTGGGTCGACGGAATCTTCCCCCTGCAACCGCAGGCACCAAAAAGCTGCATCTCCGGTCCCTTGGGTCTCCTCTCAGCACGACGAGCGAGGTCCCTTGAATCCAGCGACACCGTCCAAGTGACCCCCACAGTCCAGTGACTCTTCAGCCCAAGTTTGGTGGAGGTAAGTCCTTGCCTCACCTCGCTGGGCTGCATTGCTGGGAACCGCGACTTTGCAAGCTTCTCCGGCCCCTGTGCACTTCCGGCGGAAATCCTGTGTGCACAGCCAAGCCTGGGTCAACGGCACTCTAACCTGCATTGCACGACTTTCTAAGTTGGTCTCCGGCGACGTGGGACTCCTTTGTGCAACTTCGGCGAGCACCGTTTCACGCATCCTCGTAGTGCCTGTTTCTGGCACTTCTCCGGGTGCTACCTGCTTCAGTGAGGGCTCTTTGTCTTGCTCGACGTCCCCTCTCTCTGCAGGTCCAATTTGCGACCTCCTGGTCCCTCCTGGGCCCCAGCAGCGTCCAAAAACGCCAAACGCACGATTTGCGTGTAGCAAGGCTTGTTGGCGTCCATCCGGCGGGAAAATACTTCTGCACGACTCTCCAAGGCGTGGGGGATCCATCCTCCAAAGGGGAAGTCTCTAGCCCTTGTCGTTCCTGCAGTATTCACAGTTCTTCAGCCTAGTAAGAGCTTCTTTGCACCAACCGCTGGCATTTCTTGGGCATCTGCCCATCTCCGAGCTGCTTGTGACTTTTGGACTTGGTCCCCTTGCTCCACAGGTACCTTCAGACAGGAATCCATCGTTGTTGCATTGCTGATTTGTGTTTCCCTTGCATTCTCCCTCTAACACGACTATTTTGTCCTTAGGGGAACTTTGGTGCACTTTGCACTCACTTTTCAGGGTCTTGGGGAGGGTTATTTTTCTAACTCTCACTATTTTCTAATAGTCCCAGCGACCCTCTACAAGGTCACATAGGTTTGGGGTCCATTCGTGGTTCGCATTCCACTTCTGGAGTATATGGTTTGTGTTGCCCCTATCCCTATGTTTCCCCATTGCATCCTATTGTAACTATACATTGTTTGCACTGTTTTCTAAGACTATACTGCATATTTTTGCTATTGTGTATATATATCTTGTGTATATTTCTTATCCTCTTACTGAGGGTACACTCTAAGATACTTTGGCATATTGTCATAAAAATAAAGTACCTTTATTTTTAGTATAACTGTGTATTGTGTTTTCTTATGATATTGTGCATATGACACTAAGTGGTACTGTAGTAGCTTCACACGTCTCCTAGTTCAGCCTGAGCTGCTCTGCTAAGCTACCATTATCTATCAGCCTAAGCTGCTAGACACCCTATACACTAATAAGGGATAACTGGGCCTGGTGCAAGGTGCAAGTACCCCTTGGTACTCACTACAAGCCAGTCCAGCCTCCTACATTGGTTGTGCAGTGGTGGGATAAGTGCTTTGAGACTACTTACCACTCTTGTCATTGTACTTTTCATAAGAGAAAAATATACAAAACAAGGTCAGTGTATATACACATAGCCAAAAAGTTTTGCATTTCCTCTTTTCACTCTTTTCTAAGTGCTGAAAAGTACTTCTAAACTTTCAAAAAGTTCTTAAAAGTTTAAAAAGTTTTTTCTGTCTTTCCAAAAAGTTCTAAAAACTTTTTTCTCTTTATCTATCACTTTAACTCTCCAAAAAAATGTCTGGCACAGGCCAAAAAGTTGAACTGTCCAAACTTGCATATGATCACCTTAGCTGGAAAGGAGCAAGGAGTCTCTGCATAGAGAGAGGTTTGAGTGTAGGGAAGAATCCTTCCTTAGAACTGTTAATTAATATGCTTAGAGTACAGGATAAGGCCATAAGTGCCCAATCTGTAGAAAAAGTAGCTAATGGTTCTCAATCTGATCCAGGGACTCCCCCAGGAAAAGGTTCTGGAAAGAAAATTCTCAGCCTGCCCATTACTAGACAGTCTAGCATAGTTGGTACAGAGGTTGAATCACATCATACTGATGATGTGCTCTCACATTATACTGGTAGCCAAGCTGTTAGGGTGCCCTCTGTAAGGGACAGGTCTCCTTCTGTTCATTCCCATCATACCTCTGTATCTAGAAATGTCCCTCCCACCCACCCTGATGACAGATTGTTGGAAAGGGAGCTCAATAGATTGAGAGTGGAGCAAACCAGACTGAAGCTCAAGAAGCAACAGCTGGATTTGGATAGACAGTCTTTAGAAATAGAGAGGGAAAGACAGAAAATGGGTTTAGATACCCATGGTGGCAGCAGCAGTATTCCCCATAGTCATCCTGCAAAAGAGCATGATTCCAGGAATCTGCATAAGATAGTTCCCCCTTACAAGGAGGGGGATGACATTAACAAGTGGTTTGCTGCACTTGAGAGGGCCTGTGCTGTACAGGATGTCCCTCAAAGGCAGTGGGCTGCTATCCTATGGCTATCATTTACTGGAAAAGGTAGGGATAGGCTCCTTACTGTAAAAGAAAATGATGCTAACAATTTCCAAGTTCTTAAGAATGCACTCCTGGATGGTTATGGCTTAACCACTGAACAGTACAGGATCAAGTTCAGAGATACCAAAAAGGAGTCTTCACAAGACTGGGTTGATTTCATTGACCAGGCAGTGAAGGCCTTGGAGGGGTGGTTACATGGCAGTAAAGTTACTGATTATGACAGCCTGTATAACTTAATCCTGAGAGAGCATATTCTTAATAATTGTGTGTCTGATTTGTTGCACCAGTACTTGGTGGACTCTGATCTGACCTCTCCCCAAGAATTGGGAAAGAAGGCAGACAAATGGGTCAGAACAAGAGTGAACAGAAAAGTTCATACAGGGGGTGACAAAGATGGCAACAAAAAGAAGGATGGTAAGTCTTCTGACAAGGGTGGGGACAAATCTAAAAATGAGTCTTCATCAGGCCCACAAAAACACTCTGGTGGGGGTGGTGGGCCCAAACCCTCCTCTAATCAGAACAAGGAAAAGAAACCATGGTGCTATTTATGTAAGATAAAAGGCCATTGGACAACAGATCCCAGTTGTCCAAAGAAAGGCACCACAGCTCCTACCACTACAACCCCTACTGCTACACCTAGTGTCCCTACTAATAGCAGTGGTGGTGGGAGCAAACCTACTAATAGCCAATCCAAGGGAGTAGCTGGGCTCACTTTTGGTAATTTAGTTGGGGTTGGTCTGATTAGGGAGACCACAGAGGCTACTTTAGTCTCTGAAGGGGCTATTGACTTAGCCACTTTGGTTGCTTGCCCCCATAACTTGGAGAAGTACAAGCAACTAACCCTAATAAATGGTGTTGAGGTCCAGGCCTACAGGGACACAGGTGCCAGTGTCACAATGGTGATTGAGAAACTGGTGCACCCTGAACAACACATACTTGGACACCAGTACCAAGTAACCGATGCTCACAACATAACACAAAGCCACCCCATGGCTGTTGTAAATCTCAACTGGGGGGGGGTATCTGGTCCAAAGAAAGTTGTGGTAGCTTCAGATTTACCTGTAGACTGTCTATTAGGGAACGATTTGGAGACATCAGCTTGGTCAGATGTGGAGTTGGAGGCCCATGCAGCAATGCTGGGCATCCCAGGGCATATTTTTGCTTTGACAAGGGCTCAGGCCAAAAAGCAAAAAGGACAGGGAAGCTTGGATCCTGGAACAATGGACCAAGTGCTCCCTAAAGCTAGGGCTAGTAGAAGCAAACCACTTCCTACTATCCCTCCCTCTACAGTGGATTCTACTTCTGAGGAAGAAGAATTCCCTCCCTGTGCAGAACCTACACCAGAGGAGCTGGAAGCAGACACTGCTGAGCTTTTGGGTGAAGGGGGGCCTGCCAGAGAGGAGCTGAGTGTGGCACAGCAAACCTGTCCCACATTAGAGGGTCTCAGACAGCAAGCTGTCAAACAGGCTAATGGGGATGTCAGTGACTCACACAGAGTTTACTGGGAGGACAACCTCTTGTACACTGAGCATAGGGATCCTAAACCTGGAGCTGCCAGGAGATTAGTGATTCCTCAGGAGTACAGAAAGTTCCTCCTAACACTGGCACATGACATTCCCTTAGCTGGGCACCTGGGTCAAATGAAAACTTGGGACAGATTGGTACCACTGTTTCATTGGCCTAGGATGTCAGAGGACACAAAAGAATTTTGTAAGTCCTGTGAAACCTGTCAAGCCAGTGGCAAGACAGGTGGCACTCCAAAGGCACCCCTTATCCCACTGCCTGTGGTTGGGGTTCCCTTTGAAAGGGTAGGGGTTGACATAGTTGGCCCCCTTGACCCTCCTACTGCTTCAGGCAATAGGTTTATCTTGGTGGTAGTGGACCATGCCACAAGATATCCTGAAGCTATTCCTTTAAGGACCACTACAGCTCCTGCAGTGGCAAAAGCCCTCCTGGGAATATTTTCCAGGGTGGGCTTCCCAAAGGAAGTAGTATCAGACAGGGGAAGCAATTTCATGTCTGCATACTTAAAGGCCATGTGGAAGGAGTGTGGTGTAACTTACAAGTTCACAACACCCTATCATCCACAAACAAATGGACTGGTGGAGAGATTTAATAAAACTCTCAAAGGCATGATTATGGGACTCCCTGAAAAACTCCGCAGGAGATGGGATATCCTTCTACCATGCCTCCTTTTTGCCTACAGGGAGGTACCCCAGAAAGGAGTGGGCTTCAGCCCCTTTGAACTTCTTTTTGGACACCCTGTTAGGGGTCCACTCACACTTGTAAAGGAGGGTTGGGAACAACCTTTAAAAGCTCCTAAGCAGGATATTGTGGACTATGTACTTGGCCTCAGATCAAGGATGGCTGAGTACATGAAAAAGGCCAGTAAAAACCTTCAGGCCAGCCAAGAGCTCCAGAAGCAATGGCATGATCAGAAGGCTGTTTTGGTTCAGTACCAACCAGGGCAGAAAGTGTGGGTCTTGGAGCCTGTGGCCCCAAGAGCACTCCAAGATAAATGGAGTGGTCCACACACAATTGTTGAAAAGAAGGGTGAAGTCACCTACTTGGTTGACTTAGGCACTGCCAGGAGTCCCCTTAGGGTGCTCCATGTCAACCGCCTGAAACCCTACTATGACAGGGCTGATCTCACCCTGCTCATGGCAACAGATGAGGGACAGGAAGAAGACAGTGATCCTCTACCTGATCTCTTCTCTTCCACAGAACAAGATGCTCTTGTGGAAGGTGTAGTTTTGGCTGATTGTCTTACTGCTGAGCAGAAAGATAATTGCATAAATCTCCTAGGACAATTTTCAGAACTCTTCTCCATTGTGCCAGGCACCACTTCTTGGTGTGAGCACACTATAGATACTGGAGACAGTTTACCTGTCAAAAGTAAGATCTATAGGCAGCCTGACCATGTCAGGGACTGCATAAAGCAAGAAGTTCAGAAGATGTTGGAACTAGGAGTGGTTGAGCACTCTGACAGTCCATGGGCTTCTCCTGTGGTACTGGTACCAAAACCCAATTCTAAAGATGGAAAGAAGGAAATGAGGTTTTGTGTAGACTATAGAGGTCTCAACGTGGTAACCAAAACAGATGCTCACCCTATACCCAGGGCAGATGAGCTAATAGATACACTGGCATCTGCCAAGTATCTAAGCACTTTTGATTTGACTGCAGGGTATTGGCAGATCAAAATGTCAGAAGATGCTAAACCTAAGACTGCATTTTCTACCATTGGAGGACATTACCAGTTTACTGTAATGCCTTTTGGTTTGAAAAATGCACCTGCCACTTTTCAGAGGTTGGTGAACACAGTCCTGCAAGGGCTGGAAGCTTTCAGTGCAGCATATTTGGATGATATAGCTGTCTTTAGCTCCAGCTGGGATGATCACCTGGTCCACCTTTGGAAAGTTTTGGAGGCCCTGCAAAAGGCAGGCCTCACTATCAAGGCTTCAAAGTGCCAGATAGGGCAGGGTAAGGTGGTTTATCTGGGACACCTTGTTGGTGGGGAACAGATTGCACCACTTCAGGGGAAAATCCAAACTATTATTGATTGGATTCCCCCTACCACTCAGACTCAGGTGAGAGCCTTCCTAGGCCTCACTGGGTATTACAGGAGGTTCATTAAGAACTATGGCTCCATTGCAGCCCCTCTTAATGACCTCACATCCAAGAAAATGCCTAAAAAGGTATTATGGACAGCAAACTGTCAGAAAGCTTTTGAGGAGCTGAAGCAGGCCATGTGCTCTGCACCTGTCCTAAAAAGCCCTTGTTACTCTAAAAAATTCTATGTCCAAACTGATGCATCTGAATTAGGAGTAGGGGCAGTCCTATCACAACTTAATTCTGAGGGCCAGGATCAACCTGTTGCTTTTATTAGTAGAAGGTTGACCCCTAGAGAAAAGCGTTGGTCTGCCATTGAGAGGGAGGCCTTTGCTGTGGTCTGGGCTCTGAAGAAGTTGAGGCCATACCTGTTTGGCACTCACTTCATTGTTCAGACAGACCACAAACCTCTACTTTGGCTAAAACAAATGAAAGGTGAAAATCCTAAATTGTTGAGGTGGTCCATATCCCTACAGGGAATGGACTATACAGTGGAACATAGACCTGGGAGTAGCCACTCCAATGCAGATGGACTCTCCAGATATTTCCACTTAGACAATGAAGACTCATCAGGTAATGGCTAGTCTTATTGTCCTTCGTTTGGGGGGGGGTTGTGTAGGAAAGTACCATCTTGCCTGGCATGTTACCCCCATTTTTCACTGTATATATGTTGTTTTAGTTGTATGTGTCACTGGGACCCTGGTAACCCAGGGCCCCAGTGCTCATAAGTGTGCCTGTAAGTGTTACCTGTGTAGTGACTAACTGTCTCACTGAGGCTCTGCTAATCAGAACCTCAGTGGTTATGCTCTCTCATTTCTTTCCAAATTGTCACTGACAGGCTAGTGACCATTTTTACCAATTTACATTGGCTTACTGGAACACCCTTATAATCCCCTAGTATATGGTACTGAGGTACCCAGGGTATTGGGGTTCCAGGAGATCCCTATGGGCTGCAGCATTTCTTTTGCCACCCATAGGGAGCTCTGACAATTCTTACACAGGCCTGCCACTGCAGCCTGAGTGAAATAACGTCCACGTTATTTCACAGCCATTTTACACTGCACTTAAGTAACTTATAAGTCACCTATATGTCTAACCTTTACCTGGTAAAGGTTAGGTGCAAAGTTACTTAGTGTGAGGGCACCCTGGCACTAGCCAAGGTGCCCCCACATTGTTCAGAGCCAATTCACTGAACTTTGTGAGTGCGGGGACACCATTACACGCGTGCACTACATATAGGTCACTACCTATATGTAGCTTCACCATGCTAACTCCGAATATGGCCATGTAACATGTCTATGATCATGGAATTGCCCCCTCTATGCCATTCTGGCATTGTTGGTACAATTCCATGATCCCAGTGGTCTGTAGCACAGACCCTGGTACTGCCAGACTGCCCTTCCTGGGGTTTCTCTGCAGCTGCTGCTGCTGCCAACCCCTCAGACAGGCATCTGCCCTCCTGGGGTCCAGCCAGGCCTGGCCCAGGATGGCAGAACAAAGAACTTCCTCTGAGAGAGGGTGTGACACCCTCTCCCTTTGGAAAATGGTGTGAAGGCAGGGGAGGAGTAGCCTCCCCCAGCCTCTGGAAATGCTTTGTTGGGCACAGAGGTGCCCAATTCTGCATAAGCCAGTCTACACCGGTTCAGGGACCCCTTAGCCCCTGCTCTGGCGCGAAACTGGACAAAGGAAAGGGGAGTGACCACTCCCCTGACCTGCACCTCCCCTGGGAGGTGTCCAGAGCTCCTCCAGTGTGCTCCAGACCTCTGCCATCTTGGAAACAGAGGTGCTGCTGGCACACTGGACTGCTCTGAGTGGCCAGTGCCACCAGGTGACGTCAGAGACTCCTTGTGATAGGCTCCTTCAGGTGTTAGTAGCCTTTCCTCTCTCCTAGGTAGCCAAACCCTCTTTTCTGGCTATTTAGGGTCTCTGTCTCTGGGGAAACTTTAGATAACGAATGCATGAGCTCAGCCGAGTTCCTCTGCATCTCCCTCTTCACCTTCTGATAAGGAATCGACCGCTGACCGCGCTGGAAGCCTGCAAACCTGCAACATAGTAGCAAAGACGACTACTGCAACTCTGTAACGCTGATCCTGCCGCCTTCTCGACTGTTTTCCTGCTTGTGCATGCTGTGGGGGTAGTCTGCCTCCTCTCTGCACCAGAAGCTCCGAAGAAATCTCCAGTGGGTCGACGGAATCTTCCCCCTGCAACCGCAGGCACCAAAAAGCTGCATCTCCGGTCCCTTGGGTCTCCTCTCAGCACGACGAGCGAGGTCCCTCGAATCCAGCGACACCGTCCAAGTGACCCCCACAGTCCAGTGACTCTTCAGCCCAAGTTTGGTGGAGGTAAGTCCTTGCCTCACCTCGCTGGGCTGCATTGCTGGGAACCGCGACTTTGCAAGCTTCTCCGGCCCCTGTGCACTTCCGGCGGAAATCCTGTGTGCACAGCCAAGCCTGGGTCAACGGCACTCTAACCTGCATTGCACGACTTTCTAAGTTGGTCTCCGGCGACGTGGGACTCCTTTGTGCAACTTCGGCGAGCACCGTTTCACGCATCCTCGTAGTGCCTGTTTCTGGCACTTCTCCGGGTGCTACCTGCTTCAGTGAGGGCTCTTTGTCTTGCTCGACGTCCCCTCTCTCTGCAGGTCCAATTTGCGACCTCCTGGTCCCTCCTGGGCCCCAGCAGCGTCCAAAAACGCCAAACGCACGATTTGCGTGTAGCAAGGCTTGTTGGCGTCCATCCGGCGGGAAAACACTTCTGCACGACTCTCCAAGGCGTGGGGGATCCATCCTCCAAAGGGGAAGTCTCTAGCCCTTGTCGTTCCTGCAGTATTCACAGTTCTTCAGCCTAGTAAGAGCTTCTTTGCACCAACCACTGGCATTTCTTGGGCATCTGCCCATCTCCGAGCTGCTTGTGACTTTTGGACTTGGTCCCCTTGCTCCACAGGTACCTTCAGACAGGAATCCATCGTTGTTGCATTGCTGATTTGTGTTTCCCTTGCATTCTCCCTCTAACACGACTATTTTGTCCTTAGGGGAACTTTGGTGCACTTTGCACTCACTTTTCAGGGTCTTGGGGAGGGTTATTTTTCTAACTCTCACTATTTTCTAATAGTCCCAGCGACCCTCTACAAGGTCACATAGGTTTGGGGTCCATTCGTGGTTCGCATTCCACTTCTGGAGTATATGGTTTGTGTTGCCCCTATCCCTATGTTTCCCCATTGCATCCTATTGTAACTATACATTGTTTGCACTGTTTTCTAAGACTATACTGCATATTTTTGCTATTGTGTATATATATCTTGTGTATATTTCTTATCCTCTTACTGAGGGTACACTCTAAGATACTTTGGCATATTGTCATAAAAATAAAGTACCTTTATTTTTAGTATAACTGTGTATTGTGTTTTCTTATGATATTGTGCATATGACACTAAGTGGTACTGTAGTAGCTTCACACGTCTCCTAGTTCAGCCTGAGCTGCTCTGCTAAGCTACCATTATCTATCAGCCTAAGCTGCTAGACACCCTATACACTAATAAGGGATAACTGGGCCTGGTGCAAGGTGCAAGTACCCCTTGGTACTCACTACAAGCCAGTCCAGCCTCCTACACCTTTTTTCCCTGGAGTTGAGTTCTGACTGATGGCGAATTGACTGATGTCCTGAAGACGAAGACTGAACCTGTGCGCTGACCTAAACTTTGGAGGGTAATTATGACAATGCAATTGTGAATTGTCTGTTTGCTTTTCCTTTCTAGGTACCAACTGCTTACTTTTGACAGAGACTTTAGTTAGATGTTTTGCAAATTAGTAATTATAAATCGTTTTGCATGAAGCCCAACATGCGAATGCTAATCAGAGGTTAGGACAGGTGTTCACCAAAACTAATGCAAATAGACAAACGACTGAGACTATGCTTTGTTAGACTGACGCCTTATTGACACTCTGCCAAATTTGATCTATGTTCATGCCGTGTTAGCTTCTAATGTTTGTGATTTTCGCATTAATGAAATCTTACCAAAGTTGCCATATCGTGACTATGCTATTATGTTTCTTGATGTTGAAATTAACACATCTGCTTTTAGATTGTAATTAATAGGGAAAAAAACGTATAAAATTCTACTAAACTGGTGCGGTTATTCATGGCTGCAAGGTCATGGTAGAATCTTGTATTGATTAATGACTTTGACTAAAGTGAAGTGTATTGTTGCAATAAATATTGATGACATTATTGACATATTGATTGATATATTGATTAGCTATCTCGTCCTAAGGTGTCTCTCAACTGGGTCAAAAGATTCATTGGCCTAAAACGAGTCCTGATGTGTAAAATATCATAGAAGGACGCGTTAACAGTTCTGGTAGCAGAGTGACGGTTTGGCCCTTTGGGGCCCTAGGACGGAGAATCATTGTTTTAATTTGTTTTTTCTGAGATAATGCAAATTGGAGATACGATCTCGGAGCCTGCCTAAGTGAGTTTGTGATGTTCTTGGCGTTATAGTATGTGTGGTGTAGGATTTGTGCTTGCTCAGCTTATGCATTTTGCAGGTGATTTGTGAAGTTTGTGTGTATCTAGGCCAGGTAAATGTTGTTTTAGTAGGAGTGGGCGTACTCCACAGTATGAGAGTAGGGAAGTCGGCGTACTTCATATGAGTGTAGCGCTTTGTGCTCAAAATTATCCACGTGGTTGGTTGTTCATGTACGGACCCGTCGTGGTCTAAGACACCGGAGTATATTGACAAGTGTAGGAGACACTTGGGTTTATGTTGTAATTTGTGCGGTTTAATTAGGTCAATCGGGCGTGGTTGACAAGTCGAGTTTGAGTCAAATTGTATGTGTGAAACCTTCGATGGAGATTTGGCAAGTTCTAAAGTGCACTAGAACGAACCATTGACAAGTCGGGAGTAGGATTTGCTGGGCAAATTCTGCTTGCGGATGCGGGAACCGAGAAGGAGAGAGTAGCGGCCGAGGCTTTAATTGAAATCTCTGTAAAGTTCTGAAGCGAATGCGTACCCTTCCTGTAGTAAACCGGCAAATTTGTGTTGTTGTTGTTAAGGTGCTCGCAGTAATTTTGCATTAGTTTGGTGTGAATCAAGTGATGGGCGGACGAGCCGCAAGACTTTGTCAGCTGCAGTGTGTGAGTGTGACGTCAGTAGTGGCGCGCTGAGATAGGTCAGTTGTCGAGAGGGGTCGCGCACGGATTGGCTGCCGTCCGTGAGAGGCAATAGGTTGAGAAAGGTGGGTGAAGAGTGTCCTGGGAGCTAAAGTCACTTCTTGATCAAATACAAACAAAAGAAAGACGTAAAGATTAACTTTATCAAAGCTTTTAAGAGCACTCTGAAAGGAGACGCATACATTATGGCGAGTGAAGGGGAGCCTACACCGCCTGAAGGTACTCCAGCTTATATAGTTATGGAAGAAAAAGGTGTCGCGCCTTGTTTATGGATGAAACAGTGGCACAAATTGACGGAAAAAGAGGGATGTTTGGCGTTTCCGGAACACGGGACGTTCAATACGAGAGTTCTAGATCATTTAAGGTGGATGTTAAGTGTACAGAAGCCACCTCCGAGGCCAGCTCAGTATGAGGCTTTAGCAATTTGGGATTTAATGGCTATTAAACAGAGACAAGAAAAATTCCACAGAAGAATAAAAAGGGCAGAAAAGACTTAAGCGGAAGCTAGGTGGGATAATGAGAGCAAAATGTGGAGACGGGGAATAGTTGATGGATCAAAAATTTTCCCAGCAATAACACAGGGAGATGAGGCACAGGGAAAAAAGCCACATATAAAACAGACAAAGGGGGTCATTCCAAGTCTGGCGGGCGGCGGAGGCCGCCCGCCAGACTTCCCCCCTCCGAAATACCGCTCAGCGGTCGAAAGACCGCGGAGGGTATTCTAAGTTTTTCCCTGGGCTGGCGGGCGGTCGCCAAAAGACCGCCCGCCAGCCCAGGGAAAAACTCCCTTCCCACGAGGATGCCGGCTCGTAATCGAGCCGGCGGAGTGGGAAGGTGCGACGGGTGCTGTTGCACCCGTCGCGTATTTCACTGTCTGCCAAGCAGACAGTGAAATACTTGTAGGGGCCCTCTTACGGGGGCCCCTGCAGTGCCCATGCCAGTGGCATGGGCACTGCAGGGGCCCCCAGGGGCCCCGCGACCCCCCCCTACCGCCATCCGGTTCCCGGCGGGCGGACCGCCGGGAACTGGATGGCGGTAGGGGGGGTCGGAATCCCCTCGGCGGCGCAGCTAGCTGCGCCGCCTTGGAGGATTCCAAAGGGCGGCGGTACACTGGCGGGAGACCGCCAGTGTTGCCGGTCCGACTGCGGCTTTACCGCAGCGGTCGGAATGCCCTTGGGAGCACCGCCGGCCTGTCGGCGGTGCTCCCGCGGTCCTCCAACCCGGCGGTCATTGACCGCCAGGGTTGGAATGACCCCCAAAGACTCTAGTAAGTCTAAAGAAACAAGGAGATCTTGGGAAGAAGAAGATGATTCAGATAATGAAGAATTTCTAAATCAGATATTACATGATCGTCCGCCACCTTATGCTGTAAGCGACAATGTCCCGAGCACTAGTGCGAGTCCTGGGAACCAGACGCAGGAGAAGGGAGTTACTGAAACAGTACAGACTAGTGATACGGGTTCAATACAGAATGGTGTCTGTGTACCCACTGCGCCAGACATGCAGATACAGGTGCAACCTCCATCGCAGATACAGAGAATCTATCCAGACGTCCCAGTACTAGAGACAACTACAAACCTGATAGTGCCGCCAGATCCGATATATACCAAATCGAGGTTAGTGCAGATTGAGCCAACTCCGCAATTGCTGCCTCAGCCGCAGCCGCAACTGATACCGGGATATAACCCAGCAGCAGGACCTCCATTAATACCTGCCCCAGCTTCACTGGATCAGACCTTTGGAGTCGCCGCTCCACCAGGTTTGGGACCAGGTCAGACACCAGCTGCCATATCATTGCCAATTACTGTTGGTCCGCCAGTGCCATTATATGCACAGGTAAGCCTGGTATGTGTGATCAGGGAGTAATGACCAAAGATGTAATAAGAGGAGGGTCCATAGGAACTCCCCAGTTAATGGCCCCAGGAGAGCAAGCGGTTGAAAAACCGAGGTCTTTGTTAGACCTTAGCCCAGTTGAAGCACCGTTGGAGGCAATGAGACAGGCAGGACTAGGAGTGTTAACCCCACAAACGATAAGTACAAATGCTTCACAGTCGCCAATGATGCATGCAGGGAACATTTCACTGCAAGGTTTTACGGTACAGCAGTTGAATGAGTGATTAGAGAAGACCTATGCTTCACAGAAGACTACAGTAACTGCAGTAGAACCGGAAAGGTTGGGGAGAGATGAGTACCTGAACTTTGTGAGACTGGGTGTGGAAGCTGCTGAACTAGTGGGCGGAACGATGGGGCTAAACAGATTAGAGTCATACACAGAAGCAGAATTGAGATATCTGTGCCCTAAGATTACTAAAGAAGTAGGCAATGTACATCAGAAATTAGAGAACCTGGCAGACAAATACAATATTGATATTGAGAATACTAAACATTTGAAAAGAAGTTACAGGTTAGACTTTGATTCAAAAGACTTCGAGCATATGAGGTATGCCGGAATTAAAGCGCATTTAAAGGAAATACTGCAAAGTGCGCAAATCTGGGGAGCGTTAGAAAAGTGGGAAGGCAGATGGGCAAAGAAAAGAGACAAGGAGAAAGGTGACAGTCCGGGATCGAGTAAAGCAAAAACTTCACCAGATACGGAATCAGTAAAGATGCTACCAATGAGAGAGACAGCTGGTGGGGTTCTAATTCATGTACCGTGGTCCAGGGGAGACATCCTATCTTTCACAAATGATTATCCCGGGTTGAGGGAGAAGCCGATAGAGTGGTATCAGCAAACAGATAGGTTTGTGAAGCTTGCAAAGTGTCTCTGGGAAGACTTGAATACTTTGTTTGAGATCATTGTTCCGCCTGACTTATGGCTTGAGTGCAAAAGAGGGGTAGACTGGCCGACACAGGAGCCGGCAAAGGATAAGGTGACTGGAGCACCCTCTGAGGAGGTGATGAAGTATTATCACAAGGTGATTGAGTTTTTGAAGCAGAAAGTGTCGCCGAAAGTGACTGATTGGCAGAAAATCGACCGGACCTCACAGGAGGTTAAAGAATCGATCCATGCTTATTATGAGAGGCTGTTGAAGGCATTCAAACATTACAGTGGTACTGAGACATTGAGCCAAAAGACATGAACCATCTCGTGTTCAGATTTGTTGAAGGGCTGAGACCAGAGGTTAGCCAGATGATTAAGAATCATTTGATTTGTTGGCAAGCGAAGCCGATTGATGAGGTGTTGCAGTACGCAAAATACTGTAGTGATGAGATTGAGCTGAAGCAGAAAAAACTAAAGGAGAAAGTGATGGTGATGCAGATAAGGGCTGCGCAGGCAGGAATGCAGGGAAATGGAATTCAACAAATGATACACGCAGCAACCGCAAGGGAATGGTGTGATTCAGGCACAAGCAAGAGGTCGAGGTCGAGGTTTTGTGAATCGCGGTCCAGACCTGAATACTGTTGTGGTTCAAAATGACGCACAAGGGATGAAAAAGATGTCACCATGTCACGCGTGCGGGGTGTGGGGCATTGAAAGCAGGAATGCCCAAATGTAGTGCAGGATGGTGTCATTCAACAAAGCACTAATGTCGGTACATTGCAAAATATGAGAGGTCCAAAGTTGAGAAATCAAAACCCGAACTTCCAAAATAACATGGTTCAGATGCAAGGGTTACAGCCCATGCAGCAAATGCAAATGCTGCGTGTCCAACCAGCGCAAATGCAGCAAGTACAACAGCAGGTTCCCATGGTACCTAGACAGCAAATGCAACTACCATTGGCTCCAATGGGACAGCAGCAGGTGATGCTTCCTCAGCAGGTCACAGTTCAAGTGATGAGCCAAAATAATACAGTACAGCAATTCCCATTGCGTGGTGAAGATGGAATGAGTGAGGAATGGTCGGATGACAGTTCAGACAGTGAAGAATGCAGACTTGCAGCGTCTCTAGAAGTAGATCAGAGGGGACCCTATGTAGAGGGAAAGGTAATGGGTCACAAGGTTTCATTCCTGGTTGATACCGGAGCCACACGCTCCACAGTCAGAAGTGCAGAGGTTCCAAAATTACCACTTTCGGGACGTACCATAAGAGTGGTCGGAGTAGCAAACCAGTACTTGACAAATCCAATTACAGATCCAGTGCAAGTTGAGATTGGCAACTTCCAGGGACTGCATAAGTTTGTAGTCTGTGATTCGAGTCCTGTTTCCCTACTGGGAAGAGACTTACTGTGCAAAACGAAATATTCAATTACCTGTACCAACGATGGAATTGAGGTGCAGACAAACAGCGATGATGAAGGGGATGATGGTCAGATCTCAGAGTTAGAGACAGGAACTGTGAATGAAGATTACCCATTGATAACATTGTTCCTGATGCTTACAGTGACTGACTTACCTGCCGAGTTACAGGGAACGGTGACAGAGAAAGTGTGGGATTTGACAGGAAAAGAAGTGGGACTAATAAAAGGAGTAGAACCAGTTAAAGTACAAGTGAAGCCAAATGCAGTGTTTCCCCAGGTGCCACAATATCATATGGCACAAGATGTTCTTATCCAGGTGTCACAAATAATCGCAGACTTTGTGAAACAAGGAGTCCTGAAGGAAGTATTGAGCAGCCCATGTAATTCACCGATAATGGGTATGAAAAAGCCTTGTGGAAAGGTTCGAATTGTGCAGGATTTGAGAAAAATAAATGAGATTGTGGTGAAGTGTTGCCCCATAGTGCCAAACCCGGCAGTGATCATGTTTCAGGTTCCGTGTGATGCTGAATGGTTCACCATTGTAGACTTGTCACAAGCTTTCTTTTCGGTGCCTCTTCATGAGGACAGCCAGTTTTTATTCAGTTTCAAATTCCTGGACAAGGTGTACAGTTGGTGCAGAATTCCTCAAGGGTTTTCTGAGTCACCGTCCATCTTCAATCAGATATTGAAAAAGGACCTAGAATCCTTAATATTGCCTTTCAATTCGACTCTAGTGCAGTACATTGATGACTTGCTGATTGCGTCTAGGACAAAAGATGACTGTAGGTATGACACAATTGCCTTATTGAATCATTTGGGAAAGAACGGAAATAAAGTGTCGCCAAAGAAGCTGCAATACTGTCAGAAAGAGGTGAAGTACTTAGGACATTTGATTGAGAGAGGGTCCAGGAGGATATCGAAGGAAAGAGTGACAGCCATTTTGCAAATGAACCCCCCGACAACAAAGAGAGATGTCAGAATGTTTTTGGGAATGGTGGGCTACTGTCGCCAGTGGATACCCAACTTCTCAATTATCTCAAAACCATTGATAAAGCTGACAGGTAAAGAGATTAAGGATGAGCCGTATACCATAGCTTTATCCAAAGAAGAGCTTGGGTCATTCATGGAATTGAGAGAGTGCATGTGCAGGGCACCAGCTTTGGGTATGCCTGATTACACAAAACCTTTTCTACTGTTTTGTCATGAACGTGATGCTTGTTCTTTGTCTGTCTTAACACAGGTCCATGGAGGTGCAAACCGCCCTGTAGCATATTTTTCAGCTACCTTGGACCCCGTCGCAGCAGCCTTACCAGGTTGTTTGCATGCAGTAGCAGCAGTTGGTCAAAGCCTCACGCAGTGTGAAGGAATAGTGATGGGACATCCCTTGACAGTAATGGTTCCACATTCAGTTGAAATTCTGTTGACTCGAACCAAAACTTAGCACATGACAAATGCCCGACTTACCAGATATGAGACAATTATTTTGGGGTCGCCTAATGTTTCACTGAAGCGATGTACTGTATTAAACCCGGCAACTCTACTTCCTGTTGAAAGTACCGAGATTAATAATGAAGAGGAGGTGTTGCATGATTGTCTTGAGGTAACAGAACTATGTACCAAGCCCGACCTGATATTCAAGATACACAGTTAAAAGAAAATGACTGCATTATGTTTGTTGATGGATCCTGTTTGAGAGACTCAGTCTGAATGCTGAGAGCCAGTTACGCTGTATGCACCATGGCTGGTATCATTGAAGCTTCCTGGCTCGAGAGAGTGTATTCCGCACAAGTGGCAGAGCTGATTGCCCTTACTAAGGCATGCCACGCAGCTAAAAATCTGAGAGTCACTATCTATACTGACAGCAGATATGGATTTGGAATTGTACATGATTTTAGCCAATTGTGGTCACAGAGAGGTTTTATGACCTCTTCTGGTTCTCCTGTGAAAAATGGGGAACAAATTAAGGATTTGTTACATGCAATTCAGTTACCTCTTGAAATTGCCGTGGTGAAATGCAATGCTCATGTTAAGTCACAAGACTTTGGGGGTTATTCTAACTTTGGAGGAGTGTTCATCCGTCCCAAAAGTGACGGTAAAGTGACGGATATACCACCAGCCGTATTAAGAGTTCCATAGGATATAATGGACTCGTAATACGGCTGGTGGTAAATCCGTCACTTTTCCGTCACTTTTGGGACGGATTAACACCTCCTCCAAAGTTAGAATAACCCCCTTTGTGTCCATGGGAAATGGCTATGCAGATCAAGTCGTAAGATTTTGCGCATTGAACTGTATATCGTTCAAGGATCAGTGGGAATTGCTACTGCAAACCGAAAATGACACATTTTTAAACCTTGCATTAAGGGTAGTTGATACACTAGATGAACTAAAAATACTACAAGGTCGTGCTAGCGAAGAGGAAAAACGCTCCTGGCAGCGAATGCAATGTGTACAAAGAACTGACGACTTATGGGTCTCAGAGGAGGTGAAATTGGTTTTGCCAAACAGTCTTCTGTCACAATTTGCGAGGCTTTACCATGGACAGGCACATCTTGGGAGAGATGCAATGATCAGGTCATTCAAGATTGATTGGTTTAACCCAAAATTCAGACATGCCGCAGTGATTACTTGTCACAGGTGCATCATCTGTCAACAGATGAATGCCGGAAAAGGCACTGTGGTAACTCTGAGCCACATAGGGAGAGCTGGCGGTCCATTTAGCAAGATGCAAATGGATTTCATTGAAATGCCTGTTTGTGGAGGATTGAAGTATGTGTTGGTGATTGTGTGTGTTTTCAGCCACTGGATTGAAGCTTACCCCACACGTAGAAATGACAGTCTCACAGTTGCAAAACTGCTGCTTAGGGAATTAATACCCAGGTTCGGGTTTCCAGTCTCTATAGAATCACATAGGGGCAGACACTTCGACAATGAGGTGATTAGGCTCTTGTGTGCCGCATTAGACATTGAACAGAAGCTGCATTGTAGCTACCGCCCTGAAGCATCAGGACTAGTAGAACAAATGAATGGTACCTTGAAGTCGAGAATTGCGAAGATGTGCGCAGCTACCAATATGAAATGGCCAGATGCATTGCCCTTAGTGCTGATGTCGATGAGGAACACCCCTGATAAGAAGACAGGACTATCACCCCACGAGATCCTTATGGGTAGAGCTATGAGGCTGCCCGCAGTACCTGCAAATGCTCTTGTGAATATCACGGATGATATGGTGTTGGACTACTGCAAAGGTTTGGCTGATGTGGTTAGCTCTTTTTCTCACCAGGTGGAAGCTAACACATTGCCACTGATCAGTGATCCAGGTCACACCCTGCAAGCCGGTGACTGGGTGGTTGTCAAGAAGCACGTGAGAAAGTCGTGTTTGGAGCCGCGCTGGAAGGGGCCATATCAAGTAATATTGACAACAACCACTGCTGTGAAATGTGCAGGCGTTCCAAACTGGATACATGCCAGTCACACAAAGAAGGTAACTTGTCCAACTGATGAGGAACTTGAAGTTTCCGACTCAACAGTTCCAGAGAGGGAAGTCTCAGGGCCTGAAAATAGCCAAGAGGGAACTGAGGCTCACTGAGAACAGCCTAGTCCCTCAAACAATAAACGAGTTCGAGAGAGGTGTCAATGTGCCTATCTCAGTAGAGGCAGCAGGAGAACTAAATCAAGGAGAGGTTCTCCCAGAAGCAGACGGATACGGGTTAGAGCTTGAACCCGTTACAGATCCAGAAGAAGAAGAAGAAGAAGGGGAAATAGTAGAGAGAGATCAAAGTACACCGACATCCCCTGAGCCAGTTGCAGGTACATCAAGAGAAAACACCATAGCACAAGAGGAGGGTTCTGTTCAGCGTCCTGAAAGGACAAGCAGGAAAAAGACACATAAGGGAGATAACTGGCCAGAGAAGCAGGCTGCGAAAGAAAAGGTCGTACCAGGTGAAACAATAACAGAAGAAACCGATACCACAAGAAAAGCAGATCTGAGTGAAGGAGAATTGCAAGGCGAGCGCAGATTGAAAAGGAAAAGAACCGCAAATAGAAGGTACGCAGGTCCTGAGTGGGCATATGCAACAACATCTGAATGGCAACAAGAATTCTTAGCGTTCTGTTTTGATCGAGAAGTACCAGGCCAATATTACGATACCTGAAAATCAATTAAAGAAAGAGACTTTGTTAAAACCAAAATTTCGAAATTGATAACTGAGAAAGAGACTTATGAACTACCGGATACAACACTGATAACCTGATTCGACTTTGAAAACCCGATTATGACAAGCTGTTAACTTGATTTGACAAAAGGGTCCTGGAGTGAGTGAAAAGCTGTAAATATACGCGGAGAGAAAGAGACTTTTGCATCAAGAGAAAAAAAAAAAAGAGAGTTCTTTATATCGTCCTCAAGTTGATTATTGTTCTGCTATCTGATTCTTTACAGACATGCCTTATAATAGAGGTAGTAACAAAAAGGGTAAAGTGTGTGGTTGGTTGAGTCTTATAATGGGTATTGTGTGTGCAATAATAATTGTAGGTGTGATTGTGGGAATGCCGTGGTTGGATAAAAAAGTGACTAACAATGCTTCAAAACATGAGACTACAACACTAACACCATGGGAAAAGTTTGAGCAGGATGCAAGACACTTGCATGAGGGAACTAACTCAAAAGGGGAACTTTCTACTAATGTCTTCTATCGCTTGCTGAATGAATATGTTGAAACCATGGATGCGAAAAACTGTTACGTGTGCACAAAGATTCCTTCATCAGTACAAGAAGGGGTCACCTATCATAGTCTTCCTTTAACTTACGGGATAAGTTGTAGCTTGCTATTAACAAGATTCTATAATCAAGAGTATGTGCAATATTTTTATTCAAATTTGGATGTAGTGTTTTCTTTTGTGCCTGTGATTGAGTTCCTGAATAAGTTAGCTAAGGAGCATAGTATAAAATTAGTTAGAGGTTTCTTTGAACCGACGCTTACATTTGGGACAGCTTATGCACACCGCAATAATCTGACTTGCTTATTGACACCTGTAGAGAAAAGCTTTTTAGATCACACTGATGATAGACGCAAAGCATTGAAGGAAAGATTAGAAAAGGTGCTAGAAAAACGCACATATGCAAATGATTACGCTTACACCGCAATAAAGACGCAAGGCAAATTAGCTGTAGATGCATTGCATGTAGGAAGGCTTTGCATATATAGGCCGAAATCTGAACATGACACTTTATTTGTGGGAACGAGTGAATGCAGGCATGTGTTATTGTTTCAGAGTAAATGGACATTCATGTAAAATGGACAGGATCCAGCAATCCCTGGGATCTATTATATTTGTGGACTTAATGCTTATTACCGTCTCCCTAAGGGATGGTATGGGACATGTTATTTGGGAATAGTTTTCCCAAAGATTTACCAGATTGATGACTTAAAACAAATACCTAAAACGTCTGAATTAGAACATGCTAGACACAAACGAGAGACTGTCATTTGTGACATATTTGGAGCAATAATTCCTTCAGTAGGGGTTATTTTAAACTCCATAAAGATTCGAAAGTTGTCTACTATTGTGGATAACATGCTGACAAATTTTACAGGGGCATACTCCTGATGGATACTGAACTTGCTGCGGAAAGAGCTATGACTCTTCAAAATCGGCTTGCTTTAGACATTCTTTTAGCAAAGAGCGGCGGAGTCTGCAAGATGCTCAACGAGCATCATTGTTGCTCATATATACCTGATAATAGTAAAAAGATTAGAGGTATGCTTACTAACCTAACTAAAGATAGTGCAGATTTGAAGGATTTGAAGGAACCTGGAGTGTGGGAGAAAGTGGGAAAAGGAATTGCCAGTGTAGGGAGCTGGTTTAGCAATATTTGAAATGGGGTACTTGCAAAAATATTAGGGGGTCTATTAATTGTTCTGGCCTGTTTATTAGGTTTATGGGGAGCATGCAAAATCAATGACAAAATCAAGGAAATTGGACAAAGAGAAGTAAAAAGAATGAAGAAAATGAAAGGGAGAAAATGTTTAATGAAATTTGGGAAAGTTCACACAAGGGACAAGATGTCGAAATGCGCATTATGCGCAAGGTGAAAAATTAAAAGTGAAAGGTCACAGGGAAAGGTTTGTGTGATGACGAACGTCATCAGAGGAGGGACTGAGAGAGCGTAGCTTATATAATCTATATTAACGTAAAAAGTTTATAAATTAATATGTGATAATGCTGCATAGAAACTATAATGATAATTTTGCTTAAAACGTGCACCTGAATTATGACCACGGGGAGTGGCCGCCAATGTATACGTAGACTAATAATGATGACTAAAATGTTTATATTATGTCCAATAAGTTTGTACTAATGATTGCGTTATTGAATCTGTGCTAAAATCCTTATAGGCCTTAAGTTAGCATGAGCCAAAGCTTAGCTGCTTGGCTCTCATACTAAATGTATTTTTCTATTTTGCAGTGTGCTGACTCATAAAAGGACATGACCCCGTATGTTCTCTCTCTTCAAACTAAAAGACGAATGTAACCGTGTTAGATCCGTTCTCATAGCTTTTCCTTGCTTGCAGAATAATGTTAAAATAAAAAGAAACAGTGTAGATTAATGTAATGTACAAGGTCATTCAAACCGGTGAAGACAATGGAGCTACTGACCAAAAGATGTGCAAAGAATTACAGAAAGATGAAATCATACCGGACGTGCCACCTCTGAGGACGTCAATTATGGAGACCAATCAAAGACTTGTAAAATAATATGGGGTGAAGAGTTAGGTGACCTAATGTGTTTTCTGATCGGTTCAAGATAGTGGGGTATAACAAATGTCCAATAAAATCTTGGGGGAATGTACGATGGAAAGGGGATAAAAACCCATGTCACGGGAAGTCAGGGGAATTAGGTAGGGAATGCTATTGATTTTATTCAGAAACTTTGTCACTCTGTTTGGTGACTTGTTGGTTTACTTAAACCATCCTCGCCCTTAGATTGTCCATTTTTACACTTTACCTCCTTATAAGGGAAGTGCCCTTTTTTTCCCTGGAGTTGAGTTATGACTGATGGCGAATTGACTGATGTCCTGAAGATGAAGACTGAACCTGTGTGCTGACCTAAACTTTAGAGGGTAATTATGACAATGCAATTGTGAATTGTCTGTTTGCTTTTCCTTTCTAGGTACCAACTGCTTACTTTTGACAGAGACTTTAGTTAGATGTTTTCCAAATTAGTGTTCTAAATCGTTTTGCATGAAGCCCAACATGCAAATGCTAATCAGTGGTTAGGACAGGTGTTCACCAAAACTAATGCAAATAGACAAACGACCGAGACTATGCTTTGTTAGACTGGCGCGTTATTGACACTCTGCCAAATTTGATCTATGTTCACGCCGTGTTATGTTCTAATGTTTGTGATTTTCGCATTAATGAAATCTTACCAAAGTTGCCATATCGTGACTATGCTATTATGTTTCTTGATGTTGAGATTAACGCATCTGCTTTTAGATTGTAATTAATAGGGAATTAAACTT
Organism: Pleurodeles waltl; assembly: GCF_031143425.1. Classification (NCBI taxonomy): domain Eukaryota; kingdom Metazoa; phylum Chordata; class Amphibia; order Caudata; family Salamandridae; genus Pleurodeles; species Pleurodeles waltl. The sequence continues at coordinate 748,192,483 of NC_090436.1, read as the reverse complement.
ATAAAATTCTATTAAACTGGTGTGGTTATTCATGGCTGCAAGTTCATGGTAGAATCTTGTATTGATTAATGACTTTGACTAAAGTGAAGTGTATTGTCGCAATAAATATTGATGACATTATTAACATATTGATTGATATATTGATTAGCTATCTCGTCCTAAGGTGTCTCTCAACTGGGTCAAAAGATTCATTGGCCTAAAACGAGTCCTGATGTGCAATAAAATATCATAAAAGGACGCGTTAACACATGCATGTGAAGGTTTGCTTTTCCCGAAATACTTGGCCTCAGTATTTTGCATGTACAGATCTTTTTAGACGTTTGTTTTCTAAATGTAAACGGTCTGTCATTAGCTGACAGCAAACTATCATGACAAAAAAGAGCTGGGCTGATTTTGTTGCAACAGTGACTAAAAGCCCCAGTAGATTCCAGACTAATACCTAGAAGCACATTTGTTCTATTAACCAGTCCATGAAGATGACATGATGGGGAAGCACACTCTTGGGAGCATGCCCAGATTGCAGTGGCTCCATCAAGTCGTGACCATTTATTTGAAGTCCCACAAGGGAATCCTGATAAACACTTTTTTGAACCATCTTGTTTCACTCTGCGTGTCATTTCCGTTCCATTTTTGGCAAGCAGCAACCATGCCCCTGTAACAATTCTACAACTTTTAGAATCAGATTTACTAATGCTTTGCAGCCATGCAAAATGATGCATGATATTTTCACTGGATAGATGCCCTTTTTTCAGTGCGAACAGCACTTTGTGATGCTTTGCTCCAGGGGGAGTTATCATGGAGGATCATTGCGAACACCTGTAGGTTTTGACGCTAAGCTAGATTAACTAAGATAGTCAGACTGGGTGTTTTATCAAGACATCACAATCTTATTACACTATGTGCTGCAGTGCACAACACGCTTCCAAATCATGGGAAACTACTGAACATGTCTATTTATGGGAATTTGTACTTGAAGGATGTGCTTCTAGTACAAATCCCACGCTAGACAGCATTCACTCACATCTGTTGTATGGTGCAAGGCTGTGCTTTGCACAAGGCAGCTGTGTTTGGGCACTAGCCTGGGGATGAGGCAGGAGGTAGGGAATTTTTGAGGGAGAGCAGCAGCAGGTAGATATGGCTCTGCCCTGTGGTTCCCCTTCCATGCAACGCGATGCAGCCCAACAACTTGGAAGCTGTGCTACATTGTGTGAAATTTAGTACATCTGGGCCTTTGTCTTAAATCGGTTTGCATACGTTCCTGAGTGCTACTTTTGGAATAACTATGTCCGTACAGCAAATCCAGCTTAGGCCATGGTATATGGTAGTGTTAGTAGCTACTGCTTGCACACCTGAAGGCCAACCTACTCATTCTCCCATGGAAAAAAAACCTAGATGCCACTTCGGGAGGGGAGTGAGACCTGATGCTCTTTCAAGCCTTAGGGTCTGATTTAGAGTTTGGACAGAGGGGTTACTCCGTCACAAAGATGACAGATATCCCGTCTGCCATATTACTATCCCATAATAGCCTATCAAGATCGTAATACAGCGGACAGAATATCCATCACGATTTGTAGTGAATCCTAGTTTGTTTTAATGGGATACAGGAGTTAGCTTAGCTTGCTCTGTTTTAGTGCATTTATTTAATTAAATCTTTTAAGATGGCTGCCTTGTTTTTAGTTAGGCCCATGTTTTAGTTTTGCATTATCAGTGCCACCGCAATAAGGCATCAATATCAAGCGACAAAGATAAACAAACTGTAGGTGTTCACATTAGGTGCTTTTCCTCTTCACACTTTTGAGGGAATTGTTTATATAAATTACCGTCCCAAGCATGTCCTGTTATCTATTGTTTGGGAACAGACCTACGTCAGGGGTTCGTGCAGATCTGTATAAACACTCCTCACTTAAACAGGTAGTCAGAGGGATTCCACCCAGATGCCATTGCTGCTACCGATGCTGCAAGTGGCTTGAAGCTGACCCAGTCTTCTTATCCCTATGGAGTCTGAGCTAGAGACCTCATTCCAAGGTAACAAGGGTTTGGGGGCTCTTCTCATGGACATGACATTGGCAAATTAGGTTTATCATACCTAGCTCTCTTTTAGGTTAGGGATTAGGTACACTACATTAGGGTATTAGGACATATTTCACACCTCATGTCATTTCATCCTATTGCCAGATGGTGGGGGTCTTTGTATTAATGACTCTTGTCTTTATCATTCTGTTTCTTGCACTGTTCATTATCCTAAGGCAGGCAGTGCAATTTATCACAGATTGCAGTTTTGCTAAATAAAACCTATTGAAACTTTACTGCATCTTCTTTGTTGCCTGTGTTTGGTTGAGACATGTTGTTTATTTGAGAAAGGGGTCATCTCCGTTTCACCACAACACTCCCTGAGATGTCACACTCTTGAGTCCATGTGTAAAGGCTGTCACAAATCACCTTTTACTGTTTGGACTTTTGGTGAGGTGCTGCTTGTGAGCCGGGAGGGTTGGGACAACAGTTGTGACTTGCTATAGGACCGGCATAGCCGCCTACAAACATAAGTACTGTCAACCTTAAACCAGCAGTCTTGCCTAGAGCAAGAGCCAAACTATGACATGGCGCCACCAACGATGGTGTTTAGGGACTAATTTACGGATACCCTGACTATCACTGTCTCACATACTACAGGTACCCTAAGTACCATTATACGGAGATGTCTGTGATCTTGGGGAAGATCCTCCTCAGCTGAACAAGGGCTACCTAATGAGGCGGTAGGTTGTGAGAGCTCGAACTTATAAAAGGACTGTTCTCCCCATTTGGTGTTCCATCTCTTTACCCACTTCAAAACATGGCTAATGCCATAGAAATTCCTGAAAATGCTAGACAAGCACTGATTCTACACCTAGTAGCGCATGGCTTAACTGATGAGGGTGGAGATGTCACATTCATAGTAGAAGCTAGTGAACCTTATCAAACAGAAACATTCTACTCTTGGGTCACCTTTCCTGAGGAAGGCCAAAGATCATTCACATTCCATACATACAGAATTGCGAACATACCTCAATGGTTCAAAAGATACAAGTACCATTTGGACAGGGAGAAAGAGCTACCGAAAATTATTCTGACACCTATACCAGTATGGGATGGGATAGTTTGGGGGCCAAGCCGAAGAAGATTGAAATACAGAGCACCACCCCTAAGGAAGGTACTAAACAAGCACAGGACGGTTCTAAGAAGCGCTGGCATAAGCAAAAACAATTTAAAGATAGACGAAACCAAAGAGCTGATTCTCCACATCCAGAGCACTCCGAAAGGAGATATACTCTCAGAAATAGAGAAAATATAAAAGCACCTGACAGATATACTGATTCACATCCCTCTTGTTCCTTTCAGGATGCACCGGATAGAGGTAGCGAGAGAGGGGGCCATCCTGATTGATGTCCTCAATACGTGAAAAAGAAGAAAGACTCACCACAGTCTTCAGACAAAAAAGAAGATAAGTCCCCACAACAAAAGCCACAGTTTAAAAGAAAAAGGTAGCAGTACTGTCAATTAAAAATGCCAGTACACTTGAGTAACATTGCTGAAGAACAAGACGTGGGCAGTGACACTGTTAGACAGCGCAGCAGAGGTCACGATATGTCACCAGAGTCTGAAAGACCATATGGATGCGACAGCAACTAGCGATTTCATTGCAGTTGAGACTGCGAACAGGCACGTTCTCCCACCTGACAGGGTTAATGATTTAAATATCCAAATTGAGGGAGACATAGAGCGCACCATTGGTGTGATATTTTGGGATGACCTTATTTGTGATATCCTGTTGGCCGAAAAGGACTGGCCACCTGAGCACAACTTTAAGCTCCCACATGGGGAAGATGTAATTTTGCCTTCTTTCTCTGGCCTTGTTTCGGAGGCAGTAAAACAAGCCTATGCTGTCAATTGGGCTTTAGCGCAGACGCCTGCATTATACCACAGTCATGGGGGTTGGGACAAGGATTCTCCTTGTCATGTAATATCTATCAGGTCTACACCCTAACCTGAGCCACAATGTCCTGTTAAACACGAAGCAAAAGCTCCAGTGAGGGAGATCCTCACTCAGCTTGAGTACCAGGGAGTAATTGAGCTCTGCGTCTCTGCAATGAATTACCCATTATACCCGGTTGCTAAACCCAACCATTCTTATAGAATAGTCTTAGATTACAGACACCTAAACCGTCATACATGTACATAGGCTATGCAATATTCACATAGCACAGCACTGATTAATAACATAGTGCGCAAAAAATACAAAACAACGTTGGATATTTTCAACTGGTTCTTCTGCCAGAACTTAGCACATGAAAGTCGGGACCTGAGTGCATTCTCATTTGGCTCACAAAAACACTTTTGCCATTTACCCCGAGGCTAAAGGAACAGCCCGTGTAACATCAATATGACATGATATTGATTCTGAGGCATTGTCCAACGTGGATGACATCTATCTCACAGATGATGACCTCAACATTCACCTTGCCATGGTCGATTGGATCATCTTAGGATTCACAGCCCTTGGCTACAAATTCAATTTTAGGAAAACTAAAATAGCCTTTCTCAGCATACTGTTCCTGGGATACAAGCTATCAAACGAGGGAAAGAGCCTGGCACGCACTTTCTAGAGAAATATGCACAACTTCACCCACCTGACACTCTCAAGAAACTACAGCCTTTACTTGATTTCTTCAACTTGGGCAGAACATACATTCCTGACTATACACAACGTATCAAGCCACTCTATCACTTAATACATCCTGATTTTTCTAGCAGATACTGGACAGTTGAACACACACGCATCCTTAGGGAATTGCAACAGGACATGCTAGAAGCAAAACACTTGCACCCACGTAACAACAAAACAAATTTGGTCATCAGAATAATTGATGTTGCCATTGGATTCACTTATATCACCCTCAACGAGGGTGACACAGTGCACATAGCATACAAATCCCATTTATATTTTAATACAGAACAACGTTTTGCACCCACAGAAAAGATTCTAACTGCAGTTCAGTTGGCTGTCATTAAAGAGAGGCCACTTGCCCAAGGGAAACGCATCATTGTCGTTACCCCGGTGCCAGCCTTAGAAGCCGTCACCAAAGCAAGCGTTCCTAACGCTAAAGAATTACATCCATGCTGGATTCAGTGGGCAACCTCCCTGATTGCTACTGATGTTGACTACATCTTTTACCCAAAACTTCAGACACAAGAATTCCTCCAGTATGAACAGGAGTACCCCGCTCCTCTAGATATCTTGCCACTTGACAGATACCACTGATGATTCAGCACAACCACCTGTAGGTACGAAAAAATAAATATTCAGCCGCTTACGCAGCGGTGAGTGCAGTGATGAAGGATGGAATTTTCCACCCTCACAATACCTACACGCAGACCCTAGGGGACTGCATAGCTCAGCTGGCTGAACTCAAAGCCCCTATTCTCGTGCTAGAACACACAGAGCAAGGATTGCTGACTTTAATTGTCTGTGACTCATATTACTGCGTCCAGTCCTACAATGATTACCTCAAATATTGGAAGCTGAATGGGATTAGAGATACCAAAGGGAACACCATAAAACACAAAACATTGTGGGGGAGGGTGGCTGATCCCAAGGATGACCTACCTTATGTCCATGTAGTACATACATTGAGCCACCAACGTGTAGGAGTACACGTTATCGGCAACACTTTGGCTGATGAAGCGGCCAAATCGGCAGTAGCTACTGCTTCTGTGGATGCAGTGACTTGTTCCCAGACGAGATTGGATGATGAAATTCGGACTGCCGTGAAAGCTTCGGCTGAAGGCAAGTCTCTCCCAAAAGCATATCCTACAAAATATTCTTACCACATCAGTGAGCAGAATGTTGCCTACCCAACACTTCCTGGGGTTGGAGATCGAGCGATCCCCAATGAAGACCAGAGATTAGATCTAATAAAAGCAGCGCATGAGGGTGTCGCTTCTGCTCATGCCGGTATTTCAGCCACAGTAACACGCTTACAGAAATGCTTCTGGTGGCCAGGTCTATACAAACAAACAAAACAGTACGTCCTTTGTTGTGACATTTGCCGGCAAATTAAGCGCTCAAACATCAAACGCCCACCGCAGACATGCCTCTTAGTGTCCAGCAGGCCACTACAATGTGTGTACCTGGACCACTGCAGTCCCCTTCAATCAGATGGTGCATACAAATACATCTTAGTCAATGTAGATTCTTGTACTAGATTCCTGTGGGTATGGCCTCAGCGGTTGGCTTACGCTCAAACTGTTATAAAAGACTTGCTGATCTTTATCGGTACATATGCAGTTGCAGCATTCCATTCGGACCAGGGCCCTGCATTTGCCTCTAAGGCATTCAGAGTCACCATGGGGACTATGGGTGTTGAACTCCATTACTCCTCACTAAACCATTCCGAGGGAAATTTGGTTGTGGAGAGGAGGGACAGTGATCTAAAGCAGTCCTTAACAGCTAGAGTATTAGGTTCTGGCTGCAGCTGGTTTCATCACCTATATGGGGTCCAGAAAGCACTGAATAATCTGCCAAGATGGTCCTTGGGGGGGGACACTCCCTATGAGGTTCTCTTTGGGATACCTATGTATGTCCCAGATCTTAATGGCCCTGGTTTGGTGGCAGCAAACACACCTTTTGAAATAAATGAATGTCTCACTGTTTTACAGGGGCTTCAGTAATTTTGTGATGATAAATCATCCACCAGTGTTGTTACTTTAGGAATAAGGGATTTACCAACAACTTCCACTGGCTGGATTCCTAAAATCGGGGTTCTGGTTCATGAGAAGATCGCTTTGAAGAAATAATTTGGTCCATCCTATAGAGCACCGGTCCCAGTCCTGGGAGTACAAGGTTCTAGAACTGTCATCTTAATACCACTACCTGGTTCCAGAGCAAACAGATTAATTTCCACGATGTGGACGATCCTGCACAGTAAACCCAAAGGTCCCTTGGGTAGTTCCCGGTCCCCTCTCACTACCCACCAGGATATACTTCTTCAAAGCAGAAATAAAAACACTAAGTCTGACTACACAAGCATGTCCAAAGATGCTACAAATACCTCCTCGACCGTGGGGAGGGCATAAAATGAGCTCTTGCTGATTCCAGTTAACGACAGCACCTGTCCAAGATTTGGCTGTTTTCTGCACCAACACTACACAGACTGACAACACTGCCTACTATGAACCTCCACGCGAAGTGGATCCATCCACCGGTGATGCACCTGATTCTGCATTTGCAGAGACTTCCTCTGGTTATTTCATCAAAATTGATTACTTTTCTTCAGACTCGTCCACTCCAGTAATTGAAAATGTTTCAACATGTAAGCTGTACCTCTGGCTCAAAAATAACTATTTAATTCACCCATGGAACTATTTATGGTTCTGCTTGACATTTTTTGCATTGTTTCTATGGATTGGTTTTGTGACTATTTTCCTTTTACTTATAATTTGTCATTACCTTCCTGAACGCTCCTCAGTTGACCTTGTGGATGAAGTCTTAACGCCATATCATTCCTGACATAAGGTCCGAAGAGACTTGTCCCTTGTGAACATTTCAGCTGTACCAATTCCTGATGGGATTGTGTGGGACAACGTTCCATTTGATATATACGGGCCTACTGAGGTCATTCAAATTCCATATGTATTCAAAATCTCTATGACTGATGTAATTACACCTGGTGCTGTATCTGATGATTGGGCTGTCCAGACAGTTGATTTTATGTTAACTGAAATGAAGGACTATTCAGTGTTTGAAAGTGATGATGTATATAGATATACAATGAATTATTGGGAGATGTTCTGTTACAATAACTGGGGACATTACTACCTGCACCGTGCCACTAGACATAGACCAGTACTTAACTACACACATTGGGAACACTGTTCAACACCACCTGTGGGGAGCCGAAAACGTTGTACAGATAAATTTACTTATTTTTGTGGGCATGATACAAAACATCTAGAATCATATCATTTCAAATTACCTCCTTCACGAATTAGGAAAATTTTGCTAACTGATACAAAGCTGATTTATTCAGATTCCTTTGTTTCCCATCTTGCAGTTGAAGGTTACAAATATTGGAGGAACACTGTTGATTTACAGAGTGTATGGGGAACACAAGATTGGCAAATACAGGGTAGAGAAGTTGCTAGCGCGACCGGTTCTTAGTGAGTAAACTTACAATGGGACGCGCATAGGTCGATGAACCTTTTGATTCGCCTGGAGTATCCTGGCTACAGTTTAACCAATGTTCATCTATAATCAATACACAAATCAATGCAATTAAGCAAAACATTAATCAGCAGTTAATAATATCGCACCATGACATCCAGTCATGAATACCCACAACTCAATATACATTTTATCAATTTTATTTCCCTATTAGTTACAATATTAAGTCATGGAATTAATTCAAACTTTATTCAATCAAATCAAGATTAATTTATTAGTGACCTCCAATAACATAATCTAATCAGAACTTGGAACAAAAAACATCCTAATGCTTCACCATATGTAAACATCTGAATCAAAGGTGAATGCGTCAAGATAAGTAGCAGAGTTAAGCAAATCAGTCCGTCAATCATTTGTCACTGTATGTGTCAACATCTTAGAATAGGAACCTAGTCCAGATTAGCATTAGCATGTGGGGCTTCATGATTAAACAGTTTAGAACATATATTTTGGAAAAACATCTAGCTAAGAGAAAACTTATGAAACAGCGCAGTTGCTACCTAGAAAGAAAAGGCACAAAAATTAATTCAGTCACATTGTCATAGCTACCTACCCACGGTATGGATCAGCAACAAAGTCAGTCTTTGTCTTCAGGTCATCAATCGATCAGCATCGCATCAGGCTCTAAAGAGCTTGAGCCTAATGACAGAATCTCAAATCTCTTCAAACATCTACGCCTCACCTCTAACATCTCTGAGTTCTCCCCTTCTGCCATGTCATTATATCAATGTCACCCAGACTATCCCTCAATTCCTAATTGGTCAGTTAATCACCAGTTATGACTCTATCCAATAATCTTAATTCTTCAAATTTATGAATTCTAATGCTACACAGTTCTCAAGGTGTTGATTGGTTCATTGTATGATGTTCTCATCATCCGGCTCGTCAGGTATCAAAAATGTTGCATCTTCTTCTCCAGTCAGTGTCTCCATTGTTTGAGTCCTGGGAAAGTACATCCCGTCTGCTTTACACAGACCGTGTTACAAAATTGATTCTATCATCTCCTGTACATCGGTTCATCGCAGAGAATTTTAACTAAGCAGATTTTATGAAACAATGAGCGGTTTATGGTCACTTCAGCACATCAGCTTTTTCTACATTGCATGTTAAGACCCAGCTTCTGCACGAGGCCTGGCAAAACTAGGCTACAACTTCGGTTAAGTTAGCTTTACAATATAAAGCAAAACGTATGTTATATCTCTTGATATGACATACTACTACATTATTTGATAAATTTTTCTATAGTTCATACATGATATTCATTTTATTAGTACAATTGTGAATCTTGGTGATCGTTCTCCGAGGGCAAATTTTCAAACGTGTACATTATTTTTCTACATTATTTATTTCTACAAATTTTTATTATTCAATATGCATAAACACTCATTAATATTTCTAATTAACATATCTGCTTCGGCAAAGCTTTATTTAGAGCATGCCTGATTCCTGTGCAAATGATATTTTTAAATGACACCATTCAACAGACATCCTGTCAGGAGTTAGCAAAATTAAAAGAAATGAACACGCCCAGTATCCCAACACCGGCAAAGTTTGATGATTGGCAATTCTTCCTGAATGTCACCGACGAAGAGCTAGATGCAAAGGTTCAGGCTAGTACCTACAACTCTTCACTTTCTACACCTGGCAGGTGGTTAATTTGGCCAAAACACACAAATGGATGTCAGGCATGTTTATTTAATTCCTCAGGGGGTTTCAAGATTAACCGGCCAGACCCTCGCTTCGTCTCGTGTCAACACACAGGTATAGTTACAACATACAGTGTGGGTAAACTGTACCCACATAGGGTACAGTCTAACATGTTAGCCGCGTCAAGAAACATCTTAACACTCTTTCTGAAGATGTAGAGTTACAGGACTTTTTGCTAGGTTGTAGGAAGCCAAGCTCTAAAAGATTCATCAATGCTATGTATAATGAGATCTGGAAGCTTTCTCAGATAGAATCTGCTGCGCGTTTAAGGCAAATAGATAGGGAAAACTTAGAAAAGGCTCCTACCTGGCATCATTAATCTGCCCATTTCCACTTTTCGTTTTTCGAAATGCTTGAAACATCTTGCTGTGGGCAGGTACGAGCGACTAGGCGATAGCTATATTAAAGAAGAGTGGGAGTTGCCCTTTGAATACAAATGTCTGAACAGAGAAACAGAGGTCTTTCTCAACGGAAGCAAATGCAAGACTACTGTTAGTCATTTAATGATCTGCAAGCAGGTGTCCCTTCACAGTCTTTGCAATGCAGGGGTCGCAAACTTGGCCTGTTTTCTGAAGGGTACTCCAGTCCCTTTGATTTGACCAGCATTTCATGTTCTTTCAAATGAAAGTTATGTGGTGCTGAGCGACCAAAGCTGTTGCGGTATGTGACCAGGAATTGCCTACGCAATTTCAGGCTCTAAGGTCGTCACGTGTTGTGGAAAAGTTTTATTTCCCCTCACACAAGAGATATAAGTATCAGAAATGCACCCTCACATTGATACTGTTGATGTAAATTATGACAAGCTGAGCAGACCAAAGGCGCTACTGTTCCAAAAACAGGTTGCGTTGACATCAGCTAGAGAGACGTATGCTCTCCAGACTGCGAGATCCTCAGCCGAGATACAATCCCTATTAAATACCAACTTCCCCAAGCACTTTGGAGAGCTGGTATCCAGAATTTTCAACGCCTCAAGCACTACTGGGGTTGTCCACTTCTTTAAGGCTGTTGAGTCTGGATTTGTGTCCATCTTCCAGGCTGTCTTCGGAGTCATTCCATCAGCCATCCATTCACTCTTGTCCAGTGTGTTTGGCGGCTTTCCTATCATTTTGGCATTGATTGGCAGACTACTGTTGCTATTTCTTCTGATTTGCAGTGGTTGTGTCTTTCCAGCTACACAAAGCAATGGAGCCAGTGCCATCAGCTCAACTGAACCTGAACGCATGGTTCAGGTCTTTAATGCTTCGTTGCTGGAGGAATTGGAGCGTGATTGGTATTTGTCATTCCGACCACTCCTATGGTGCGTGCAACCAGTCTTTCGCTGTGTATGGTGCCTCTTCGAACGAAGACTTGCCCACAGTATGTCTTGCTGTTACGCCAGTGCCTTCTGTGGACTAAGCACTGCTGATGTCCCCGATGAGGGTTAATTCACGGTCGTGCCCCTTGAGACTAAACTGATTTGTGAGGCCACTTATGAGCCACCCTGGGTGAATGATCTGGCTCCTTTTGGCACTGTGGAACCTGCACAAGAGACTACTAAGCACTACTGCTCCTTGGATCCGTCTGCCTATCCTGTGATCGATCGCAGTCATGCATAGTTTTATTGAATAGTAAGATTTGCTTTTTGGGCAAAATCAGTTGCTTGACCATCATCAACTATCTTTCTCGTCATAATATCCACTTTTCTGCTCACATTTTCTCACCATCAATCAGATCTGCATATATTAGTTAATTAAAAAACTGAGCAGGTTCCCTCAATATGAGGGAAGCAGACAAATTAACCTTGGCCTCCAGATGCATCTGCAATGTGAGTGGGGTGTAATTGGTGATCATTGCAAACTCTGCGATATGTAACCCAAAGGCCTCATCAAAACGGGAGCTTATGGATACAAAGTAGTAAGTATATGCCCTGTATCACAAAAGCTGCCATTTTTAAGTTGCCTACCAGACAACACAAGCTACCTGGTTGCAAAAGACTCAAGCCCTCATTACGAGTTTGGCGGTATTCGGGCAAGACCGCCTTGTGAAATGGCGCCACCTTACTGGCACGAGTGGCAGAATCGCGACTGCCGGATTACGAGTTATAAAACACAAACTGCTAAAATACAGACACAAAACCAACACCACCAGGCCAACCCACGGCGAATGAGTGACTGATCAATCGCGCTGACACCATTCTGACCGTCATATTATGAATCAACCTCCAGCACAGCAGAACATGCATGGCAGACACGTAGGCGGTTCGCACTGCGGTGGAACAAAAAGGCACAGCGGAAAGTAGCTAACCCCATATTGGCTAGTTTGAATATCACACACCTGATAACCATCACACACACCTGACCACGCCACCATATAACCCTCTCCCTCCCAACAAGCGATTGAGACAAATACGAGCACCCACAGCCACACACAAGACCAAGCACACACAAAACACAGCAAACAAGGATCACACAGCACACATCACACAAGGCAACAACTCAGCTCCCCAACACACACAGCCATACACCCCCACATCACCACACATCCCCACCCTACAACATGTCACACCAGAAGCACCCACGGTTCACTGACAATGAGTTGCAAGTCATGGAGGATGAAACCATCAGAGTAGAGCCACAGCTCATGGGTGTCCAGGTACAACAAACATCAATAGCCAAAAAGACGAAGTTATGGCAGAGGATCGTCGACATGGTCAACGCAGTCTGCACATACCCATGCACAAGGGAGGACATCAGGAAGAGGTGGAACGACCTCAGCAGGAAGGTCCAGTCCATGGCCTCCAGGCAGAGGATAGCTAGTAACAAGACCAGTGGTTGGTCCCACCACCTCCCCTCCAGCTGACAACCTGGGAGTAGATGGTCATGGACATCATGTATCTTGAGGGCCTGACTGGCATCAGCGGAGGGATTGACACTGGTGAGTCAGCAATACCCCCCAAGCACCAACCACCCATGCCCAGCATGCCACCCCACCACTCACCAACCCACTGCAACCCACCCCACTGACCCTGTCCCAAACACTCCACTGCATGCCGCACCATCCCACTCCCACCATCCCTACTCACACACCCGAATGCCAACCACAATGTGAAGAAACAGGAGCTCCCACAATCCAATCCAAACCAATGTCTGCAGTGCAGCAGATGTTATTGCCAACACTGGGAAACAAGTCGAGGCACTGCATGCTTTCACAACGGGTATAAAACAACAACAGTCACACAACTAACATCTACTGTATCCATCCACAGGTACCCCTGTCATTGACACCCTGCAGAGGATTCCAGGTTCAGACAGCCCTCCCCAGGATGAAGGCCCCACAGGATGTCTGGATGAGGATGACTTGCCTGGGCCATCTGGGGCCACTGGGCAGTCCAACATCACACCCAACCTGGACACACCGGAAGACCCTACCCATGTGGCAACAACACCACAGCCAGACCCAGAACCCCAAACCTGTGCCCCAGGGACTCATCAATCTGAGTTGTGCCCTGTAGTACAGCGGCCAGAGTCAATGGCACTCAGCCCAGACAATGATGGCCCTGCTGATACTGGGAGTGGGCACAGGCACAGGGGGCCAGGGTTAGTGGGAGGGGAACCGTAACTCAAGGGTCGGGACAGCCAACTAACTGACTGCCCAGGATGGCCTCAACCAAGTCCTGGGTGTGTACCAGCACACCCAGGATACAGTGGCCCAGGTCCTCGCCACCGTGCAGGAGACCCAGCGACTGAAGGGGCAATACCATCAGTCATTGGCAGGCCCACAATGCCACCATGGCCTCCATTGTAGGGGTGCTCAAGGACCTACCATCGTCATGCGAGTCCACCACCCACCACCCACCAGCAGGCCCCTACCACTGGTCACATCCCATCACAGCCCTCCACGTCAGCGGCAGCAAGTGGCATGGAGGCCCCACCACAGGTCTCGCGGGACACCAGCATCCCTACCCCTGTAGCTGAGGAACCCCCCACGCAAGCGAGGACGTCCAAGTAAACATCCAGACAGGCATGATGCCAAGACCAAGACCACCACCAGGAAGTGACCCTCTCCTGAACATTCACCCTTGAGTGTGACACCCTGTCGACTGTCCATTCCCATATCTCCATATACCCATAGCCAGCAGACTAGACCTGGACTACCTACAGCTGGCCTTAACATTCTGATGATCACCGCCGTCATGTCCCCAATCATCACCCCTGACACTTGTACATCACAAATAAACTATAACTGAGCACAGTCCATGTCTTTGTGATTATTTGCCATGAGTGTGTATGGAACGGCCAATACATGTAACCCATCGCCCAGCACATACATGGGGGGTGACAGCAAAATGGCGGGAGGTCTATCGTAGAGCAGGCAGTGCCTGGACATATGTGTCAATGGAGGCAACAGCTCAGGAAGGGAGCACAGAACATCACAACATTGTCCTGAAAGGAGAGCAAGACAGGGACATGAATCACTGTAGAAGTCACAGATGCCAATGCCTCACAAATGCACTGTAGGAACAGGTATAAACAGGTCAGATGTGCCAGGCAGGTCCACACCATATGGCCAGTACCAACACACATACACAACACATACCAACCCAATGGTCCCTCCCTCACTTCGCCCAGTGCCACACCTGGCCCCACACCCACGCCACCAACAACAATGTTGCACTGCCACCCAATGTCGACTCCCAGGATGGATGCTGCACACTTGCAGAAAACCTGTGCGACACACACATTGCACCTGTAGGAGCAACTCAGGGACCATTCCACTTACACATTGATGACACTAGTGCACCAGCACAGCACCTTCCTGACCTGTACACTGTGACTACCTCAGACATGGGCACATGTGACATCCTCCCCAACTTACTCGCAGTCAGATCTGCAACCATCACCGTCAGTGGTCACAGACAACAGGTCGCATCAGGGACAAGGCAAACAGATGTACAGGACACATACCACACAGTTCACACATACCTCCATCTCAGCCGAAGTAAGGTTGAATCAGCTCCGCCCTGGAGTCTGCTGCATCCTCATCATCCTCCTCTTCATCACTCCCCATGTCCCCTATCCATGTCCCCTACATCAGCCACTGGCACAGCTACACCCTCCTCTGCATCCAGCAATGGGATCTGACACCTCAGGGCCAGATTGTGCAGCATGCAGCAGACCACAATGATCTGGCACACCTTCTGTGGGTTGTAGAGCAGGGTACCCCTGGAGACATGCAAATACCGGAACCTGGCCTTCAGCAGACCAAAGCATCTCTCAATGACCTGTCTGGTATGACTGCGGGCCTCATTGTAATGGTCCTCTGCAAGTGAGGTTGGACGCCTCATGGGTGTCAGGAGCCAGGGCAGGTTGGGATAGCCAGAGTCACCTGTGTGCACAGAGGGAAGAGGCATATCAGGACCGGGAGGGCAATAGGGCAGGGACACAAGGGTGCAGTGAGGTGAGGGGGACACATATGCAGGGGTACATATCGATGAGCCAGGCCCGATCCCTTTGGAGTGGTGCCATCATGTGTTGGACGCTGCTGTTCCACAGGATGTAGGAATCATGTACAAAGCCTGGATACCCGGAAGATGTACTGGTCCGCGAGACAAACCACCTGCACATTGACGTAATGAAAGTTTTTGCAGTTTCTATACACCTGTTCATTCCTCCTGGGTGGCACCAGGGCAATGTGAGTACCGTCAATGGCACCTATGACATGTGGGACATGTGCCAGAGCATAGAACGCAGCCTTAACAGTGGGCAAATCTGCACGTCGTGGGAATCGTATGTAGCAGCAGGTGAGTCCATTATCATTGTCCTGTATGTGAGTTGTGTGCATGGGGGCCTTTGTAGGTGGCAGTTTGAATGGAGCATGGACATGGGTGAGGGACTGAGGGCTATGTTGGCTGATGACATGTGGGTGTGGAAGTGTGATGTGTGCTGTCCACTACTGTCCCAGGAGTGCTACCCTATATTACTGTGTTCTTCTGTCTGTGTCAACCATGCAGGTCAGCGCCAATCAGAAAAAGGGGATTTCGCTTGCCATCGCCAAGCAAGTGCGGACCCTGGGGGTCCAAGCCCGGTGGAGCACCCACTGCACAAAGCAGTGGGAGGACCTGTGACGCTGGGCCCAGATGACTGCGGAGGCGCAGCTGGGGACGTCCTCCCAATGAGGAAGAGGTGCCTGTTGGAACCTGACCCCCCTAATGGCCTGCATATTCGGTGGTGGCCTACCCTGAGGTGGATGAGTGCTTGAGGGCAGCACACATGGGGATGAGTACTCACTCTCGCTTGTGACATGTTTTGGCAAGGTGGCTCTGGGTGGGCACCATTGGGTAGCTGTGGTGCAGATGCTAGGTACACTGATGTCCACCATGGGTTGTGTCCATTTGGGCAGGATTGACATCACAGGTGTAAGAAATGCCATGCAGTCAGTGGTAGCGGGGCAGACTCCTTCAATTACAACTTTGTGGGCACCTACTTACCAGCACATGGCAACTGGAACTTCAGAGCTGGGCGTCAGGGCATTGTGATTGGTCCTGACCAACCACTGTGCCAGGGGTGAATTCATGTCCTCAATCAGCTGACAGGCACTGCATGTATGGTGGGGTAGGTGCACAAAGTGGTGACAGTGCTTCTTGACATTAGCCAAGGGGGCCTGCCAACTAGCCGTGCAGGATCCTCTTGGGTGTCAGTCCTTTGCATGCTTGTCTCAAAGGCCATGGGTATGGGCAGGTACTGGACAGGTGTGGCGGGTATGACGCTCCTCATGTAGTGATATGCCTCAGTCAGACCATCAGCCGTTGACATGTGCATTGTTGCGGTTTCCCCCATGGTATCACCAAGTAGTAGGATGTTCAGAGGTGGGCATGTGTATAATGTCATGGCATCAAATGGTGATGTTCTACCCTGTGTGACGGTTATGCTGGCATTGACCGATTGCACCCTATCTCTCTTTCTCTCACTCCCTGGCCTCCTCTTTCTTTGTGTGCATCAGCATCATCTGGTGAAGAAGAAGGGGCACTGGCGAGTGGGGAAGCTGCAGCCCATGGGACCCAGCAGGCTGACACCAGTGGAGCCGAGGGGACCAGTGGGACGGAGGGCAAGGAGAGTGCCACGGGGGAGACTGGATCGACCACACCATCTTCCAATTCCTCCTCCGATGGTGGCTCCCTGGCAGTGGTGGACCCATCTGGGACCACACCAGGAACATCAATGTCTGCCACCCCCCATACCAGCACCACCCTCCCTGAAGCTCCCCATAGAGTTGCCCATGCCCGCTCACCCAAGAGGGTGGGTATGCCCTTTGCTGCAGGCACTTCTGCCCCTGCCCCAGTCAGCCCTGCTGCTCTCAATGAGGAGGCTATTGACCTCCTGAGGTCCATCTCTGTGGGGCAGACAACTATTGTGAATGCCATCCAGAGACTGGCATCCTAGATGCAACAGTGCAATGCATTCCTGGAAGGCATTCACTGTGCCTTGTCTGACCTACAAAGATCGTTTCAGGCTCTGGCCTTCTTGTGGACGGCAGCCAATGTCCCTCCTTCTTCCGTCCCCTCTCCAGCTACCGGTTCCCAATCCCACATCCCTCTCTCCTCACCCATCCAAGGCACACCTACTGACCCACATACATCCACATCAACAGACACGGTATGCAAGGACAAACATAAGCACCATAGACTTCACCACCGACATGTACACACTCAACACACCCATGCAGACATGTCAACATCTACACCCTGCACTGACTCCCCAACCACCTCCCCCTCACAGTCGACACCCCACTCACACCTGCAGTCAGCATTACATCAGTCACTGTTCCTTCCACATGTGCCGTCACTGCCACCGTCGCCACATCTTCTGACCCCATTCATGCACCACATACACCACTGACACCACAACTGTCAACACACCCACATGCAGCACATCCACCCTACCTGCAGACACCACCCCAACATTCACTCACACTTCCCCCGCCATCTCCCTGCAACTCCTCCCACCTCCTCCCAGTACATCTAAACGCACACACTCACCCACCCAACAGTCCCCCAGCACACACAGTTCATCCATCCACGCACCTGTACCCATGGCACATCCAAGTACACACCTCACAACCATGCCCATTCCCTCCACTCCCAAACGTCTTTCCAGTGACCTCCCATATGTCCCAAAAAACATTTCCTGCGCAAATTTACCCTGTTCCCCACCACTGACCCAGTCTCTGTTCCCCCAAGTGCCCTGCTACCCTTCCTATGCACCTACCTTCCACATCCCAGTCTGCCACTGCCCCTGCCCATGCCCCTCCACCACCTGCCCCTTCCGCCTCTGTCACATCCAGTACTCCTGCTACCAAACAGAAACCCAAGCCCGTTATTTCCTCTTCCTAGGCCAAGCCCACTCCCTCCACTCCCAAGGCCTACCCCATGCCGACACCCCTTGATAAGCCCCTGCCATCAAAGGGCAAGCCCAAACCGCAGCCCACTGCTAAGCCCCTACCATTCAAGGGCAAGCCCAGGGGCCCCCCCATCTAAGGGCACCCCTAAGGGGCCCCCCTCCAGGCCCAGATGGAGGGACCTGCCCACCAAGCCCAATGACCCCATAACCCCCACCCCACTAACCCCTGAGGTGCCTGTATTCCTCATTGATGCCCCTGCCATGTGGAGGTCTGCACTTTGCAGTCAGGAGTTAAGTTGGGGCGTCATCTTGTGCCCAGTGTGCTCAGGGCACCATGGAATTTGGACTGGCCCTTGGGCCTGTATGTACATTTGTTGTTGCAATATGTGGTTCTCATGTGACATTACACCGTTGGTGTCATTGTTACGTACCTAGTCCTGGCTTTCATTCACCATGTGTGTGTGTGTTGATACGGGTGTTTGTATGCATGTGTGTGTGGGCATGGCTTCCTGTGTCGTATGTGTGTTGTGTGTGTGTGTGTGTGTGTGTGTGTACTAACGTTGTTCCCTCCAGTGTGTGCTAGCATGGTGTACTTACGGTTGGTGTCTTGGTAGCTGCCGCAGGTCCGGGATTTGCAGGGCCAGGTAGAGGATAGGAAGGAGTTGCAATTTATGTGCATGGTGCATACGGACTTGGCTGTGTTCATAAAGGTGGGTGTTCCCTTTATATCGTTCATTTCCGCCAGGCTTTTGGTGGCGGTTGTTCCGCCCCGGCAATCCTGGTGGTATACAACCTTGTAATATGGTTGTGGGATTCTGCCTGTCTGCCAGGCTGGAGATGACTGCTGCCTGGCTCACCGGCACTTCTGCTGTGGTGGGCTGGATGTTGACTTGGCTGTATTCTGCAGGTGCCTTTCCAGGACTTGTAATTTGGCGGTCTTCACCGCTGGGACCGCGAAGGTGCGGCCGCCAGATCCACTGCGGCGGTATGCTGACCGCCAAACTCCTAATGAGGGCCTTATTGTGGGCTTACCCTCAAAATACAATGGTGTGAAGCTTGCTAATTGCTTACCCTTGGTTGGCCTTACTGTCATTCTTATTTCCCTACTTGCTATTGGATGACTTTCCTTGTTTCAGCATGTCCATCATTTATTTGCCCCTCTTTGATTGGCTGGCTTCAATGCTTCGTCTGTTCACTTTTAAGGAACTACTTTTTTCAATTTACTTAATCTCTTCAAGATTGTGCATGTGTTCTTCCCTTGTCTCCATTGTGTGCTTTTCTCCTTCCCTCCACATTACTGTCCCTCCCTTGTGTGCTCCTCTCTCCCACTTGCACTCATGTTATGTTGCTCGCTCTCTAATCTGTGTGCTTCTACCCCTTGTGCTCCATGTTGGTCTTGGTGGCGAGATATTTTGGCTTTGCCAATGCTTAGTATACTTAGCCTTAATTTACAAGAGTTCTAGTCCACCTGGAGGTGTAAAGTTAGAAAACGATTTTAGGTAGTCAATGTATGCATTACTACTTGACATACGCCTGTTTTAGAATTCAGTGGACGGGTTACTCCGTTACAAACATGATGAATATCTCATCTGCTGTATTACAAATGCCATTGTATATAATGCACTTCTAATATGGCAGACACGATATCTGTCACATTTAAGATTGGAGTAATCTGTACGCTGAATGCTAAATCAAGCTCATAATTCTTTACCACTGAGGTAGGTTCGCTTTCTTGTTAACTCACCAAATGCGTTCCATAATGGCTCCTTGCCTTTCTCTAAAAATATATACATTGTGATACTATGTAAATTTACCACCCTCTCCTCTGAACAATTTCTATTATAGTGTGCATTCTGATTGATCTATGGCATGGGCACTCACAAACATTTTCCCAGGGGCCAAAAATTTTGGTCTGCGATGTGAGCGAGGGCCGCATTAACGCCAGCAGTGGGGGCTTGGGGACGGCGTGAGAGGAAGATGGGGGTTGTCGGTAAAGAGGGCATAGGGGAAGCAAAGCATAAATATTTAGTGGCTGAACTGCACAATGTGTAACAAGAAAACCTAGGATTAATCCCAGCTTCCCCACTTAACCAAATTGTGTGATTCTAGACAATTGTTTTATTTCTATAGCCCTCCTTTTTCTTCATTTTCACATATAAAAGGGCCTTAAAATACACAACTTCAGGATGTGCACCGTACAAAACGTTGTCCTGCGTTTGGTTTAATAAACTATAATGGTGTTCACGTATAATAAGAACCCAGGCCAACCAAAGAGTGTACGCAACAACTGGCTTGCGTCTTAGTTCACTGGTCTCATTGTGGGGTTGAATGCTCCTAAATCCGTTTTTCAAACTATCACTTTAAAAACAATACTTCTGAATGCACATATATTATCCAATGTACTAAGGTGAAACGGTTCTGCTTGTAAATAAAAGGACCCGTTTTGAAATTTTCTGTGATTTTTACTGCAAGATGTCTTTAAAATGAAGGTGTTCCTTCCTTTTACTTCGTTAACCTTTAAATAAATGATTGCCTGTTTATGTAACATCTTTGTACGCTAGTGCTGAGTTGGGTAAATAGCAGCCCATTGCTGCTATTGACCAGGGGCCGCATGTAAAGGTCAGGAGGGCTGTACTTTGAGTATCAGTGATCTATGGTTTACCCACTTTCAATCAAGGTAAGTAGTACAACTCATGATGAGGGGCACAGTGGTGCATGCAATATCCTGTTGCAGGCGAGGGCCTACGCACACATCGTGCCAACAAGAACCACACACACCACTGTGTCTGCAGTATGGGAGTGAGTTTCGAGTGGCCAACTCCCCTTTATTTAACCCTTCAGCTGCACCTGGCTGTAGTGGTATGTGCGATGTTCATCCATACATGTAGGGAGTAAGTGGCTCCCTACATCTCTCCCAACTTTAGTTCCTGTGTATATTCTCCATGACCTTTGGCGTCCATGCATCACATGGATCAGACATAGACCTTGAGTCTTTGGCTGGGAGCCAGGTTTGGCCTCATGCTGTATAGCGGACTCCAGAGCAGAGCATGGGCGTAGGTTCTTCCCTACCTTGGCCTGGCTGTCAATCCACCTTAGATCCCACTTTGGTGTCGTTTGGCTCTGTCAGGTCAGCAGCAGATGTTTGGCAAGACACTTCACATGAAGTAGACTCACTCATGTTGCATCCTCCTGCAGTTGGGCTCACCAAAACATTATGGGTCACCTATCTTTCCTTACTGCCTGGTTCTTCCTGTTGTTTGATCATCGTGAACTAGAAGACATTTCAGGTCATCATCTCAGCCCCTTAGGAGGCTGACAGAATTGTGCCTTTGATAGTATCCGGACCATTTTCTAAAGGAGTCCGAAACTTTCACCCCGGTGCCTATTATCTGGTCACCTAGTCCAATCAAAAAATTCCAACACTGCTGGTGTGGCTGGCTAGGTCATTTATATTTTTCCACTTCTGCTGGACACTGAAAATGCCTATGGTAGCTGGCTGTTAACCAGGAATGACGTGTATCTTTCATTGGCCGTCCCAGCATGAAGGTCGTAGGAGACCATTTTGTTGCACTATGACATGTGTTCTGGCATTTTGGAGCAAATGTTACAAGCTTTGCTTCAAGTCCTTAACTACCAGAAGGCAGAGGGCTTTGCTAAGTGTACACATAAAGCATACAACATCTCCATTGGCCTGTGGCCAATGGAACATAATCTTTCGATGTTTCATCCCTAGACATTCTAATAAATTTCTATATTCTGTCATTTGAAATGGGGGTCCATTGTATGGTTGAATTTTTGAGGGTAGGCAAACAGAGCAAACACCTTATCCAGGATAGGATGGATCTTATGGAATGCCATTGATGATGTCAGTTCCACTATAGAATATATGGAGTGGCCATTTACTATCCCTAGCGTCAGTCATCCAGGAAGCTACATAAGTCCTGAATGACTTTCATTCAGGGAGACTCACAAGGTTCTTATATTGTAATAGACATGGGTGGGCTTGCTTTTTGTTGTAAAGGAGACTCCACACAAAGGATGTCTTTGTTAGGTGTTTATTAGATAACACGAAACAAGTGTGACCTCCACCACAGCCAGGATGAAAATAACTGCCTCCAGTGGAATGTCACAGTTCCTAGGGAACCACGTTCCTATAACAACATACGAGCATTCTAATATACCTAAGCTACACATTATAACATATCCTCCTCCTTTACATAAAAAATACTCCCCCCTTGTGATTTATAACAACAGTAAATACAAATACAACACAAAAAAAATAGATTGGATAAACATCAGATAGTAATATTAAATATCACTTACAATTTGTACCACTTTAAATGCGGTTATCTCACGTAATCTTGCAAGTATGAAGGAGGGCGTCTCAGTCTCTGCTCTCTTGTAGACAAACACTCATCACCACCTGGATTTATGTCAGGAGATTTACCTCCTGATGGTTGAGAAGAAGATATACTGTCCTCTACAAGAACCCTTGATGAAAATGTAGTGCCCTTCTCCATATCCTGTGACGTCTCACCCCTGGATCCACCTACTTCCACATTAAACGCTATAGGATTAGACCCAACCTCATTAGAAGAACTCGGGCACTCAACCTCTTTATTAGAACCAACTTCTTTAGTGGAACTCAAGTATTCCGAAATTTCTCCTTCACTCTCACCCAAAACTGATCCCTCACATTCACCCCTCTGTGTGCCAAACTTTGAGTCTTGCGCACCAAACCTAGCCACTCTCCTAAAATTCCACTTTTCACCATTCTCCAACACAACATGCCACCAAAACTCAGCCCTGAGGCGTTTCTTTGACATTGTCTGTCCTAAGTGACCTTCATGGGCTATATCAAATAACCTTTTCCTGACACCTAACGGAGGTATCAACCTTTCTCCCCGTACCAAAACTCCATTGCCCAAAATGGACAACTCGTCCAAGACTTTACCGTATGGCCTAAGAGCTGGGGGTAACGTGCTTTCTCTCCTTCCTCCTTCCACTATCATTTTGACCAACCCCTTCAACACTTCACCCTGTGTCAAAGCTCGCTCCCACTCTTCTTCAATAACCGCACCAAGAGTCCAATGAACTACATCACAGACACTCGCAACTGCACCTTCTCTCTCATGCTTCAACACACCCTCTCCATCAACTACCTCCCAATCTAAAGGTAACCGTGATAAACAGTCTGCCTGCACATTCTTCCACCCTGGTATGTACTCCAGAACATACATATATTCCTGTAACCTTGCTGCTAGTCGAGCCAATCTTGCAGAACACTTCCCAGCACCACCAGCAGACAGAATTTTTAACAAAGGTTTGTGGTCAGAACGTAGCGTCACACACGTTCCCCATACGTAAACTCTAAAGTATTCCATGCCCCAAGCTGCAGCCAAAGCCTCTCTCTCGATAACAGAGTAATTTCGCTCTGAATCCGTAAGAGAACGCGAAGCAAACGCAACGGTCTTTTCACCTGTTGGGTGTATTTACGCTAACACAGCTCCTATCCCACATGCACTCGCATCCACCGTGATTACAGATCTTTTACCAGTGTCAAAAGGAGTCAAAATGCCAGCACAGCACACCTCCTCCTTGATGGCCTCAAAACACTCTTGCTGCACTCTGGACCACTCAAATCTTGTCCCTTTCCTCAACAGCATTCTCAGAATCTCAGTCTTAGAGGCAAAGTTCTTCACGAATTTCAAGTAATACTCTATCATACCTAAAAAGGACCTCAATTGATCTTTGTCCTGCGGTGGTGGGACAAATTTAATGGAATCCAGTAGGTTATTTTTAGGCTTGATACCTTCCCCCGAAAGTGTATGCCCAAGATATTCTATCTCTCTGACCAAAAACACACATTTCTCCTTCCTCAAAGTCAGTCCAGCATTGGAGATTCTATCCAGAACCTGTTTCAAAGTGAAGTTATGACTCTCCACCGTATCTCCAAAAATTAAAATATCATCCTGGAAATATAGTACATTATCTATATCATGGAATACTTCAGTCATCACTCTTTGAAACACACTGGCTGCCGAACATAGTCCAAAAGGCATGCGTGTAAATCGGAACGTTCCTTCCATGGTTATTAATGAAGTTAGAGATTTGGAGTCATTGTGCAACTTGATCTGATGATATGCGTGCTTCAGATCTAGTTTCGTGAATAATTTTCCGCCCTTCAATAGAGTCAAGAGTTCGTTGATATTGGGGAGTGGAAAATTGTCTGCAACAACACATTGATTCAGGCTCCTCAAATCAACACAAAATCTCAACTTACCATCAGCTTTGCGTGTAATTACTACTGGAGAAATCCACTCAGATGTCTCCACTGGCTCAATTATTCCCCTTTTTAACATGTCATTTACTAATTTGTTTACCTCCTCTCTTACCAAAACAGGTACTCTTCTTACTCTATGTTGGACTGGAATCGCCCCATGTTTCAATTTAATCTTATGCACGTACCCATTAAGTTCACCCATTTCCTCACGAAACACATAGTCTGCAACCCTGATAATGTCTTCCAATGCCACCTCTTGAACAACCATAACAGGATTCTCGGCACGTGGATTTATAGTGATATGTAAATCAAATTGATGAGCCCACCTTAGGATCGGCGGACCAGCTTCCGCAACATACACCTTCCCTTGAGTAAACCTGTCACCAAAGGTGATATCAGCTAACATATAGCCTATGATATCGATTTTTTCCCCTTGATACCCACCAGGGTTGATATCTTTCGGCAATAGCTTAGTGTCTGGCCACTTGGATTTAAATAAACCCTTAGGTATAATGGTATACAGAGACCCTGAGTCAACCATTAAATGAATAGCCTGTCCTTTTATAAGAAATTCAGCTGTGGGTCTTTGTTTCCTATTGCATACATCCTCCACTATTAATACTCTGTCCAAGCATCCATTCAAACTATTATCTGATCCTTCGGACAACACTGCTACCCTCATCTTTGCGGTACTTCTGCACATCCTGGCAAAATGTCCTTTTTGATTACACTTCCTACAATCCTTTCCCTTCGCGAAACAATTCCTATCTCCAGTACTATGATTGTAGCTACCACAGTTCCTGCATGTTTTCCCAGTTACTTTCCCATTTTGACCACCTTTACTGATTCTGTATGTACTTGCACCACTTTTGTTACTAAAGGCCTCACAGTCCGCATGTTGTCCAATGACTGACACACCAATTTTCTCCTCCTTCTTATCCATTACCCTCATGCAATAGTCCGATTCTTCTATCACCTTAGCTATCTCTATAGCATCTTTTAAAGTCGGATTCTTAGCAGCCCACAATCTTTCCTGTATCTTACGACTGTTGCACTGTACTATAAGTTGATCGCGTATCATCTCATCTGTCATTGGACCAAACTGACATTTTATTGATAACTCTCTTAACCTGGTGACAAAGTCATCGATCGACTCACCAGGACGTTGTGGCTGAGTATAAAATTTGTGTCGTCTAATCACAATATTCCTACCCTTAGCAAATCTAATCTCTAAACGTTTACGCGCATCAACATAAACATCAACATCAGGTTGATCTTCTTGAATAGGTAACGCTGGTAGATACTTAAAGATGTGTTGCCCTTCCTTGCCCAAAGCATTCAATAAAATCGCCTTTTTCCTCCCAATAGAAAAACTGCGCCCATCAATTGCTTCCAAATAATTATCAAAAACATCAATCCATTCTTCCCACTCCATCGATGGCTCACCTGGTTGGGATAAAAATGGCGGTGGTGGCGTGATAGCATGCAAATCCATACTGATACAGATGCTCAAGTAAATTAATGTCTATACCAGAAGTGGTCAACCACGTACTGCAGTTACACAGACAAACAAATGTTAAAACAATGTGAAAACAAGGAAAGAAAAAAAAAATGATTAAATAACCAAGATAAATTCAATATGTAAATAACAGTGTGCACTTGGTATGCGTTCAACACATCAAACTGAAAAAACTCGGGGTTGAGTCAATGTCACCTAACAGTGGTAACTTCCCACTGTGCTGCAAGTAATAGCTTATAAACAGTTTATCTGACAACAATATGTCTTAAGGTCCCTTCTTCTAAAATCCACAAACCGGAACCAAAGATCCTTTCCTTCAACGTCATGGAGCCAGAAACGCTCTTTCCTTCAACGTCGTAGAGCTGGAAACGCTCTCCGACCCTCCTACTATCCGTCAATCTGGAGCAGACATGCCATTGTGCTCAACGTATTCCACAATGCGAAACAAATCTGCGAAACGAGGTGAGTCCACACAGCCAGTCTCACGCGCTGCACCAGCAGACGTTTGATACCGCCGCGCTCCACACAGCATTCGCGCGGTGTTTGATAACAGTTGGTTTCTCCAGTCTCACCAGATAAATACCAGATAACAGTGCGCTCCACGCAGCGCGCACCTGGTATTTTGTCACTGTTGATTTCCTCCACCAAACGATAACAATAGACACCATCCACTGTGTATATTTATTGTTGATTTCACCAGTCTCACGCGCTGCACACATAAATTTCAGATATAAGTGCACTCCACGCAGCGCGCACCCGGTCTTTTGTCACCGGTGATTTCTTCCACCAAACGATGGCGGTGAACACCATCCACGGCTTGGCTCATACCAGTACTTACAAAATATCACAGGGAAAAGTAAGACGGGCAACGTCCTTTCCCTCTTTGAAGTCGCAGAATCTCTACACGATAGTCCATAGAGGTCACACTATTCCTTAGCCGCTCCAACTCGTCGCCAAAATTATGTTGTAAAGGAGACTCCACACAAAGGATGTCTTCGTTAGGTGTTTATTAGATAACACGAAACAAGTGTGACCTCCACCACAGCCATGATGAAAATAACTGCCTCCAGTGGAATGTCACAGTTCCTAGGGAACCACGTTCCTATAACAACATACGAGCATTCTAATATACCTAAGCTACACATTATAACACTTTTCCTGTCAATCTGAATGCCAGACACGTTTTCAGCACGACTTCCATAGCCTCATCAAGCCCAGAGAATTATACCTTTTCCCTGAGGCATAACTTTGTTTTAGCGACCCACTGGTGCCATTGATGCGCCAGTTCCATCTATGTTTTCTGGAGTGCATGTGGTATTACAAGTTGTTCACCGTCAAGAGGTGTCAATCTCTGGTGGCACTCAGTTCGCCCTTCACCCTCCACAGGTGAGAGAGCATCAGCTGTCGATTGATCACCACCAATGTGAGTTTTGCTGAAATGTCTTCCATGTGTGCTGCTGTATTGATTTTGGTGCGAGTTGGCAGGAGGGGGTCGGGTAGCAGACTCAGTTACAGACGGATATTCATCACTTCTACGGAGGCCCCTGTGTCAATCAGCGCCTTCACTGATGTGCCTGTAACCCTTATTTCGCATATGAGTTGTGGTTATCTTCTGTATTTCCCTGGTTGGTGTATGAAACTCAAAAGGCCTCTTCCTCTTCAGCTTCATCCTGCTGTGCAGGCTCTGGGGTTGGCTGGCTTTGGTTCCTCTTCTAGCGTTAGCCTGCGAAGAGCTGAAGTGATCCCTTGTTTCCATGCAGGTTTGCGCACTCAGTTCCCACTTTGTTACACTCGGACAAAATAGTTTATTTTTCCACATTTGGAGCACAGTTTGCCCTGTACGGGGGACTAGTCCATTATGTGGGTGCCAAGCCCACAATTTCCCAAATGGTTGGTCAAGTCTTATTGCCTTCTTGCCGGCTGTCTTGGCACTGTCCTTCCACCCAACTGCGTCCACTGTTTCTTCTTTGATGGCCGTCACTCTCATGTCGCTTGGTCCCATACTTAGGGGCATATTTATACTCCGTTTGCGCCAAATTTGCGTCGTTTTTTTCGACGCAAATTCGGCGCAAATCTAACGCCATATTTATACTTTGGCGTTAGACGCGTCTAGCGCCAAAGTTTGAGGAATGAGCGTCATTTTTTTGCGTGAACGCCTTCCTTGCGTTAATGAGATGCAAGGTAGGCGTTCCCGTCTAAAAAAATGACTGCGACGCAAATGCGTCGTATTTATACTCCCGGGCAAAAATCACGCCCGGGAGTGGGCGGGGCAAAAAAACCCGCATTGGCGCCTCTTTTTAACGCCTGGGTCAGGGCAGGCGTTAAGGGACCTGTGGGCTCAAAATGAGCCCACAGCTGCCCTCCCATGCCCCCAGGGACCCCCCCCTGCCACCCTTGCCCACCCCAGGAGGACACCCAAGGATGGAGGGACCCATCCCAGGGACATTCAGGTAAGTTCAGGTAAGTATAATTTTTATTTTTTTTTATATTTTTTTTTGGCATAGGGGGGCCTGATTTGTGCCCCCCTACATGCCACAATGCCCAATGGCCATGCCCAGGGGACATAAGTCCCCTGGGCATGGCCATTGGGCAAGGGGGCATGACTCCTGTCTTTACTAAGACAGGAGTCATGTAAATGGCGTCTGGGCGTCGTTAAAAATGGCGCAAATCGGGTGGAGGCGATTTATTTGCCTCAACCTGACTTGCCCCATTTTAAGACGCCCTAACGCCATTTTTCCCTACGCCGGCGCTGCCTGGTGTACGTGTTTTTTTTCCACGCACACCAGGCAGCGCCGGTCTGCTAGCGCCGGCTAACGCCATTCAATAAATACGGCGCCCGCATGGCGCTTCAGAATGGCGTTAGCCGGCGCTAATCTTTTTGGCGCAAAACTGCGTTAGCGCAGTTTAGCGTCAAAAAGTATAAATACGGGCCTTATTTTTTTTTAGCGCCGCATTTGGTCACTTTTTGACGCAAAAAATGCGCAAAAGGCAATTGTATTTTTGAAGTTTGCGCCACTTTTGCGTCATAAAATGACGCAAATGCGGCGCTGAAAAAGTATAAATATGGGCCCTGGGCCCGTATTTATACTTTTTGACGCTAAACTGCGCTAATGCAGTTTTGCGCCAAAAAGATTAGCGCCGGCTAAACGCCATTCTGAAGCGCCATGCGGGCGCCGTATTTATTGAATGGCGTTAGCCGGCGCTAGCAGACCGGCGCTGCCTGGTGTGCGTGGAAAAAAAACACGTACACCAGGCAGCGCCGGCGTAGGGAAAAATGGCGTTAGGGGTTCTTAAAATGGGGCAAGTCAGGTTGAGGCAAATAAATCGCCTCCACCCGATTTGCGCCATTTTTAACGACACCCAGACGCCATTTACATGACTCCTGTCTTAGTAAAGACAGGAGTCATGCCCCCTTGCCCAATGGCCATGCCCAGGGGACCTATGTCCCCTGGGCATGGTCATTGGGCATTGTGGCATGTAGGGGGGGACAAATCAGGCCCCCCTATGCCAAAAAAAAATATAAAAAAAAATAAAAATTATACTTACCTGAACTTACCTGAATGTCCCTGGGATGGGTCCCTCCATCCTTGGGTGTCCTCCTGGGGTGGGCAAGGGTGGCAGGGGGGGTCCCTGGGGGCATGGGAGGGCAGCTGTGGGCTCATTTTGAGCCCACAGGTCCCTTAACGCCTGCCCTGACCCAGGCGTTAAAAAGAGGCGCAAATGCGGGGTTTTTTGCCCCGCCCACTCCCGGGCGTGATTTTTGCCCGGGGAGTATAAATACGACGCATTTGCGTCGCAGTCATTTTTTTAGACGGGAACGCCTACCTTGCATCTCATTAACGCAAGGAAGGCGTTCACGCAAAAAAATGACGCTCCTTCCTCAAACTTTGGCGCTAGACGCGTCTAACGCCAAAGTATAAATATGGCGTTAGTTTTGCGCCGAATTTGCTTCGAAAAAAACGACGCAAATTTGGCGCAAACGGAGTATAAATATGCCCCCTGGTGTCTCTGGGTCCCGCATAAGCGCCGCTACCTTTATTTAACCCCTTTGCTGCGCCTCGCTGTAGCGGTGTGTGCAGTGGTCATCTATGCACGTAGGGTCCCGGCGGATCCTTATAGTGCATTCTGTTTCCCATATTACCTTTGTCACTAGATGTATCCTGTGGTTTGTCACTCTCAGTTATTATAACGATTGAAGTTTGAAAATATAAGCATACAACTGTGAATATAAATTGACCCTGCTATATTTGTTGAACTACTAGTCAACTCCATCTACAAAAAGAGCGTGTTCTGTATCTTAAGAAAGCTTCAGTTTTTTCAGGACACACGGTACGTCATGCTTGTAAAAGGAAACGCTGCGGTCCTTTGAGAGATGCTTTTGTTTAAAGACCACCGCAGAGATTGTATTTGCTTCAAGTCGCACTCGTTGACAGTGTGTTGATAAAGTGCAGCTGGGCTTTCTTTCGGCGGTTGATTTTTGCAACATCATTGCAATCTTCTGGGAACTCTTGGTGGGAAAATGCAATCTACGTATGTAGATTCATTTCTGGAAGAGCTTCTGGGCTCTAAGCACTGAACACGAAGCCATAACGAGGAGCAGAATGAATGTGGAGCTCAATAAAAAGGGATAACACGTTCTCAAACTGGGTACAGCCGTGGTGGCTTCCGTTGTCCAGAACTGACCCAACCATCTAAAAAGTACATTGTATTTAAAGTAAAGTCGTCATTAGGAAAATAAATAATTAGTAAATACAAACATTCATTGCATAATGAACGAAACTGAAGAAACATAGGAAAAGCCAAGTTGTGCGCGTGCTGAATGACGCTTTCACATCTGGCAAGCATCTGCAAGCGTCCTGAAAAGTTCTTGCTGGCGAAGTCACGGTAAAGTTCAACTCACTTGAGTTATAATTTCCCAAAAATTAATCAATATGCTCACATTTGCGGTTTTACTATTAAATTGGCAGGAAAGACAGACTTTCATGTCTGCTCTAATATAAATGGATACGAGGTTTCCAAAGATAAGGATCAATTACTTCGGAATAGAGGATGCTCGAAATGCAGAGCGGACTTATTTTTAAACGTTACTTTATGCTTAGTAGACTGCAGGGTAAAACAATCAGAATATTTGGGAGGCTTTATGAAATATTCCTACCTTATATAGAGATGGATGATGTGAGTAGAATTTTAAGACTTTTTAAAACGAGTTCTTTCCACATTGACACTGATCTTGTCCAGCTCCAGAGAGCTAAGTGAAAGTCCGTTTATACGACCTTCGCAATAACCGAGTATAACATTGATGGCCAAAATGTGACTGTTGTATAGGACAACATTAGTGCAGAGCGGTGCTCAAAAGACGAGGAAGTGTAGTTTAATAAAAGAGTGGAAATGGTCATGGGCGTTTTGTTGTGGCAAAAACGTATGACACTGCCTTAATGACTGATGAGCGTTCTGTGGGAGGATGTGGTGACTTCCATTTGGAGAGCTGCTCTTGTGGCTTTGACTTTGCCAACGGATCCAATTCTCAGTGATTGCAGTGTAGAAAAGTGCAGGTATCGGTATGAGTATTAAAGTCGATGTAAGGCAGGCATATTATTGTAAATCGACTAGGCAGTATGTACACAGAAAACTATTAAGGAGCGTTCAGATTTGTGGTTTAATTGACACATTGCTTTGTGTATAGTCAGAGAATGTGGACGAAATAGGTTGTAGTTATAGTTCACTGACTATTCCACTAATGGTGGTGGTGCAAACGGTGGCCTTGTGAAGTGTGGATTAGTTCTAGTGACAAGGTTATGATTATAATTTGTCTACAAATTTCCAAATGTAGAAATAATGAACAGGACGTGAAGACGTGGCCTCATTTATATCACTTAAGTAAAGCAACATGTTTGTGTGCTTCACACTTCTGTCATGGGTAGTGCTTGCTGTGACCAGTGAATTTTTGTGTTTTTTTTTTGGTTAGGATTGTTGGTGTTGTCACTGACATATTAATCTAGCTCATCTGTGTTTTTTTTTGTTTCGGAGCTTTGGTGTTGTCATTGACATATTCACCTAGCAGTGGCGTTGGCTTGATGTTCGTTTTTTCACTGAATATATATATATCTGTATATGGTAGAAAGCTCCAGCTGAAACACGTTGGGTATTATTGTACCATTGCACGCATTTTTTTTTTATGTAATTCAATAAAATGTGGCATTATTTTTTAAATACATTTATTACTATTATATTTTTCACAGAATAAAACAAAGGTTACTGGCAGGGGCATTGTAGTTAGGTTCAGAATTTACTCATACAAAACCTTAGAAATTCACCAGTTATAGTTATTTAAAGTAACTATACCTCATGCCCTGCCATGCACAGTTTTTTCATCATTAATTTGACTGCTAATGCTCTATTTATATTTTAATAACATTATAGAAGTTGTCAGGAATGCTATAATAACCGGGGTAATCAGCAGTGTATGGCGAGGATGTGAGTTATAGTTACTTGAAATAACTTTAACTATAACTGCTGTCTTTCTAAGGTTTTGTACAAGGTAATTCAGAACCTAAATATAACGTCCCTGTAACCCTTGTTTTTTTCAGTGAATTTCTATGTTTTTTTATTTCTATTTCCTAATATAAAATCTCTGTAACCTTTGTTTTTTAACTGAATTTCTATGGTTTTCTTAACATATTTAACGTAAAGTAATTTTAATTACTTCATATTAATCCAACCACCGCCTTTGGCCGTGCACTGTGGAAGTTGGCCGCCGGGCCGGGCCTGCAGCCAGGCCCCACAGTCAACCACCTATCACCACCCAACCCTGCACCGCACACAGCCTTTGTTGGTCACAGGGCCTGTCTCTCTGGGTGTGAGAACAGGTGTCAGAGGGTTTCTCTGGGTGTGAGAGTGGGTGTGATATTGTCTGCCTCAATGTGAGAGTGGGTGGGAGAGGGTCTATATGGGTGAGAGAAATGGTGTGGGAGTGTCTGTTAGGGTGTGAGCGGGAGTCTCTGAGTGTGAAAGAGTCTCTGTGAGTGGGTATGTGAGTGTCTTGTGTGTCTGTCAGTGGGTGTGCGAGAGTCAAAGTGGGTCTGTGAATGGGTGCATGAAGGTCTGAGTGCGTTTGTGAGTGAGTGCTTAAGTCTCTGAGTGGTCTGTGAGCAGGTATTTGAGTGTCTAAGTGGATCTGTGGGTGGGTGCGTGATTGAGTAGGTCTGTGAGTAGGTACACGAGTCTGAGTGTGTCTGTGAGTGAGTGCATGAGTTTCTGAGTGGGTCTGTGAGTAGGTGTGTGAGTGTCTAAGTGGGTCTGTGAGTAGGTGTGTGAGTGTCTGAGTGGGTCTGTGAGTGGGTGTGTGATTGTCTGAGGAGGTCTGTGAGTGAGTACATGAGTCTCTGAGTGTGTCTGTGAGTGAGTGCATGAGTTTCTGAGTGGGTTTGTGACTGAGTGCATGAGTCTCTGAGTGGGTCTCTGAGTGTGTGCGTAAGCCTGAGTAGGTCTGTGAGTGTCTGTCTGGGTGTGTCAGTAGCTGTGCCCCCACCATGCACAGTTTTCTGGTAAATAAATCTACAGCAAATGTTACAATTATATTATCAATTATGTTATCAAAGGCGCAATGAGTGATGTCATATGTGGGGTAATTAGCAGTGTGTGGCGTGGGCACGAGTTATAGTTACCTTAGGGCATGAGTTATAGTCACTTGAGCTAACCATAACTATAGCTGCTGAATTTATATGGTTTTGTGTGAGCAAATTCAGATCCTAACTATAAAGTCCCTGTAAACAGTGTGTTTTTGTAAGTGAATTTCTACGTATTTTTGAATTCTATTTCCTAACTAAAACATCCCTGTAACCTTTGCTTTTTTTCAGTGAATTTCCATGTTTTTTTAACGTAAAGTAATTTAAATTACAATATGTTAATGCAAGGGAGGGTTGGCCTCAACGTGCTGACATCAGTTTCTTTCTTTCTACGCCCTCGGACATGGATCAGGAGCTAGCAGTGCTGTCTATTTCACACAATATTTTCCTTGGGATAACTCCGAAACATTTTCTACAGTGTGCAGATATGGATCCCAAAATGATACCTTTAAGCAGTATTGTAATTGTCATCCACAGATGTTGGTGATGGACGCCCATGTTGTCTGTCTTCCGTGCATCAGCACCTCTCACGACTCAGTTGTGCCCTTTCTGCAAAGAAAATTAGCAGAAAAGCTATCTGCAACCCCAAAGCCAAATTGGCTATCACCAAACTGCGCAAGAAGTCAGAGAGGTTGAGGACACAGCTACGCTTTTGTTCCTGAGACCACCCATGCAAGCGTCCTATAAGGAGCACAAAAAGTCCAAACACAGCTTTACAAAATCCTGCTACTCACACATTTTGGAGTTGTATGACACCCCAGGCACCTCCAGACCTCAGAGCTGTTCCACAGAGCAGGCAACTAAGGGGCTACCACTTAATCTTCTATCCCAGTGGACAGCCACAGCCAATGAAATGCATCATCTGAGAGACCAAGAGCAAGATTTTTGGTACCCGGCTCGAATCTTCTGGAGTGCCTTTGGGCCCCAAGGATCTGAGGTGGCTTC
The DNA here is from genome assembly GCF_031143425.1 of Pleurodeles waltl. Taxonomy (NCBI): domain Eukaryota; kingdom Metazoa; phylum Chordata; class Amphibia; order Caudata; family Salamandridae; genus Pleurodeles; species Pleurodeles waltl. Next base: position 748,157,772 of record NC_090436.1, on the reverse strand, counting down.
CAGTTGGAGCCCTGTTGATGGATCCTTCCCAGATGCTGACTGTGCCACTTGACCTCCAATCAAGGTTGTGCTTGTCCTTGAGTCCGGTGCCACCAGCTCCAGCCTCAGTGCCAATGGAAAAGCTGATTGTGGTGCTGTGACCGGCACCATCTGCCCAAGCCTCAAGACCATTAGCTCTCTAAGATTTGAAGGCTCAACCCCACCTAAGAATGCAATACTATGTCCACTCAAATGCAGACATACAACCGCAGCATGGAACTGGCTATACTGATGATTATTATTATAGGTGTTGGACCTGACCCTTATTGCAGTGTCCTCCCTAAAAATTTGCGCCTCCTAGTTGTTCTGACCTGTTTTTGTTGGTTTTAGGACTCTGGGCACTTTACCACTGCTAACCAGTGCTAAAGTGCATATGCTCTCTGTATGAACTGTATTGGTGATTAGTTTTTCCATGATTGGCATATTTAATTTACAAATAAGTCCCTAGTAAAGTGCACTAGAGGTGCCCAGGGCCTGTAAATCAAATGCTACTAGTGGGCCTGCTGCTTTGATTGTGCCACCCACATGAGTAGCCTTGTAAACATGGCTCAGACATGCCACTGCAGTGTCTGTGTGTGCAGTTTTAAACTACCAAATCGACCTGGCAAGTGTACCCACTTGCCAGGCTCAAACCTTCCCTTTTTATACAGGTAAGGCACCCCTAAGGTAGGCCCTAGGTAGCCCCATGGAGAGGGTGCAGTGTACATTAAAGGTGGGATATGTACTGATGTGTTTTACATGTCCTAACAGTGAAATACTGCCAAATTAGTTTTTTTACTGTTGCAAGGCCTATCTCTCTCATAGGTTAACACGGGGGCTGCCTTTAGATAGCTTTTAAGTGCAGTTTCCCTTTGGAAGCAGATGGAGATTGAACTCACAATTTAAAAATACATCTTTTGGTGAAGTTGGTTTTTAAATTGTCAATTTGAAAATGACACTTTTAGAAAGTGGGCATTTTTATTGCTAAAACCATTCTGTTAGCTGGGGTGTAGTCTGCATATCCTGATGGGCCATCTGGACTACAGTGGAGGGAGGAGTGGTCACTTACACCTGCCCTCACACAATGCAGGCTCCAACCCCCTGGTGTGTGTCTGGAGCGAGGCCTGGGCAAGGCAGGATCTCGTGAACAACAGAGACTTTCCTTTGAAGTTTGCCTACTTCAAACACAGAAAGGGGCATAAGTAGTTATCCCAAAATTCAGATTACTTCTGGAACCAAGTGGAACCTCTGTCAAGAAGAAGAGCTGAAGAGCTGGAGGAGGAGTACTGCCCCTTTGCCTGTGACTGTGGTTGAAATCCACCCACAGGACGCCGTGCGGGGAAAATGTCAACACATCACCTGCAATATGGCTGTAAAAACGATACGCCTCCCACCTTCCGGCTGAAATCGACACCTCACCTGCATCGCGGCTGGGAAATCGATGCATCACCTGCATTGTGGCTGGAGAAACAACGCAACACCGCTTGCGGCTGTTGAAAATAACACAAACTCCATACAGCGCAGCTTTCCATCACCGTGCGGCTGGCTTTCTAACACATCATCGCTGGGCATCAAAAATAACATAAAACTGCGTGTACAAGAGGTGCCCTGTCCAGAAAATTAAATGATGCACGGCCTCACTTGCGAGTGAGAAAACAATACATTGCTGACTTTTTCGAAGCATGCTTGTCCGGGTGACTTTATTTTTGATGCAAACCAGGTGCTTTGTGTAACAACATTGTTTCAATTGTTTTCTATGTGTATGAATCTATTATTTTGAAAATTCATATCTTGACTTGTGTATGTTGGATTTTTGTCATTTTTGTCTTGTTTGATTTACATAAATATTTTCTATTTTTCTAAACTGGTGTGGTGTCCATTTTGTAGTATTTTCATTGTAATATTGTGTGTGTTGGTACAAATACTTCATACTGTGCTTTTGAGATAAGCCTGATTGCTTGTGCCAAGCTACCAAGCTACCAAGGGGGTGAGCAGGGTTCATCTAAGTGTGTATCTCCATTGCCCTGACTAGAGGGAGTGTCCCTGCTTGGACAGAGTGCAAACTGACTGCCAACCGGAGACCCCATTTCTAACAATAATAATTTACTTGAAGACATTCAGGATGCCAATGGCCTGGACTACTCACCAGTCACTGGATTATCATACCCTAATCAGAGTATGGCCACTGAAAACTCAGCATCCTTCACCACAATCATTAGAAGTGTGATGGAAGTCCTGGAGCTCAAACTGCATATGCAGGAAGTTAAAACAAATATCTTGATGCAGTTCCCGAATCCAGCACAGACTAGCCAGGAACGTCTTTTGCCCTCTAAAGATTCCTTTACTAATTTGCTGTTGGGCACCTGAGCAAAGCCAGGATAGTGCCCTCCAGTGAGCAAGCAAGTGGCAAGACAACATAGCCTGCAGCTACAGACACTGATTTTCTGCCACCTGAACCAAAACTGTTTCCCTACCACCGCACCCAACAGTGAATTGAACAGATGTAGACATTAGAGAAACAGGTATTCTCACATACCAGGCTTGAGTCGTGCCTCCTGGATAGTACTCGTGAACACTGATCTCCCAAATAACCCTTTCTAGACTCTTCCTTCCTCTATTCCTCCTTTGACTCATTTCAAACCTTATTTTACTACTTTGATCTCCCAAATAACACTTTCTAGGCTCTTCCCTCCGCTATCCCCCCTTTTATCTGTTCAATCCAACTAAAAGTCTGGCATGTCTACCACCCAAAATATATTATTTTCTTGTAATAATCCACCACTAAGCCACTTTGGGTTCCAGAGTAGTGTGCTACTCGCCGAAAAGTGCTTAAAACTCTTGTCCAGGGTAGTAAGAGCTATATAAATACAATTACAGTTACCTCGGCCTGGGGAATTAGACTAATGAAGAGACAGGACATGGAAGGAGGAGGAACATACCTCTTGAGAATTCTAGTAACGGATGTGTCTCTGCAGCCGGGAGCTTAACCTACTGATAGGCAAGCAAGAGTTAAAATATATCCCTAACTCTTTAATCATCACTTGTAGCCCTGAGTTATGGCAGGGCTACACATGGTGTATTGTGTGACTGTGTGATTGTGCTGTTTTAACTTTCCCACAAGCCTTGGCTCTGTACCTTCCAAGCACTTTCTTCTCTAACACTCATTACACTGTTGTGGCCACTGCTTTCTATGCATCCATATACAGTGTTCACCTCTGTTTTCTTTACATTGAAGATGACAGTAGGACATACGTTTTGTAGTAATTAAACATGGCATTTTATTCTTCTCAAGGTCGGTTGTCAGGACAAACTGGCTCAATGCGTTCCTTTGCTTATGAGGTTTAGACTAGATGCACAAAAGGAGACGTTTCTATTTTTTTTCTATAACATTTGCTATCATTGAAGCTTTCAGCAGGATGTGCAGTTGGAAATCCGCTCCTGTTTGAAGATTTAACAAACACTAAAGATCATAACATATTTAATTTTACTAAATTTATATTGCACGTTTTAAAATGCAGAACGGATAATAAATTATGCAAATAGATGATGTTTTGGCATAACTTACCAAACAAAATCTGCTATAAACTACATCATATTACAAAGGACATGGTCTAGTGCCTGAATTATTTTCTTTGTAACCTAGGTATGTTGGTTTTAAAACAGGTCGGGGAGCCTTGGCACAAGATTGCAATTTTGGCTAAATCAGTTGATATAATTTTTCGTAAATAATTGCAAACATATGTAATGGCTTCCAAGCAGAGCCACCTTCTTAATTTAAGGGGGCCATAGGCACAAGCATAATTTGTCGCCCCACGCCTCCACGTTTAGAATATTTAGACTGAATAAGTGTAAAAAATTACAAGAACATGGAAAGCAGTGATACAAATAAAGCACAACACGCCGGAAAGCCTGAAGTCCAACTATCATTAATGTAAAATAGCAAGCAGCAATGCAAACAAAAGTCAATTCGAATTTCAAATAACCAGAACGTTTGCTAGAAACAGTCAAATATAGCTAAGAGCTAAAACATGTAAAATCGACCTAGTATATAAACAATTTCTCTCAAGTTATTCTAACATGACCAAATGGCAGACACATGTCATGCTCATTGATAACATGTCTAATGTGCAGGGGTCAGGATCTTCCCTTCAAAGAAGCATAGGATGGTCTTAAGGGAAGATGTTATTCATATACATAATAATACTAGCCCCTGTCTTCATACAAAATCCAGCTTCCCTTGCAGGTTTGAAAACGAAGTTATTCACTTGGAAAATGCGTAATGTACAACATGGAACATTATGGCTACTGGGCCTGCTACGGGCATGAAATGTTTGAGATTAATACAATGTTATGGGGAACTGCAAGCAAATAGAAGACAACGTTCAGATTTGATTATGTGGAAACAGTTGAGATTACATACATGGTTGTTAGTCTTGATATTCATGGGTCATATGAACATAAAAGAAACAGCTTTTTATGAATGTATTCACAGCAGACTGATTTGTCAGCCATAAGGACGGAATGATTGAATTGAAGACATTGTTTCTTTTATTTATTTAGTTTCAGAAAAATGTGAGGTGGATTTCAACTCTTTTGAGAACATTTTTTTACCAAGAATATAGAACATTCCATAGCCTTTTAAGGTAAAGTTGTTTTCGGTAAAGTTGTTTTTGTGTTGTAAACTGTGCACCACAGACGTGAATTGCTTATTAGCAATACTGCATTGCAGTTGTGTTAGATACAGAGGTATAGTGGATGTTACAGTAGAGGCTTGCATAGCTTTGTTCTACAGCTTCAATCTGTGTTTGGGGGGAATTAGTGAACAGTATTAGTTATTTGGGTCAACAAGGAGGCCATAGGTGTTGACTTTAGAAAACAGTGCTATTGCTCAAGTTACACAAATTATCAAGTTGTAAATCAAGCTTTCAGCAGCAGTGAAGCCACCAACCCCCGAAACCAAAGTATTCCTTGTGCGCTAGAGATCTTTTAGAAATAAACATTACATAGCAGAACTATGGGCCATATTTATACTTTTTGACGCAAAACTGCGCTAACGCAGTTTTGCGTCCAAAAAATTAGCGCCGGGTAACGCCATTCTGAAGCGCCATGCGGGCGCCGTATTTAATCAATGACGTTAGCCGGCGTTAGCCGCCGGCGCTGCCTGGTGTGCTTGGAAAAAAACGACGTACACCAGGCAGCGCCGGCGTAGGGGGATATGGGGCTTGGGCGTCAAGAAATGGGGCAAGTCAGGTTGAGGCAATTTTTTCGCCTCAACCCGATTTGCGCCATTTTTTTTCACTCCCAACCCCCATAGAAATGACTCCTGTCTTCGCAAAGACAGGAGTCATGCCCCCTTGCCCAATGGCCATGCCCAGGGGACTTCTGTCCCCTGGGCATCGTCATTGGGCATAGTGGCATGTAGGGGGGCACAAATCAGGCCCCCCTATGCCACAAAAAAAAAAAAAAAAAACACTTACCTGAACTTACCTTAATGTCCCTGGGATGGGTCCCTCCAGCCTTGGGTGTCCTCCTGGGGTGGGCAAGGGTGACAGGGGGTGTCCCTGGGGGTATGGGAGGGCACCTCTGGGCTCCTTCAGAGCCCACAGGTCCCTTAACGCCTGCCTTTTGCAGGCGCTAAAAAACGGCGCAAAAGCAGCCGTATGTCATTTTTTTTGACCCGCCCACTCCCGGGCGTGAATTTTGCCCGGGAGTATAAATCTGACGCACATGCCTCGGAGTCGATTTTTTAGACGGGAACGCCTACCTTGCATATAATTAACGCAAAGTAGGTGTCCACGCTAAAAAATGACGCTAACTCCATGGACTTTGGCGCTAGACGCGTCTAACGCCAAAGTATAAATATGGAGTTAGTTTTGCGTCGAAATTGCGTAAAAAAAAACGACGCAATTCCGGCGCAAACGGAGTATAAATATGCCCCTATGTTTCTGGTTACACTGATCTTCTACGGTCAGAGCTCTTAAAGCAAATCAATCCTTCAGATTACAGCAATTTTACTGGTACCTTCTTTGGACAGTAAACCTTTTCCTCATTTTAAACGATCATAAAAACTAATGTTCCAGGCAAAGAAAATGGCCTATAAATGTACACAGGCCGTACAAACACATACAAATAACAACTGAGTTATAGACAGTACCAGATGTCCAGTCATCCTCAGAAAGGTGCTTCCGGGATGCCCTGCTTCTCATCTATGTTGATATATGTTAGACCTGACAGCCTTAGGGTGGTCATCCCCCAACATTTTGCCTGCCTCCCTCCCTCCACTTCTCTGACACTGTTTTTGCTGGTTTTAGGAGTCTGCACACTTAACCACTGCTAACCAGTGCTAAAGTGCATATGTTCTCTCCCTTAAACATGGTAACATTGGTTCATTCCCAATTGTCATATTTGATTTACTTGTAAGTCCCTCGTAAAGTGCACTAGATGTGCCCAGGGCCTATACATTAAATGCTGCTAGTGGGCCATCAGTGCCACCCACATAAGTAGCCCCTTAACCATTTCTCAGGCCTGCCATTGCAAGGCATGTGTGTCCAGTTGCACTGCCACTTCGACTTGGCATTTAAAGTACTTGCCAAGCCTTAAACTCCCCTTTTCTCTACATATAAGTCACCCCTAAGGTAGGCCCTTGGTAACCCATAGGGCCGGGTGATATGTAGGTAAAAGGCAGGACATACCCAGATGTGTTTTATATGTCCTGGTAGTACCCCTAAATTCATTTTCCACTTCTGTGAGGCCTGCTCCTTTCATAGGCTAGCATTACGCCTGCCCTCACATACTGTTTGAGTGGTAGATTCTGATCAGAAAGTCATGTTTAGTATGGCCAGAATGGTCATAGAAAATCCTGCTTATTGGTGAGGTTGGATTTTATATTACTGTTTTAGAAATGCCACTTTTAGAAAGTGAGCATTTCTCTGCACTTAAAATCAATCTGTGCCTTACAGCCTGTCTCCAATCCACATCTGGGCTGAGCTATTTGACAGCTCCCTTGTGCTTTCCACCCAGACAACCACAAACGCAGGACACTCAGACACATCTGTATTCATCTGCATACTGATTGGGTCTTCCTGGTCTGGAAGGGTGGAGGGCCTGACACTTACATTTCAAAGGCTAGTGGCCTGCCCTCACACAATGGACTGCCAACCCCCCCTACTGGGACCCTGGCAGACAGACCTGTAATGAAAGGGGAGGGACCTTGTGCACTTCAAAACCACTCTTTGAAGTCTCCCCAACTTCAAAGGTATTTTGGGGTATATAAACTGGGTCCCTAACCCCACCAAATCAGACACTTCTGGACCTGAATCTGCAACCTGTCAACCGGAACTGCCTGGCTGCCCGAAGAACTCATCTGGACTGCTTTGCTGAGAAGGACTGCTGCCCTACTGTTGCTCTGATGCCTTGCTGCCCTCTGACTTTGCTGAGAAGTGCTCTCCAAGGGCTTGGATTGAGCTTGCCTCCTGTTTTCTGAAGTCTCAGGGCCAAAAAGACTTAGGCCCTCATTACAACCCTGGCGGTCAGTGTTAAAGCGGCAGTAATACCGCCAACAGGCCGGCAGAAAAAAAATGGAATCATGACCATGGTGGAAACCACCAACATAGACAGCCACTTTAACACACCAACCGCCACAGCGGTAGAAACAAACACTGCGGCAGTAACCACCAACAGACAGGCAGAAGACAATGTACCGCCCACTGTAATACAAGGCACCAATCCGCCAGCTTTTCCGGGGCGGTACCAACGCCAACAAAAGCACGGCGGAAACAGTCTTTGGAACGGAAACCACTCACCTCTCGACACCCAACGAGGAAGCAGGACGCCTTGGAGCCCAAACTACAGGTGGTACCAATGTTGGTTTACCTCCTCTTCTACCAGGAACATCAAAGAGGGCGGCGACGACCACGGTGAGTACTGCACCTAGCACACAGGAGATGGGGGGAGGAAAAAGAGAGTAACACACACACGCAACATGCAACACCCCCACCCTCACCCCCAACACCATACACGCAAGTACATGCATCAACATTACATATACACCCGTAACACTCTGGAAGAACGCAAGGACCAAATGAAATGATTGTAACAAGTGTAATCATCGAAAATCCAGATAGGGCAACAGGTCTGTAAAAGATCAATGTATACAAATATGTACAGCAACTACACAATCCCGGATAGTGTTCCATTCATTGTCCATGGACCAGTGATCCCAAAATGCATGGGCTAAGCCCACACATGATACCTGCCTCAAAACGGAGAGAACATTGCAGGGGCATCAGGTCGAAAAAAACAGGCACCTCAGGGGGCAGCCGGATGATGGGACGATGCCACTGCTCCACGAGGGGGCTCCATGCCCACTGCTTGCTCCTGGGGAGTGCAAAGCCACAGTCTCTCAAGTCTCTCAAGTGGGTGGTTTGCCCACTGATTGGTCCTGGGGAGTGCAAAGCCACAATCTCTCAAGTCTCTCAAGTGGGTGGTTTGCCCACTGCTTGCTCCTGGGGAGTGCAAAGCCACAAAGTCTCAAGTCTCTCAAGTGGGTGGTTTGCCCACTGCTTGCTCCTGGGGAGTGCAAAGCCACAGTCTCTCTAGTAGATGCTTTTCTCCACTGGTTCTGGAGGGGGCTTTGTGCCCAGAGTGCTTCATCCTGCCAAGGACTGGGATAGTTGATGCTGTTCTCCACTGGTTCTGGAGGGGGCTTGGTGCCCAGAGTGCTTCATCCTGCCAAGGACTGGGGTAGTGGATGCTTTTCCCCACTGGTTCTGGAGGGGGCTTGGTGCCCAGAGTGCTTCATCCTGCCAAGGACTGGGATAGTGGATGCTGTTCTCCACTGGTTCTGGAGGGGGCTTGGTGCCCAGAGTGCTTCATCCTGCCAAGGACTGGGGCAGTGAATGCTTTTCTCCACTGGTTCTGGAGGGGGCTTGGTGCCCAGAGTGCTTCATCTTGCCAAGGACTGGGGTAGTGGATGCTTTTCTCCACTGGTTCTGGAGGGGGCTTGGTGCCCAGAGTGCTGCACATGGTGTGTGGCAGTTCCCATTCCCTCACCTGGGTGTCAGAGCCACAAGAATTTCTGGGAACAGGTAGAATGATACTCCATGGAGGAAGAGACATACTCCACCCTGCGGCTACTTTGCCTGCCAACTGCTGGTACTGCCAGTGCTGGTTGTGTTGCCTCATGTAGTGTGTGCAGGGTCTAGGACGTCTCCTGCAGCCTAGGACAACTGCCCACTGGGGATGATGTTCATGTTGGCTGTGGTGGTACTGGCTGAGCACGTCGCGGGGCAGGTGGCGGTAGTTGCGGCGGTGTCTGTGACGGAGATGCTGCTGGTGGTGCATGTGTCAGCACCTGTGGAGGGAGACAGCAGGACGTCTCCTGCAGCCTCGGACGGCTGCCCACTAGGTATGATGATGGGGACAGTAGCAGAGGCAGCAGACGTGCAGGTGGTGGTGCAGGTGGCGGAGCAGGTGGCGGTGGTTGCGGCGGTGGCCACCGCCGTACAGGTTGCTGTTCTGTCTTGCAAAAGGAGTGACACCAGTCCCTCACCCGGAGGCTCCGTGCCCTGAGCTGACTTCCCTTTAGCCTTGTGTCCCTTCTCCACCTTGGAAGTCGCTGCTGGGACCTTGGAACTGTCCTCTTTTGTCTTGGAGAAGGCCTTTCTGGTTGGTTGGTGTGGCTTTTCCCCATGGCATGTGGGCCCCTTCCTCACCTTGGCAGGTGGTGGAATAGGGTGATCCTTGGCCTCACTAGGTGGCACACTGATGGCCCTGATGGGTGCTGCCTGCGATGTTACTGGACTTGTAGGGACCACAGTGCTCGAGGATTTCATGGCTGAGGTGCTAGGCTGGGATCTGGACATCCTGGCCCTAGGGGAAGGATGGGGGAGAGGTGTAGGGAAGAGGTCAATGTTAGCGAGGAAAAGTTTTTTAGACAAACTGGGACGGGAAGATGGAGGGGGTTTGGGAGTGGAGGAAGAGGTAATGGTTGTAAGAGGTGTACGTCTGCTGAGTTTGGGTGAAGGTGCATGGGTTGGAGGCTGTTGTGAGGTGGATGGCTGTTGAGTGGGTGTGTGCCTGCGCTTGTGTACTTTGGGAGGAGGGCTCACAGACACACTGGGAGTGGACACAGGGGACATGTGAATGGTAGTAGGGGTGGTGATTGCACGTGAGCGGTGTGTGGTGATGGGCGTGCTGGTGATGGAGGTAGTGGCTGAGGGTTTAGTGCATGCAGGTGTGAGTGGAGACGAGACTGGGAGGGAGGAGGAAGACGTGGAGGAGGAGGACACAGTGGAGGCAGTGGATGTTGGTGTGTCTGCATGGGGATGGTGCTTGTGTGAGTGCTTGTGGGATGTGTGGTGCTTATGTTTGCCATGTCCACTCTTGTGTGTTGATGAATGTGCATGCTGGTCTGATGGTGTGCTTGGGATAGGCTGAGGTAGAGGGGATTGGGTCTGGGTAGTGGAAGTTGGAGTGGGGAGGCTGGCCACAGGGACAATGGCTGCCATCAGTGCTGAGGCCAGAGCCTGAAATGCTCTCTGTTGGGCTGCCATGCCAGAATGAATGCCCTCCAGGTATGCATTTGTTTGCTGCAAATGCCTCTCGACACCCTGGATTGCATTCAGAATGGTTGATTGCCCAACAGTGAGGGATCTCCGGAGGTCAATAGCCTCCTCACTGAGGGCAGCAAGGCTGACTGGGGCAGGGCCTGAGGTGCCTGGGGTGAAGGAGATGCCCACCTTCCTGAGTGAGCGGGCATGGGAAACACGCTGAGGGGCTGCTGGGAGGGTGGTGCTGGTATGGGGGGTGGTGGCTGTACCTGTTGATGCATTGGGCACAGAGGTGCTGCAAGGGAACTCCCATCAGTGAAGGAGTCACTGTCTCCTCCTGTCCCCATTGTGGAGCTCCCCTTGCCCTCCATCTCACTGGTGCCTTCAGACTCAGTACATTCACCCTCCTGGGCCATGTGGGTTGCAGCTCCCTCCTGCTCTGGTGCCAATGCTCCTCCCCCAGATGATGCTAATGCACACAAGGACAGGGTGACCAAACAAAAAGGGGAGGAAAGACAGAAGAGACACATGGTCAATGCCTGCAACAACACCACTGTTGACGGACACAACACACAGGGAGCAGCCCTATGCACTAGGCCATGCACTAACAGTTCAGGGGAAAATCACATGCCCATGGGGGACTGTGCATAGACCCATTTGATGCACACCTGGAACCCACAGGAGACTGACTAGGTGTAGATGGCCACTACCACTTTTGGGTTTGGAGTGCCACTGAGCCTGCCTAACAATGGATCTACCCTGGCACATTTGCCCTGGGCTAGGGGAACCCACAGCCCACTTCCCCCACCCAAAAACCTCATAAAGCGCGCAGAGTCAGCTGAATGAGACTGTACTCACCCCGTTGTGGCTGCTGGGATGCCCTCAAGTGCCCATCCAACTCAGGATATGCCACCACCAGGATCCGGTACATCAGGGGGGTCATGATCCGATGGGCACCCCTTCCATGTTGGGAGGCCATCCCCAGCTGGGCCTCCGCCATCTTCTTGCTCCAGCGGCACAGGTCCTTCTATCTTTTGCGTCAGTGGGTGCTCCGTCTATGATAGTCCCCCAGGGTCCGCACTTCCTTGGCGATGGCACGCCAAATACCCTTCTTCTGGTGGGCGCTGACCTAGAGGAAAAGTGAAGTAAGAATGGATTTTACTCCCCCGTCCGGTTGTTCTTACTCATTGCCCACAACTTCCCACCCTGGCCCAGAAACACACACACTGACCATCCTCATATGCTGGCCTCTGCACCCCCCCCTGTATCTTCGATCCATGCCACTCCATACATTCATGTCCCATCCATCATGCTCACAGTGTACTCACCTGTTTGTCTGGAGGACCGTAAAGTAGCGTGTACTGGGGGAGGACCCCAGCCACCGGGTTGTCCAACTCCTCCGCGGTGAAGGCAGGGGCCCTTTTCCCAGACACTGTAGCCATTGTCGCTTCCAGACTCAGGTCACAGCAGCACTTGCAGAGGAAGGTCCTCTCCTGTTGAAGGTCAGGTATCAAGTGAGTGAACAGATATAAAATGGCGGTCACGTCCATGGTGGTGCGTACCGTCACTGCCGGTGTACATCGTCATTGGCTCCTGGAACCCATAGGCTCCAATGATAACCAATGCTGAATTGCGCCGTGGTCTTCGTCCACCTACCGCGACGCTGTACAACGCCAGCGCAGTTACCTCATTTGCCCTTGTCCCTCCTTACAGGTCAGGCAGCCGCCATTAGGGGGCCACATGGCAGGCCAACTTACTGCGTCACATCACTTTAGTGCAGGAATATGGACAGACAGCGCAACACACCGATTACATCACAATTGTTCAAAACACTCTTGTGAAACCTATGTGGTGTATGACCCTCAGGTCACCCTTCTCCTCCATAGGGCACGTCCGCTGGGGCAAATGATGAGATGGCGTCATCCTCCGGTATACAGAACACTGGTGGATCTGTCGACAATGGAAGACAGACACATCATTATCACCTACAGACTTGATCGTGCCACAATCCATGAACTGTGTGCCCAGTTGGAGCCAGACCTAATGTCAGCTATCCACCATCCCACAGGAATCCCCCCCTCTAGTGCAGGTCCTGTCAGTACTCCATTTCCTGGCCAGTGGGTCCTTTCAAACAACTGTGGCAATGGCATCAGGGATGTCACAGCCAATGTTCTCCAACGTGTTGTCCAGAGTGTTGTCTGCCCTGCTGAAGCACATGTGCAGCTACATCGTTTTCCCTCAGGTGGAGGATTTGCCCATAGTGAAAGGTGACTTCTATGTTCTGGGACATATCCCCAACATCATTGGTGCAATTGATGGTACACATGTGGCATTTGTCCCCCCCACGCAGGAATGAAAAGGTGTACAGAAACCGCAAAAGCTACCATTCCATGAATGTGCAGATGGTGTGTTTGGCAGACCAGTACATCTCCCATGTGAATGCCAAGTATCCTGGGTCTGTGCATGACGCTTACATTTTGAGGAATAGCAGCATCCCTTATGTGATGGGGCAACTCCAGGGGCACCGGGTGGGGCTAATAGGTGAGCCCAAGTTCCCCACACAGTTTACATAGGTGTCTGGGTATGGGAGAGTCCCTAAGGGTTGGTGTATGTCTAACAGTTGTCCCTCAATATTTGCAGGTGACTCTGGTTACCCCAACCTGTCATGACTACTGACCCCAGTGAGGAATCCCAGGACAAGGGCAGAGGAGCGCTACAATGAGGCACATGGGCGAACTAGGAGGATAATAGAGCGGTCTTTCGGCCTCCTGAAGACCAGGTTCCGGTGCCTCCATGTGACAGGTGGCTCCCTATACTACTCACCGAAGAAGGTGTGCAGGTCATCGTGGTATGCTGTATGATGCACAACCTGGCTTTGCGGCGCCAGGTGCCTTTTCTGCAGGAGGATGTCCCTGATGTTGGTCTTGTGGCAGCTGTGGAGCCTGTGGACAGTGAAGAAGAGGAAGCAGAAGAAGAAGATATAGACAACCGAAACAACATCATCATGCAATACTTCCAGTGAGACACTGGTAAGAGACTGGCACTGCTCCTCTCATCTCATACTGCAGTAGGACATTGCATGATTCTGCCTTTTTACCTCTGTGTATGGACCCTGACAGTTCACTTTGGCTTTCCATTTCACAGATCTGGGTACCACTTTCTGCCTTCTGCTATGTTTACTGCTGCCCAACAACTGTCAAACATTGGTATGTGGAAATTAACATTGACATTGCTATTTTTCTGAGAGGTTGCAATAACACATTTGTGAAAGTACAGACTGACTCCAGATTGATTTGTAATTCAAGGGTGTTTATTTCTGTGCTAATAAGTGGAGGGGGCTGTGCAATGGGCTGGGGTGATGATGAAGGAATATCCATGGTGGAGTCCAGTCTCTTTGTATCACAGGTGCATTGTCCAATGGGGCATGGGGCATAGGAAGGGGAGTAATAAAAGTTCAAGGTGGTCAGGGTGACATAGTGGGTGACAATCAGGAGAGTCTTATTTCCTTGCGGGGGGCTTGGCAATGTTCTCTGTCTTGTTCCTGGATCTCAGGGACCGTTTGCGGGCTGGTTCTCCTTCTGCAGGGGGTGGGGTGCTGGTGGTCTGTTGGTCCTGTCGCGAGACCTCCTGTTCATTAGCGCCGGCGGCGGTGGAGGGCTGTCATCGTTCAGGCTAGTGTCAGGGGCCCGTTGGAGTGCCACTGTGTCCCTCATGGTGTTGGCCATGTCTGCCAGTACTCCTGCAATGGTGACCAGGGTGGTGTTAATGGACTTCAAGTCCTCCCTGATCCCCAGGTACTGTTCCTCCTGCAGCCGCTGGGTCTCCTGAAACTTGGCCAGTACCATGCCCAGGGTCTCCTGGGAATGGTGGTATGCTCCCATGATGTTGGAGAGTGCCTCATGGAGAGTGGGTTCCCTGGGCCTGTCCTCCCCCTGTCGCTCAGCAGTCCTCCCAGCTTCCCTGTTATCCTGTGCCTCTGTCCCCTGAACCGTGTGCCCACTGACCCCAGGTCCCTGATTGTCTTGGGTTAGTGGGTTTGCCTGGGGTCCCTGTAGTGGTGGACACACTGCTGATGTCCTGGTGACAGAGGGATGGGCTTCGCTGGGTGGGTGCTGGGGTGGTGTTTCCTGAGGGAGGAGGTTCAGTGGTGGTTTGTGACAGTGGCAGGTGAACCGACTGTCCAGAGGTCCCTGATGGGCCAGGCTGGTAATCTTGATCCAGGCGTGCAGAGCTGCTGTTGTCACTGTGGGCCTCTTCTGTGGGGGGACTGCATATGTCTGCACCTCCTGTCTGGTGATGTTGGGTAGGGGTCTTGTTGGGGTGTAAATGCATAGTTATTGTATCTGTGTGTGCCATCTTGTGCAATGTGTGAGTTGCCCTCTACTCTTGTGCTTGGCTTATTGTCTTTGCCCTTGTGTGATTGGTGATTTTGGGCCCTGGGTGAGTATCTGTACTGGACATGCTTTGGTGATGGGTGTCCATGCATTGGTGTAACATGCAGGCCTTGCTTTTGGGATGTGTGGATTGTGATAGTGGGGTATCTGTGGGGTGTTGGGGTGATGGGTGTGAGGCTTGGGCTAGGAGTTTGTGATAGCATGCAGGTAGGGTGGGGGGGATATAGTAGTAAAGATATAACTTACCGGAGTCCAGTCCTCCTGCTACTCCTGCGAGGCCCTCAGGATGCATGATCGCCAAGACATGCTCCTCCCATGTTGTTAGTTGTGGGGGAGGAGGTGGGGGTCCACCGCCAGTCCTCTGTACTGCTACCGTGGTATCTGGATACCACGGAACGCACCTTCCCCCATGGGTCATTCCACCTCTTCCTAATGTCATCCCGTGTTCTTGGATGCTGTCCCACTGCGTTGACCCTGTCGACAATTCTCTGCTATAGCTCCATCTTCCTTGCAATGGATGTCTGCTGCACCTGTGATCCAAATAGCTGTGGCTCTACCCGGATGATTTCCTTCACCATGACCCTGAGCTCCTCCTCAGAAAACCCGGGGTGTATTTGAGGTGCCATAATGTGGTGTGGGTGATGTGTGAGGGATTGTGTGCTGTGTGATGTGTTGTGTTGGTGTGTGTTCTTTGAGGGGTGCGTGGATGTTGGATGTTGTATAAGTGATGGTGTTGTGTGCTTCTGGCTGCTGGTGCTGTGTTTGCTATTCTCTCTCTCTCTGCTTCTTCCCAAAAATTCAGTGTAAGGGGTTGTGGGTAATGTGGGCGTGTGTTTTATAGTGGTGTGAGCGTGTGGGTGTGTTGTGTGTATGTGTATCAGGTGTGTGTGTTTTGAATTGTCCAATGTGGTTGTGTTTTGTAAATGTGTGTGTATTTTGAGCATGGCGGACAATGGATTATCGCGGTTGAATGACCTCCGCGTTGATTCGTGGGTCGTGATAGTGTGGGCGTATTCCTGTTGGCGTGATGGTGTAGGTTTTGCTATTGCCAGTTTATCACTGACCTTTGGTGTGGCAGACTTGTGTGGGTCTCTGTATTGTGGCGGATTACGAGCTGTGGGTCATAATACCTGTAGTGGATCTCTGCCGGGGCCACAGTATCTTGACGGCCGCCAGCATGGCGGTAAGTGGGATTTACCGCCAAGGTTGTAATGAGGGCCTTAATATCTTGATGAAATTCCTTGTGCACCAAAAATCGACACACAGACCACCAGAAACAATGCACAGCCTGCCTTGGAATGAGAAAATTGTCGCACAGCCGAACCGGAATGACACAGCCCGGGTGAAGATTTGGCGCAGTGCCTGCGTATGACTGTAAATTAGATGCACAGCCCTACCGGATAGATGCTCAGCTGAGCCAGAACGACACAGCCCGACTTCCTGAGTGAAGAATCGACGCAGTGCCTGCTGTGTGACAGCAAATTTGACGCATTGCCCACCGGATCGACGCAATGCCTGTCACTTCTTCCTGCATGCCCAGGATTTTCCCTGCATCATCCCTGGGCATCAAAAAGATCCCTGCATCTCAGTGAGGAACCAAGACTGCGCGCCAGAAATCGAAGCAAATCCCCCTCGCAGCGTGGAAGGAAACGATGCATCGTCTGTGCCGGATCAGAAAATCCAATGCACACCCTATTTTTCCACGCATCTCCTCCTCTGCGGTCTTCGTACGTGATAATTTTGACACAAACCAGGTACTTTGTGCACATAAGAGACAACTGTTGATTTCTAAGATTTAAGACTCTTTTTAATCTTGTAAAAGTGATATTTCAACTTGTGCTTATTGAATCTTTATTGTTTTTACCATAATTTAACCAGATAAATATCCTATATGTTTCTAAACCTATGTGTTTTTTATGTTGGTGTTTTCACTGTGTTATTGCATGATTTATTGCACAAATACTTTACACATTGACTTCTAAGTTAAGCTTGACTGCTTAGCACCAAGCTACCAGAGGGTGGGCACAGGATAATTTGGATTGTGTGTGACTTACCCTGACTAGGATTGTCGTCCCTACTTGGGCAAAGGTGTATACCTCTGCCAATTAGAGGCCCCATTTATAACAATATACAACAATGGTTGTTAACTACATAGGTTCTTGCTGTATATGAAAACACAGGAACACTAAACCAGCAATTTTACATGGCTTGGTACAAACAAACAACAAAAACTTGGAAAATGTAATCAAATATTCACTTGTATTCACAAATGTCTGAATGCAAAGCATTCAGAGATGCCACTAGGGAATACAAAAGTAAAGCACTACCACAAAAACACCAAAGAAATTAAATATGGAACATTAAAACTCAAAGAGGAAAAGAAGCAGATATAAAGGACTGAAAATTACAACTTGAATCAATGTGTTTACAGCTGCGTTGTTGTAACTGCCAAAAGGCCAGTCATCCCTCATTTGTTTCAGGGCCCAGTTTGACGTACTTAGGAAATGATGTAAAGGAAATCACAAAGCTCACTTCATACTGAGGGCCACACAACTCATTACCCAAGGGAGGAACGTATGTATACACCCTCCCAGAAACGCGAGCATGTCCCATCCGGGTTCAAGATGGTGAAAGTGTGATAAATCATTGAACTTAAGGACATTGACAGTTTCCCAAATAACTGCGCTTTGTCTCCATAAAGAAGCTCCCTCAATGATTCTGACAAAGTTCTACCATCAGGCGGTACAGGTCTTGTTAAGCTCCTTAGGTTAAGATGAGAGAAAGGTATTTTCTGTCAAAGAAGTACTCTCGGTATCAAGCTACCAGCCTGTGTTCGAACAAAGGGTAGCTTCATAGTTTCAGGCGAAGTGCTCTTGAGGCCTAGGAGTATTAAGCAGTGTATAATTTGGTTTAATGGCAACGCTAATTATGGCACAAAGGAAAACACAAAATATGCAACAATACCTAAACATCTCCTGACATGTTGTCTCAATGTAAATTAAGGGTGGACTCATATGTGTTGGTGCTGTCACGTATAGGGCAGTGTGGGCTGCTTCAGGGTAGTGGTGCTAAAACGTTGTGCTGGCCAATACCTTATAGGTTATTAAAAGTGCCTATGCTA
Source organism: Pleurodeles waltl (assembly GCF_031143425.1). Taxonomy (NCBI): domain Eukaryota; kingdom Metazoa; phylum Chordata; class Amphibia; order Caudata; family Salamandridae; genus Pleurodeles; species Pleurodeles waltl. Next base: position 748,139,689 of record NC_090436.1, on the reverse strand, counting down.
CTGAAGGAGCCAAGTACATTTAGCAGAAAATGTTGGGAATTCCCTCAATTTTTTTTTTTTTTCTCAAAAATGAGTCCCATTAGGGCATATTGAAACATATGATCCGAGTCCTCTTAAATTTTTTTGGAAGAAATGGTGAACAAGACGACTTGATGGTAACGCTTCCTGTATGCTGATCCAGAAAAGAGTGATCATCCTTTAGAGGAGTGACTACAACTGAATTCTGTTTCTTACCAACAAGACTAGACCTTCATCTCACTTCTAAGAACCAATTAACAATATTATCTTCAAAGATATCAATATGTCTGTGTCACCATATTTGACAAATGTGATCAATGCTCCGTCCCCTTCACACAGAAAGGCCCTAGACTATCTGAAAGTAGGACAAGTTACACCACTGTTACCAAGAATATGAATAACTCCTGATTGGTCAAATTTACAATTAGAAAGTTGTATGGCTGAAACAACGTATTGTTGCAAGAGACTTTCCTTAGGGTCAATCAGGTTTCGGGTCAGGATGTAGAACCGAGACCCCATACTTTAAATTGTCAGTGTGCACTTTTCATGCAAGACAAGGGCGACTCCTTCTTCATAATTCGCCTGTCCATGATGGTTGGCATGGTCAACCATTCTATCCTTCTAAACATCCTGAAAAAAAAAATGGGGATAAATGGCGCAGTCCTTTACTGGTTCACACCTTAGCTTGAAAACAAAAGTCTGTGCATAAAATGTATTTCTTGGTATTTATCTCTCAAACCCGTTTCCAGCTTGGCATACCCAAAGGTCCCTATTTCTCTTCTACTCTATTGAACATGTACAGGAATCATCTGGCCTTCCATTTCAATATCTCAAAATGTCAAAACATGTCCATGTTGATTATACACAGCTACATATAAAAGTGCCATCACTGAATGACATTGGATTCTTGGCCCAAATTTAGACTCTTTGAATCCTAGATGAGTCACCCTCAATACAAACTAATCTTTCTTAAAACTGAGTTTCTCAATATTTACCTCCCTCAGAGAACTTTATTCCTGCACCCTTAAATCATGAGGGTTTCTCCTAGACAATATTTTGAACCTCCAACCACACATTAACTTTCAAGCAAAAAAATGTACAGCACCAGTTGACGCTCTGTAAGAATAAAACATATAGGGGCATATTTATACTCTGTTTGCGCCGAATGTGCGTCCAAAGTTTTGACGCATATTCAACGCAAACCTTACACCATATTTATACTATGACGCCTGACCCCGCGAATGTCAAAATTCCTCTGTGTGCGTCATTTTCTGGATGCGGGAAACCACCTTTCTTAATGACATGCAAGGTAGGCATTCCTGTCAAAAAAATGACTTTAAGGACTGTGGGCCTTATTTATACTCCTGCATCATTTTGAAGCACAGGAGGTGGCGGGCCTTAAAAAACGGCACCCAGCCTGATGTACACCGTTTTTTAACGCCTTGGTGAGGGCAGGTGTTAGGGGACCTGTGGGCTCACTTCCATGGTCTCTGACCATGGAAGCAGTCCACAGGTGCCCTTCCCTGCCTAACTTGGGCCCCCCTACATGCCACTGTGCCCAATGGCCATGCCCAGGGAGGGGACAGAAGTCCCCTGGGCATGGCCATTGGGCAGGGGGGCATGACTCCTGTCTTTTACTAAGACAGGAGTCATTTCAATGGGGGTTGTGTGTCAAAAAATGGCGCAAGTCCAGTTAGAGCCATGATTTTTTACTCTAACCTGACCTGCACCATTTTTTGACGCACAACCCCCATTTTCCCCTACGCCGGCGCTGCCTGGTTAGAGTAATTTATTTTACTCTGACTAGCCTGCAGCGCCGGCTAACGTCAATCCATAAATAAGGCACCCACCTGGTGCGTTGGAATGGTGTTAGCTGGCGGTACATTTTTTCACGCAACCCAGTGCTGGTTTGCGTCAAAAAGTATAAATATGGGCCTTAGTCCCACTAAGGAAGATTTCACGAAAGTGAGTCAGTAACTTGGGGTAAGGAGATATGAATGTAGATATGTTTTTCTCAAACAATCGGACTCCTGGTGTGAGAGCCTAAGATCAGTGCACGTCAATACCTATCACTCACAATTGGCTCATTATTGATGTAAGAAACATTTCTCTCAAGCTGTCTGATTTACGTGTGAATCACACCAAGGAAGACAGAATTATCTTGCTACAAACTGGTCATCTCTGGCAGCCGTGCCCCACTCAGGTCGCTGAAATCCTTCACTTAAACATTTCAGCCTTTAATAAAAAGCACTGAAGCAGGAAGTGCACTTAAGGTAAGAAATGCATTCCCCCAGCCATTAGTTCACTAAAGTCTATTAAACGTGCACGGGAAAGTTAAAAGCTTTCTGTTCCAAATCCTTTTTCTTCTATAAAAGGTCCTTTGCTGTTAGTGTAATATACTGGGGACGTGCTACTCGTGGTGTATTTCGAAATCTGTCCTCCTTTATCTCCTCACATTGCGACCTAGTTGCAAAACCATTTGTGAGTGCAGGAAGGAGCACTACAGGAGTACTATTTTGCATACTCTTACATGGTTTTGTGACTAGGACCTAGAACGTCCCTCCATTAGTGACAGTGAAAAGAGGGCACAGTCCTTACTATTAGTACTGTCCATGAATGTATCCTGAATATTCCCATTTTATTCCAATCTTTATTCTACGATTCTTGCCATCGATACTCATAAAAAAAAAAACATATGCACAGATAAATAGGAATCAGAAAAAAAAATGAAAGGTCGTAACATACAACATGTGATAAAAAAAGATTAAAACATACTAAAAGAATTGCATAATAATTTAAAGAAAAAGTTAAAACCAAATATTATCAACTAAATAGATGCTTTTCAAAATGCATTAGAGTTTTTCCCTTGGAATGCACTTTGCCTAATCCTCCACATGACCATTAGAAACCATAGCAACGCAAAAACAGCAAACTGTCTGGTATCAGATTGCATGATTCTTAAGGCTTCTTTATATTCTCTTACCCCAAATTTGTGACATAGCGGGGCAGCCCATTTCATCCCAGTGCTATGATAAGCAGGGCAGAAGAATAAAACATGTTCAATGGTTCCCTTCCATGAGTTACAGAATAAGCAGTGGCCTTGAATTTGGTGGGTTGATCGACTCCACCTGGCAGTATACGATGCAAGGGGAAGGGCCCCATATCTGAATTGGAGATGCTTTCTTGCATTACTAGGCTCTATTTCATACATGAATTGCTCTAAAATCAGCCTTCTGCATAAGAAAAGCCTGCGTCAATGAGCCCAATTTGGACAGACTCTACAGTAAGTCCTTTTAATACAAGTAGTAAGCCCTCTTAACCTGCTCTTTAGAGATCATGCATGCCTTTTCTGGGGTAGTTCACAAGTACTCAAGACCAATATTCTTCCTCACATACTTCGCCCACAGGGGACTGCCCGTCCTTGGCAGACACAGCACCTTTGATAATCCCTGTTGATAAGGACTCAGCTCTGGGGTTGACCAAATCCTCCTTTAAAACAGGATGGGCCGTAACCTCGCTTTCTCAGAGACAGTTTCGAGTCTTAAGTCCATCTACAAGGGGAGCAATGGTGCACTTCATGGCATTAAGCCGTTCTCCGTGGCCATTAAGGTAAGTACCTCCATTTGCCTTCAACATTCAGCTCCATACAAAGCAGATCCCAGTGACTGACAATTATAGACCTGCAGGCTCGGAGAAACTGAGTGATATGAAGAGTCCCTTTGTGTCTTCAACAGTCCCCTGGAGGTTTGTTCTAATTTTACTCCACACCTTACAATGTGGGACTGCCAATTCAGATGCTCATTCAAGATTACACCCAAGTATTCCAAATTGTGGAATTTCTCCAAGGAGCTCCCCCTCAATGCTAGATTTGAGGAGGTAGAGTGACAAGGATTGAAGACCATGTACTTAGTTTTTACAAGGTTAATATCTAGACATCTCACTGTGCAAAAGTTGTTGAACATGTAGATACTTTTTTGCAGGCCCATGGGGGATTTAGAGAGGAGTAGCGTGTCACCTGAATACATCAGGGCTGGGATTCTAAAGTTAGCCAGATGGGGAGCATCTTACTCACTATGGCCTACATACTTTACTAAGGCCCTCATTACAACCCTGGCGGTCGGTGATAAAGCGGCAGTAATACCGCCAACAGGCTGGCGGTAAAAAAAAAGGAATTATGACCACAGCGGAAACCGCTCACACAGCCACTTTAACACACCGACCGCCACGGCGGTATCAACAAGCACCATGGCGGTAACCACCAACAGCCAGGTGGAAGACAATGTACCGCCCAATGTATTACAACAGGCCTATCTGCCACCTTTTCCGGGGCGGTACCAGTGACATCAAAATCACGGTGGAATAAGAACACAGAAGTCAAAGGACTCACCTCTGGAGACTCAGGGAACAACCATGATGCCATGGAGCCCGAGTTTCACATTTTCCCGGTGCTCGTCTACCTTTTCCTGCATTATGAACAGCAACGCCAGCGAAGACGACCACAGTGAGTACTGCCACCTAGCACACTAGAGAGGGGGGAGCAAAAAGAGTGACACACACTCCCGACACGCAGCACCCCCACACCCAACACCACACACACAACCAGATGCACAAACATCACATATACATCCAGTACCTCTCAGGAATAATGCAAGGACAAAAAGATTGGAAGAAAGTTAGTGTAATACGATAAAATAACATGAATAAGTGCATCAAAATACAAACTTAAATCCATATATACAAATGGAGGGACACTGTCCAGGTCTCAATGTCCGTGGGCCACAGGGCCACATCACATAGGGCAAGTCCCTACCTCACTCCTGCAACAACACAAAGAGAACACTGCAGGGGCATCAGGTCGAAAATACACAGGCACCTCAGCTGGAAGATGGTACAACACAACTGGTCCTTGAGGGGGCTACATGCCGCGCGATGTCCTGGGGAGTGCAAGGTCACAGGCTCTCAAGTGGGTGGGTTGCCCACTGCTTGGTCTTGGGGAGTGCAAGGCCACAGACTCTCAAGTGGATGGGTTGCCCACTGCTTGGTCCTCGGGAGTGCAAGGCCACAGTCTCTCAAATAGGTGGTTTGCCCACTGCTTGGTCCTGGGGAGTGCAAGGCCACAGTCTCTCAGGTGGGTGGTTTGCCCACTGCTTGGTCCTGGGGAGTGCAATGCCACAGTCTCTCAAGTGGGTGGGTTGCCCACTGCTTGGTCCTGGGGAGTGCAAGGCCACAGTATCTCTAGTGAGTGGCTTCTCCACTGGTTCTGAAGGGGGCTTTGTGCCCAGTGTGCTTGATCTTGGGAAGGGTGGGGTGAGTGGATGGCTACTTCCACTGGTTCTGGAGGGGGCATTGTGCCTAGTGTGCTTCATCCTGGGAAGGATGGGGTAAGTGGATGGTTTCTTCCACTGGTTCTGGAGGGGGCATTGTGCCCTGTGATGCAGATCTTGGGGAGTGCAAGGTCACAGCATCTCACATGGGCGTCACACCTACAGGATTTGCAGAGTCCAGGACGCACTACAGCCCATGGAGGCAGGACTACACACTGCCCGCTGGCGGTGACGGCTGCTCAGTGGTGGCGGGCTGGTATCGGGGCTGCTGGCAGTAGTGGGGGGAGGCTCCAGCCCTTCCCATGCAGCCTCAGATGGCTGAACGGCCATGGTTGGTGGTGGTGGCTCACAGGGAACAGCCCTACGCATTAGGCAATGCACTACCAGTCACAATGCTAGTCACCAGGCCATGGACAGTAATACCTAACGCCTATAACAGCATACCTGCGACCCACAGACCTCTTCCCAGTAGTGGATGCCTACTAGCTTGGTTGGAGGTGGTTCACATCATACCCTGCCCAACATAGGACCTACACTGCAATGTCCAGCCTGGCCTAGGGGCACCCACAGGCCCACTTCCCCCACCCGGAGACCACCCCACCATGTGCAAGTAGTATATTGGGAAACTGTACTCACCTCCTTGTGGCTGCTGTGATGCCACCAAGAGCCCATCCAGCTCCGGGTAGGCCACCGCCAGTATGCAGGCCATCAGGGGGGTGAGGGTTCGACGGGCACCCCTTCCTCATTGGGAGGTTATCCTAAGCTGGGTCTCTGCCGTCTTCCTTGCCCAATGTCTCAATTCCTCCCACCGTTTGCGACAGTGGGTGCTCCGTCTGCCTTAGACCCCCAGGGTCCGCATGTCCTTGGGGATAGCACGCCATATACCTTTTTTCTGATGGGCACTGACTTGCAGAAATATACACATAGAAAAAGGTATTGGTCAGACCGTCTGGCCTGTTACACTCATGTCCCAACATAGCCCTCCCATCCCCTTATGCACAGACATTGACCAGCATACATGCAGCACGCTGCCCAGGACCCTTACACCAACCCCCCCACTTACACCAAGCCCTCCCACACAGCACTCCATGTATTCATGCCCCATGCATCGTGCTCACAGTGTACTCACCTGTTGGTCTGGAGGCCCATACAGCATTTGGTACTGGGGTAGGACCCCACCCCCCAGTTTCTCCAACTCCGCAGCAGTGAAGGCAGGGGCCCTTTCTCCAGTGACATGAGCCATGGTCTGTTCCAGACACAGGTCACAGCAGCACTTGCAGTGTATGACCTCTCCTGTTGAAGGTCAGGTAGCAAGTGGGTGAACAGATAGAAAATGGCGGTCATGTCCACGGCGGTGTGTACCGTCACCCGCTGGTGTATATCACCATTGCCCACTGTAACACATAAGGTCCAATGGTATCCAATGAGGAGTTGCACAGTGGATTTCGGCCACCTCCCGCAACAGCGCACAACGTCAGTGGAATTACCTCATTTTCACATGTCCCACCAATCAGGACAGGCGGACGCCATTTCAAGGGGGGCAGGCATTATGAACAGCAACACCAACAAAGACGACCATGGTGAGTACTGCCGCCTAGCACACAAGAGAGGGGGGAGGAAAAAGAGTGACACACACACACGCCACGCAACACCCCCACACCACACAAGCAACCAGATGCACAAACATGACATATACATCCCGTACCTCTCAGGAATAATGCAAGGACAAAAAGATTGGAAGAAAGTGAGTGTAATATGATAAAATAACATGAATAAGTGCATCAAAATACAAACTTAAATACATGTATACAAATGGAGGAACACTGCCCAGTCCTCAATGTCCGTGGGCCACAGGGCCACATCACATAGGGCAAGGCCCTACCTCACTCCTGCAACAACACGGAGAGAACACTGCTGGGGCATCAGGTCGAAAATAAACAGGCACCTCAGGGGGACAGGGAAAGGGGTGCACCTCAGCCGGAAGATGGTACAATGCCACTGGTCCTGGAGGGGGCTGCATGCCCTGTGCGATGTCCTGGGGAGTGCAAGGCCACAGGCTCTCAAGTGGGTGGGTTGCCCACTGCTTGGTCTTGGGTAGTGCAAGACCACAGTCTCCCAAGTGAGTGGGTTGCCCAATGCTTGGTCCTTGGGAGTGCAAGGCCACAGTCTCTCAAGTAGGTGGTTTGCCCACTGCTTGGTACTGGGGAGTGCAAGGCCACAGTCCCTCAAGTGGGTGGTTTGCCCACTGCTTGGTCCTGGGGAGTGCAAGGCTACAGTCTCTCAAGTGGGTGGGTTGCCCACTGCTTGGTCCTGGGGAGTGCAAGACCACAGTCTCTCTAGTGGGTGGCTTCTCCACTGGTTCTGAAGGGGGTCTTGTGCCCAGTGTGCTTCATCCTGGGAAGGATGGGGTGAGTGGATGGCTACTTCCATAGGTTCTGGAGGAGGCATTGTGCCCAGTGTGCTTCATCCTGGGAAGGATGGGGTGAGTGGATGGCTACTTCCACTGGTTCTGGAGGGGCATTGTGCCCAGTGTGCTTCATCCTGGGAAGGATGGGGTGAGTGGATGGCTTCTTCTACTGGTTCTGGAGGGGGCATTGTGCCCTGTGATGAAGATCTTGGGGAGTGCAAGGTCAAGTCTCTCATCTGGGTGTCACACCCACAGGATTTTCAGAGTCCAGGATGCACTACAGCCCATGGAGGCAGGACTACACACTGCCCGCCGGCGGTGACGGCTGCTCAGTGGTGGTGGGGCTGGTATCGGGGCTGGTGGCGGGGCTGGCAGTGGCGGGGGGAGGCTCCAGCCCTTCCTCTGCAGCCTCGGACGGCTGCCCACTGGGGCTGCTGCTGCTGGCAGTGCTTGCATTGCTGGGGGGAGGCTCCAGCCCTTCCCCTGCAGCCTCGGACTGCTGCCCACTGGGGCTGCTGCTGATGGCAGTGATGCTGGTGGTGGTGCTGGCAGTGGTGAGGGGAGGCTCCAGCCCTTCCCCTGCAGCCTTTGACGGCTGCCCACTGGGGCTGCTGCTGCTGGCAGTGGCGCCGGTGGTGGTGCTGGCAGTGGTGGGGGGGAGGCTCCAGCCCTTCCCCTGCAGCCTCAGACGGCTGAACGGCCATGGTTGGTGGTGGGGGCTCACAGGGAACAGCCCTACGCATTAGGCAATGCACTACCAGTTACAGTGCTAATCACCAGGCCATGGACAGTAATACCTAACGCCAATAACAGCATACCTGAGACCCACAGACCTCTGCCCAGTAGTGGTTGCCTACTAGCTTGGTTGTAGGTGGTTCACATCGTCCCCTGCCCAAAATGGGACCTACCCTGCAATGTCCAACCTGGCCTAGAGGCACCCACAGGCCCACATCCCCCACCCGGAGACCACCCCACCATGTGCAAGTAGTATATTGGGGAACTGTACTCACCTCCTTGTGGCTGCTGTGATGCCCTCAAGCGCCCATCGAGCTCCGGATAGGCCACTGCCAGTATGCGGGCCATCAGGGGGGTCAGGGTTCGACAGGCACCCCTTCCTCGTTGGGAGGCCATCCTAAGTTGGGCCTCTGCCGTCTTCCTTGCCAAAAGTCTCAGTTCCTCCCACTGTTTGCAACAGTGGGTGCTCCGCCTGCCATAGACCCCCAGGGTCTGCATGTCCTTGACGATGGTACACCATATACCCTTTTTCTGATGGGCACTGACTTGCAGAAATATACACATAGAAAAAGGTATCAGTCAGACTGTCTGGCCTGTTACACTCATGTCCCACCATAGCCCTCCCATCCCCTTACGCACAGACATTGCCCTGCATACATGCAGCATGCTGCCGAGGACCCTTCACCAACCCCCCACTTATACCAGGCCCTCACACACAGCACTCCATGTATTTATGCCCCATGCATCGTTCTCACAGTGTACTCACCTGTTGGTCTGGAGGCCCATACAGCATTTGGTACTGGGGTAGGACCCCACCCACCAGTCTCTCCAACTCCGCAGCAGTGAAGGCAGGGGCCCTTTCTCCAGTGACATGAGCCTTGGTCGGTTCCAGACACAGGTCAGATCAGCACTTGCACTGTAGGCCCTCTCCTGTTGAAGGTCAGGTAGCAAGTGGGTGAACAGATAGAAAATGGCGGTCATGTTCACGGCGGTGCATACCTTCACCACCGGCGTACATCACCATTGCCCACTGTAACCCATAGTGTCCAATGGTATCCAATGAGGAGTTGCACGGCGGATTTCGGCCACCTCCCGCAACAGCGCACAACGTCAGTGGAATTACCTCATTTCCACATGTCCCTCCATACAGGACAGGCGGACGCCATTTCAAGGGGGGGGGCAGACCATGGCACCTAACTGCATCACAGTACACATAGGCACCATTTGGGCCTGTACAACAATATTGTGTTACAGCCACAACATGCAATGCAGTGTAATGTTTGGAAATATGGAATACTGTCCAGCTACTCACCGTTTGCCCCCTAGATTGCAACTGCTGCGGATGAATAAGAGATGGAGGCATCCCCCCTGTACAGGCCCCTGGTGGACTTGGCAACTATGGAGGACATGCACATTATCCTCACTTATAGACTGGACAGGGCCACAATCACAGAGCTGTGTGCCCAATTGGAACCTGACCTGATATCTGCTACCCGTCAGCCCACCGGGATCCCCCGTCTTGTGCAAATCCTATATGTGCTCCATTCCCTGGCAAGTAGTTCCTTCCAAGTGACAGTTAGCTTGGCAGCAGGAATGTCTCAGTGAATGTTCTCAAAAGTGCTGACCAGAGTATTGATGAATGCACCCCACTCAAGCAGGACAACTTGGACGACAGGCCAGCTACATTTCAGGATATCAGTCTAGTGATTGTAGTAGGATGGATCCCCACCACCCCCATATCCTCAGCCTCAGCAATAATCCGTGAATCAGCCCCCGTCCCATCCACGCACACAAATACCCAGGTGACATCATAGGAGGGAGTTAACCCCCCCACATGCTGTCAATGGCATGGAGAGCAACAGGCTTGATCCCATCCAGTCCATTGTCATTTGATGGGTCAAGCCCTCCCTCACTTCCGACCATAAGAGCCCCCAAACACTTACACATTTAAGACGTCACAGTTCATCTTGGAAGAATAAAAGCCAATGTCAACAGATTGAGTTGTCGGACTCAGGAGGGCAGATGCACAGTTAGGTGGACTGACAGTTTTACAACAGGTAAATTGTCCCAGCGGCAGTGTCTTCAGCACAAACACCCTCTGTTCCAGGATGTCAGTCATTATTATCCAGACCTTCAAAGGCCTGAAATCTATTTTGGCGGGGGAGGTTGGGGTGAGGTTGTTGCCTATGGGGTTATTGAGTCACAAGTTGATCCATATTGTTCCTTAAGGCAGGCTGGAATCGATGTCAATAGAAGAAGCCAAGTGGCAAGATTCTAATTGGGCTAGGTTTGACCATACCAACTCTTTCAAAGGCCAGTACTTCCCCTGTAACCACAGGATTGTGAACATTAATAATTACAATATCACGTGGGAATTGCCTCCCCTTGCGACCTATGCCTCCCACCCACAATACATAGAGAATCTCATTGTAGAAGTCCCACTGACAACTCACATTGTTATTCAGCCAATCGGTTACTTTGTTCTTGAGAGCCCATGTTGATTCAAGTGAGTCAGACAGGGGGCTTGAGACATTAGCTATTATAATTTACATAAGGGCAGGATGCTGGTGGGAAATCAATCACAGGGAGCGTAGCTGGCCTTGGACACTGACGTGCAGGCTATCTACTGGGGATAGCCTGAGTCACAGCCCCTGAGGCACAAGGTTGGCTTTTACTCCTGAAGCTGTTGCCAAAATCAAAAGTGCAGTGTTGACATCGCCTCTCTGCCCAGTTTCCCTTGTGTCAGATGGAAGATGCATGGCTGTTGCTACCCTGACAGTTGGTAGATTAGCAGCAGCTGCGACATGTGATTGCGGCTCCTGCAAAGAAACAAGGCTGCCCTCTCCTGGTTTGATTAATAAACTCAGATTGGTTTCAATAGCAGCGAGCTGGTGGTTGACCTGGTGCAACTTGGCGTCCAAAAGTTCACTAAGGCTCGTACTCAGGCTGTCCCAGAGGTCAATATTTGGGGGGCTCAAGATGGGCCGGTTGTTGAACTCCCGTATCACCAGGGGTTGTTTGGGTTTAGACATTGTTGACATCTGTGCCCTTTTCCTACGCTTAACCACCGGCTCAGATTCATGTGAAGAAGCAGAGCTTGCAGCACCATTACCAATACCAGTGCCATTAGCAAGGATGTCCCATCCACCAGGTCATACTGTACAGAGCAGCTGTTGAAATCAGTGCCCCACTCAGGAGAGTTAGAAGTGCTTAGGCCCTGGACCATAGATAGAAAGGGAATGCCGCTACTCACAGGGGAGAGTCTAGGTATTTTTGGCAGTGGCAATCTATCCAAATCCTCAGTTACGAGTGAGAGTTGGGGCTCTGCTAGCTTTATCTCATTGGAAACTAGATAGACTGCCTGCACTGAAAAGTTGTCAATAGTAGAAGGAGTATAAACTTGAGAGTCCAAAACAACCCCATATTGTATCCCAATGCAAGGGCACGTGTCAAGTTAGATACACAATGCTTTGAGATATGCCACCCTCGAGCCCACAAACTCTTAGGGCATCTAGCTCCCACCCAGTGGTCACCTTCAACAATCCTGTTGAACCCCGAGGAGCTGAGGACCTCTGAGACAGCATCTAGTGCAGCCTGACCTCTCACCTAACAGTCTGATAGTGCACATAGTAATACAGTGGTCCACTTACCGTCTCCCCTCTATACTTGCTTGAGCCTCTGCCTCCACCCACACAGGCGAGGTTAGAATATGAAGTTGTTTGAAGTTGAAGTTAAAGTTGGGGTCATTGAAGTTAAAGTTGAGGTTGAGGTTGAAGTTATGGAAGATCTGAAAATTACTGTGGCAGAATGTGGATATTGCAGCACAGCATGATGGGGCATGTCAAGTCATGACATGGCATGACATGGCAGGACACCTATTACACTCACCTGCTTCTCTTTGCTACTCTCGCAGTCCCACACCAGTCCCACCACCCTGCCACCCTGCTATACACCCATACCTGTCCATCTCTTGAGCGAGCCAGGTACATTAGCAGAGGACAGACAGGCAGAAGAGTAGGAAGCAGAACAGCAGCTGACAGAACAGCAGTGACGGTGCCACCTGTAGTCACCTCTAGTCACTTGTAGTCGTGGTGCTGTCTGCAGTCACGATCAAGCGAGCGACATTCTCCAGGTTCTCCACAATGGTCCCAGTTCAGACCCCAGAACAAGTCACCCAACCAGACACAGTGCAACAGCATCGCAGAGCACGATAAAAGCAAGGCACAATAAAAGCAGGCAGAGTTGGGTCAATACCTCATGTGGTAGGAACAGCCTCAAACACTTCAGACACCTTGTTGACCACGAATCTCCGGGCAGCACTCCAAGCAATACTCCTGGCATTCAATGTGTGTGGTGTCCCTTGCACCTTAAGATAACTATAACTCACACCCTTGCCATGCATTTCTGATTATCCCCCATATTACAACACTCAGGACATCTTTGATAATATCATTGATAATATCAATGTAATTTTTGCAGTAAAACTATAGAGGAGAAAACTGTGGCATGAATTATAGTTACCTTAGGGTGTGAGTTATAGTTATTTGGTTTTTATGGTTTTGTGAGAGTAAATTCAGAACCTAACTATTACGTCACTTTAACCTTTGTACATATATATATATGTATATTTAAAAAACCAAAGGTTACAGTGACGTAATAGTTAGGTCCTGAATTTACTCGCACAAAACCATATATATATATATATATATATATATATATATAAACATATATATATGTCTGAGTGGATTTGAAAGTGGGTATGTGAGTCTCTGAGTGGGTCTGTGAGTGGGTGCATGAGTGTCTGAGTGGGTGTGTGAGTGGGTATGAGTCTCTGAGTGGTTGTGTGAGTGGATGCACAAGTCTCTGAGTGAGTCTGTGAGTGAATGTATTAGTGTCTGAATGAGTCTGTATATGTATTTAAAAAAAATGTTTGCCGATATTCACAAATTCGTCGCAATGTCACACTGGAGGGCCACGCTTACCATCACAACTAATTCGTGAAAATCGCACATGGGCAAAAACGCCTGTTTTTTTTAGATATTATACACATCAGGGGTCCTTCAAAGACCCCTATATTCCAGCCACGGAATGCCTGTAAGTTTATTTCCATATGCTATACTGGAGCCCCCCAGAGTGTTCTAAATAACAAGAACACTAACAACCTTAATTATGACAAAAGTGTGGCACACCTGAAGATATCTTGATTGAATCAAACTGGTAAAACTTAATATATTTAATTTAGAAACGTTTCATTTCGTCACAGAAAATATGGTTCGTGCTGTAGAAAGATAAAGTGAGTTCGCACATATCTTCCTCTTCTATTTCATTAAAATATGAAACATTCTGACATGTAGACAGAAACGTGCACATTCTGAATTTATACCAAAAGTGTGGCACATCTGACCACCATCTTGATGGAATTGAAGTGAAAAACTGAAAGCATTTTCTACTGAGGATAAAAAATGCGTCAAGAATTCTCAATTCTACTAAGGACACGGAGGCAAGGATTATGCTTCTCCTTGTTTGCTGCTTATTAACATGTAAAAACACAGCAGCCAATAAAAATGTATAAAATAAAATACTATATTTCCCAACATTATAATGACGACATCTCCACTTCTCTATGATGCCCAATTGCCGTTTCCATATATAAGGTCCTCAGCGGCATGATCATCCTCTTTCTTTGCCTGATGGCTTCATTCTTTTCTTGTACATCTTCGGCCATTGAAGGATTCTCAACTGTAGAACAACCCCTGCAACTTTAGTGGAACAAAACAATTCAACGTAGTCAGCAGGCCAACCTGGCCCATGTCCAAAGCCGAAAGTAGGATTCCTGATTTCCATTACCCGTTCTTATGTTCAGAATCTGAAACAATAGAAATAAAAGGCACCTTAATATCCATAGCCCTGGATGTAGATTCAATCCAACAATAATCATTACTGATGGGAGGGAAAAAACACATCATCAATACCAATACATATAACACTTTTACAAAGTAAATCATTCTATTGTATTGAGAGATGGAAGGGTGGGATAATCCTTGTCTCTGTGTCCTTAATAGATATTGAAAATTCTTGAAGCGTTATCTAGAATTTGTTTTATTCTATGCCAGGACCAGAGGCTTCAGATTATGCTTGTTCAAAGCTGTTGGATAGCTAACGAAGCCACATCAACAATTGGTTTATGATAGAATGTTTTAAAAGTGGAATTAGCGGACCAATCCGCTGCTCTCATGATATCTTGAAGGTGTGGTCCTAGGCTGAAGGACTTAGATGACATGGTCCCTCTAATGGAGTGTGCACCAAATATGGAGGTGTCTATACCTGATTCTGACAAAATCCACTTTACCCAGTGAGCCAGAGCGGCCAAAGAAAGACGGTGAAGTGCTTCTGAAGAGCAATTAGGAGTTAACCCCCAGTGGACTGGAAAATTCTCTAGTGCAGTCTTCGCACTCTTTCATAAACTGAAAAATGCAGAATTTAGGATTTGCTGGGAAGCCAGGATAGATGATTTGCTTCAAGAGGGTCTTAGTATGTCTAGTCAAGGAGTAAGTAAATCCCTCTGGACAATAGACTCTACCTGCAAGGTCTAAGGCCTTGACATCAAACACCCTTCCGGAGGAGACCAGGCATAGTAAAATTGGCAATTTGGCAGATAATTGCTTCCAAGACAAATCAAAGTTAGCTGGCCATCCCTGAAGGAATTAGAGGATGATGTTAACATCCAACAAGGTCAAGTACTCCGGAAGAGGAGGATTGGATAAGCGTATCCTTCTCATAACCCTATTAGCTAGAGGATGCTCCCCAATAGGTCTACCTTCAATAGAAATGTGACCTGCAGAGATAGCTGATCGATAATTGTTGATATAATTGTAACTAAGTTCTTCGGATGCCATTTCCGCTAGGAACTTGATGATGGCAGTAATGGGGGCCCCCAAAGGATCCAAACCCTGTAGTTGCACCAACCCAACCACTTGTGCCAGGCTGAGGCATATCTCATTTGGGTAACTTCTGACCAGGATGCGTAAATTATTTTAACAGCTTGGTCTGAAAGATTTGGCACGAACCAACGTGTCTGGGAATGTGCCAAGCAATTAGTTGGAGGGTGGCTTGAAGAACAAGGGGATGAGCCTTCCTCATTGGATCTGTCAGCAGATCTTGGAATGACGGAATCAGGAGTGGAGATTCGCAAAACATCTCCAATAGGACAGGAAACCAAGGCTGAGCCGTCCACAGGGTTGTGACAAAGATCAGTTCCACTTTCTACAACGTTTGGGCTGTGACTCTCAGGATGATCAGGAAAGGCGGGAATGCATACAGAAGGGGACCCTTCCACTGTTGAAGGAATGCGTCTGTGGCAATGGCCAACGGATCCGGTCTCCAAGAGAAAAACCGGGGTAAGTGTTTGGACAGACGAGAGGCAAATAGATCTATGTGGCATTGACTCCACCAGTTTTGAAGGGCTTGGAAGACTGAGTGGTGGAGTTTTTACTCGCTGGCATCCTTGAGGAACCTCGAGTTCTAATCCGCCACCACATTGCATTGACCCAGGAGGTATTCCGCTGATACCAAAATGTGGTGCTGGGGAAATATTGCCAAAAGGTCTTTGCTATTTCCGAGAGGAGTTGGGATTTCGTTCCTTCCAGTTTGTTTATATAATGGACTATTGAGATGTTGTCCATTCTCAGCAGGATGCAGCATTTGGATTAAGGGGCCAGAGCCAGCATGACGAAGGAACCGGCTAAGAGTTCCAAGCAGTTTATGTGCAAACAGTACTCTTCATGCGTCCATCATCCCCAGGTGGAAACGTTGCTGCATCTGGATCTCCAGCCCCATCGACTGGAGTCTGATTCCAATACGATGTTGGGCTGGGTACATTCCAGGCGTACATGTGTTTTAGCCACCACTTTAGTTTGGATCTGGTTTTGGGAGTAAGGGAGATGAGGTCAGAGTGACTCACGCCTCTTTGGTCTCTTGGGCCGGGTAAATCACTTGGATTGAGGAGTCCAAGAGTCCTACAATCCTGGCTAAAGCTCTGAGAGAGAGAGTTGGGTCTTCTGGAGGATGGATATGATCTCTTTTTGGACTGCCTTCAACTTTTGAGGGGGAAGTAGCAACTCAGAGGAGGATGAGTTGATCTGGAATACCAGAAACTCCATGCAATGGGGAGGATAAAGAGCTGACTTCTTTACATTGATGATGAAGCCTATGCTCTGCAGGAGCTGGATGGTCCAGCCCAAGTGACAAATTAGAGTCTGTTGGTTCTGGGCCATAATAAGGATGTTGTCTAGATAAACAATCAGACGAACGCCTTTGGACCATTGGTTCTCCATTACCGGGTGATCTTGGTAAAGCACCACAGATTGGAGGAGGGCCAGAAGGGAAGCACCTTGAAATAGTACTATTTGTCCTTCCTTCTGAATTGGAGAAATTTCCGATGAGGGTGCCAGATCGAGATTGAAAGATAGGCGTCGTTCAGATCGAGGCAGACCATCCAGTCGCCTTCTCAAAGAATATCTCTGAGAAGATGGACCCCCTCCATTTTGAAATGACAGTAGAGGATCAAGTTGCTGAAGTCCTTTAGATTGATGACCAAGCGGAAACCACCTCCTTTCTTGTTTACTACAAAGATATTGCTGCAGAACCTGGAGTGCAAGGATCGATTGTGCCCTTCTGTAACAGTTGATCTACTTCCTGTTGAATAAAGATCAGATCTTGTTGGGAAAAATGGAAAAGTGGAGGGATTACAGTCTGGTGTGGCAGGCCAAAGAACTCCAGCTTGTACCACATAATGGTCACCCATGCATCCGTTGTCAGAGAAAAGCAATTGGTCAAGAACTTCTGAGTCCTGCATTCCAAAACCATAGAGTCAGGAGAAATCAGACTTACCTTAAGTGTTAGATCCAGGATTGTACTTGGATTGGTTATGGAAGGAACCTCTGTTGAAACTAGGTCGGCCATCTCACACTCTGGAGGGGTAGAAGGTGTCCCAGGTTAGGGCGGTATAGCCACAGCTTCCGCTTAAGGGCAGGAGGGAGGGAGCTGCTAGAGGCACCGCTGCTGGATGTTTGCCCTCTATAACAGCCAGCCTTGGAAAAAAGGCTTTGGTACACAACCTTTTGGATGAAGCTCTGTGCCTTGTCTAATGCTGTAAACGTGTGGACAAATTTTCCAAGATCCTTAACGAATTTCTCGCCGAATAGCATGCCATTTGCCATGGGGCCTGGTTCTGCATTAGCTAGTTTAGTGAGCTTTGACCTTCTGCGCTCTACTGACAGCGCAGTGTTGGCATTCCCTAGAATGCATAGGGGCTGCTGAGCCAAGCCCACCAGTGGGTCAGGGTCAATGGCGTTCTGTTTCGCAGTGACAGCCATGTCCAGGTTTTCACACAAAGTTCTTGAAAGGTCAAACAATTTGTCCTGACAGGCGTTCCAGGATCTGTTAATAGCTTTTTTGGGGTCTTTGGAGGACCTCTTAAGAAAGGTGGCTAGGTTGTTGTTTCGCTCTGGGGTTTCCGCCACTTTGTGAGGAATGTCAGGGCGTGAGCACTCCGATCTTAGTTGGTTCCCTACCTCTCTATCAAAAGGTTTAAGTAACCTGTCTTGCGTATACTCTGTGACTGTCGGGAGGGGGGACCAGACAGAAGAACGCAGGTGGATAATGTTGTTGAGGTCAAAGTCCAGGAATGGGCCTGTGGGGTGATAAACTAGAGAGGGTAGAAGAGTTGTGGGGGCTGGTGCAGTGTTTTTTGGGAGGTTGCTGATGGCCATCATCCGAATCGGACGAATTGGAGGGGGAGTCATCAATCTCTTTGTCTGAGAGGGAATAAGGGGTGAAAAACTAATTGGTGGGATGGGTAGGAGCAGAGTAGATGTGCTCTGGGTACAAGCTATGAGAAATGTGGGCCAAATCTGCCGCATGTGGCCAGTCCGAGGTGTGTGGAGAGTCCTCATCTTGTGGGGTAGACGGAGGGGGATTGACGTTGGGTTCGGTTTTGTAGGGGGATACTGACAGAACATATCATTTTAGCTGGTGGACTATGGGCTGAAGAGCGAGAGCTAGCGCTCTATTTACTGACTAGGTGACTGATGCATTCAGGTGATGGACAATGTCACCAGCCAGCTTAAGGTCATCGTCTTGCTTGATGGGCCAGTTTATTGTCTGCCATCCTGATGGGTTCTTGGGGAGAACCACATAATGAGCTTTAGGAAATTGGGTAGTATGTGCGGGAGGGGGGCAACCCCTAGTTAAAGGCCGCAGTAGAGGAGGCAAAATAACCAACCACAGTTGTTAGCTGTAGAATGATAGATTAGGTAGCTTTGTGAATGATAAATATGTGCCCCTCAGTAAAACCTGTATAGCATTGACTTTCCCTGGCCAAGGGCATAGGGGAGACAACTGGATCTGCCTGAGACTATTTCTATAATTTATGGCCTCCAATTGTGGCAGCAGGCTCAACTTGCCAGGCTGCCAGGTGTAGGTTTGCTAAATTCCTGATACTGACAAGGGAAATTGACATAAAGGGGGTTATTCTAACTTTGGAGGAGTGTTAATCCGTCCCAAAAGTGACGGTAAAGTGACGGATATACCACCAGCCGTATTACGAGTTCCATAGGATATAATGGACTCGTAATACGGCTGGTGGTAAATCCGTCACTTTTCCGTCGCTTTTGGGACGGATTAACACCTCCTCCAAAGTTAGAATAACCCCCAAAATGTCCCGGCGTATGAATAGACACACACAGGCAGCAATCTAGAAATAGGACTGGACTGTACTCGTGCTAGCGCGTGGCGTGTCCCTGCCCCTCTGCACCCATGTCAGATGTTATTATCAAAGCAGCATTCTAATTAAATTTAAACATAATGTGCTTAGGTGAATAGCAGATCGCACTACACTTTATTAAAGTAAAGGAAAATAACTTATCTGTGGTGTGTAGCAGCAATGAAAGAGGATGATCATGGTGGTGAGGACCTTATATATGGAAACAGCAATTGGGCTTCATAGGTGCAGTGGAGATGTCATCATTATAATGTTGGGAAATGTAGTTTTTTACTTTATACATTTTTATTGGTCGCTGTGTGTTTACTTGTTTATAAACAGCAAAGAAAGAGAAGCATAATCCGAAGCCTCCGGTCCTGACATAGAATACTGCAGTATATGAAGACACTAGGGAGCTTCATAACAAAAGAGTCTTCCAAGATGGCCACCAGAGAAAAAAGAGATCAAATGTAGCACAAATATCACCCAAATGTAGCCCAAGTATAGCTCAATCACAGAAAAGCCCAAAACAATATATATATTTTTTTCTTGCAGTTTTATTTAACGCAGATTTGACCCAGAGAAATTGGAATGCTTTACATGGGCATCAGTTACATTACACAAGAACACATTCCTTTTGGGCTTTAGGCATGGGGAGATTAAGTGATTGGCCCAGAACCGCAGGATGTCGAGTTGAGGCTAAAACTCAAACCTGGTTCTCCAGTTGCAAAGTCTGCAGCTCGGGCCATGACCATATTCTCTCCCCCTTAAGTGCAACATATAAGCAAGTGATCAACTGGATTAAAAAAACATCAAGATAGTGAATAATTTAAAAGTGCTTTGTCGCATCTGAGAACTCAGAAAATGTGTCCTCATTTAAGTTTTTTAGAGCACTAACCATAATTTCTATGGGAATAAGAAAGTATCATTTTTATAATTTCTTAAGGGAATGCTTTAGGTATTACAGTTTTGATTACATTAAGGTGAGGTCAGGGGTGCCACACATTTGTAATAAATATAGAATGTTATCAATCTAGTTGTTTATTAGAATACTGTGGGAAGGCAGATGCCAGAAGCACAAACTCGGCAGCAAGATGACCATCCCGAGCAGACAGGAGGGACAATTGCAGGATAACAGACCATGAAGGGCAGGAGGGAGGGGCAGGGGCATGACAACGGAAGGAAACGGAAATTGCCACGTGGCTGTAACCATAGACAGCCTTAACCATGCATGTGTTACAAAGCATGCACCTTTACCACGCATAGCCTTAATAATAAATTTTTTATAATGCATATGCCTTTACTCTGCATGCCTAAACCATGAATTAAGTTGTAAAGGCGTGCATGGTAAGGGCATATGCATGGTTGTGGTGGCTAAAGCATATGTGTGGTAAAGGTGTGGAAAAGGCTATCAGTGTTGTTAGAGGAAATGGAAAGACCTTTCTGTTTCCTCTCTACAACCTGCCTGCCTGGCTGCCTGCCTGGAGGGCTGCCTTGTCATGTGGAGAGTGAGGTAAGGGGAAGGAGAAGGGTGGGGTAGCAGATTAAGGGCTGGGTCGTTAGGCTTTAGGGCTTGGGTTGGGGGTGGTGTTAGGGCTCAGGGCAGGGGTCGGTATTTTGTTTTTTAAAAGGGTTGGAGTCGGGCGAGGGGGTCACACTGGCAGTCAGGTTTTAAAACTTGGGTCAGGGGTATAGGTTTAGTGTTGGGGTAGGGGGCAGTGTGAAGGTTCAGGGCGGGGGCAGGTCTTTTTTTTTAAATGGTTGGGGGTTGGGGAAGGGGGTCGCGCTGGGGGTCAGGCTTTAGAGCTTGGGGGGGCATAGGCTTAGTATTGGGGTAAGGGGGCAGTGTTAGGGCTCAGGGCAGGGGGCATGTCTTTTTTTTTTAGAAAGTGTTGGGGTCGGGTGGTGGGGGTGGTTTTAGGGCTTGGGGCAGGTAGGCGGTGTTGGGGCTCAGGGTAGGGTCATTCTTTTTTTTAAAGGTTGGGGATCGGGGGAGGGGTTCACACTGGGGCCAGGTTTTAGGGCGTGGGGCGGGGGTATATGTTTATGGCTCAGGGAGGGGGCAGGTATTTTTTTTTAAAGATCAGGTTTTTTTTAAAGGGCTGGGGATCGGGGAAGTGGGTCGCACTGTGGGCAGGGTTTACGGCTCAGGGCAGGGGGTTTGGCTATAGGACTTCAGGGGCAGTTTTAGGGTTCAGGGCAGGGGTTCATATTGTTTTTAAAGGGCTGCGGGCGGGAAGGGTGGACGAGGTCCATTTGAGTGTTTAGAAAAGGGGACAGGGAAAACCTTAACCACATATATGCATTTAACATACATGCTTTTACATCAGAATGTGTTGTAAAAGTATGTGTGGTAAATGCATATTTGTTGTTTGATATACATGCTTAAGGGAATGTGGGGTAATGGCATTTGCGATGTAACACATGCGTTGTAAAGGCATGCATTGGAAGGGAATGCATTGTTCCGTCATACAACCGACAATGGACAAGACAAGGCAAGAGAGAAGGGATAGGGGCCTGCACATGGAAAATGGAGGGCGGAGGTCCAACGGGGCAGCACTGGATCAACAAGCTGACCATAAAGGGCAGCCGGGATGGGCACTGGAAGCACACCACACCATGGAGGGCAACAGTGAGACTATTATCACATACACACACACAACGGAGGGAAAGTGGGAGGGGGTCAGTGGCAGCAAGCTGACCACACAGGGCAGTTGGGAGGAACTGTGGCAGCACAGAATGCTATGCACGGCAAGCCGGAAAGTTAGCGGCAGCACAACAGCCGTGGAGGACAAGAAGGAGGGGGCAGGGACCTGCACAAAGGACCATGTAAGACAGAAGGAATGGATAAGGGCTGGACTCAGGCAAGACACCGAAGGGAAGGCAACAGGAGAAGTTGAAGCACAATAGAGCATGAAGATCAGAAGAAAGTGGCAGCAAAATGGACCATGGAGGGCAGGAGGGAGAGGATAAGGGCATTTAACTTGTACAGGAAGGATGGAGGTGGCATGGACAAGCAGTAGTCATCTCACTTCTAGGCAGGTGGGAGGGGCAGTGGCAGCTCAACAGAACACTCAGAGTAGATAGGAGGGGCAGTGGCAGGTCCATGGAACATAGTGAGCAAAAAGGAGGGAGCAGTGGCAAACAAACCGACAGCAGAGGGCAGGGGGAAGGAGGGTAGGGGTAGAAAGCTAAGCATAGAGGCTAAGCAGGATGATGGGGCATAGAATTTGGCAACGGAGGGCAGGAGGAGTGGGAAGGGACATCAAGCTAAATGAAGGGCAATGGCATCGGACCATGCAGGGCAGGAGGGAGGGGACTTGGGCATGGAATCTGACAATAGATGGTAGGGAGGAGGTGGATGGGGCAGCAAGCTAACTGTTCACAGCAGGCAGGAAGGGCATTGGCAGAACAAAGGACAAAGAGGGCTGTAATGAGGAAGCAGGAGCATGGACTTGGACAATGGATGTCAAGGATGGGGACAGGAGCAGCAAGCTTGGGTGGGGGCAGCACAATGCCAGACATGGCCCTCCTTCCAACTCCCCCTCCTCAAAGTGCATTGCGATGTGCATTTTACCTTATGTTTTAAAAAAAAATAGAAATTCACCAACAAAACAAAAGTTACAGGGATGTTATAGTTAGGAAATAGAATGAAAAAAACATAGAAATTCACTTTAAAAAACCAATGGTTACAGGGATGTTATAGTTAGGCTCACATTTCAAACGTACAAAATCATGAAAATTCAGCAGTTACAGTTACAGTTAAATCAAGTAGCTATAACTCACGCCCTAAGGTAACTATGACTTACATCCTCACCAGAAGTTTCCTCTGTCTCCCTACCTCCAAAGATGCAGGCAGGGAGACAAAGGAAACAATTGCCCTCACAGAGAGGGAGCTGCATGTTTAGCAGCTCCCTCTCTATGTGACAGCAATGCTGGCTTCCACAGGATGTGGAGAGCCAGAAGGCCCCATTGTAGGAAAGTACCATCTTGCCTGGCATGTTACCCCCATATTTCACTGTATATATGTTGTTTTAGTTGTATGTGTCACTGGGACCCTGCCAGCCAGGGCCCCAGTGCTCATAAGTGTGCCCTGTATGTGTTCCCTGTGTGATGACTAACTGTCTCACTGAGGCTCTGCTAACCAGAACCTCAGTGGTTATACTCTCTCTTTGCTTTCCAAATTGTCACTAACAGGCTAGTGACCAATTTCACCAATTCACATTGGCATACTGGAACACCCTTATAATTCCCTAGTATATGGTACTGAGGTACCCAGGGTATTAGGGTTCCAGGAGATCCCTATGGGCTGCAGCATTTCTTTTGCCACCCATAGGGAGCTCTGACAATTCTTACACAGGCCTGCCACTGCAGCCTGAGTGAAATAACGTCCACGTTATTCCACAGCCATTTACCACTGCACTTAAGTAACTTATAAGTCACCTATATGTCTAACCTTTACCTGGTAAAGGTTGGGTGCTAAGTTACTTAGTGTGTGGGCACCCTGGCACTAGCCAAGGTGCCCCCACATCGTTCAGGGCAAATTCCCTGGACTTTGTGAGTGCGGGGCACCATTACACGCGTGCACTGTACATAGGTCTCTACCTATGTACAGCGTCACAATGGTAACTCCGAACATGGCCATGTAACATGTCTAAGATCATGGAATTGTCACCCCAATGCCATTCTGGCATTGTTGAGACAATTTCATGATCCCCTCAGTCTCTATCACAGACCCGGGTACTGCCAAACTGCCTTTCCCGGGGTTTCACTGCTGCTGCTGCCAACCCCTCAGACAGGTTTCTGCCCTCCTGGGGTCCAGCCAGGCTTGGCCCAGGAAGGCAGAACAAAGGACTTCCTCAGAGAGAGGGTGTTACACCCTCTTCCTTTGGAAAAAGGTGTCAGGGCTGGGGAGGAGTAGCCTCCCCAAGCCTCTGGAAATGCTTTGATGGGCACAGATGGTGCCCATCTCTGCATAAGCCAGTCTACACCAGTTCAGGGATCCCCCAGCCCTGCTCGGGCGCGAAACTGGACAAAAGGAAAAGGGAGTGACCACCTCCCAGGGGAGGTGCCCAGAGCTCCTCCAGTGTGCTCCAGTCCTCTGCCATCTTGGAAACAGAGGTGCTGCTGGCACACTGGACTGCTCTGAGTGGCCAGTGCCAGCAGGTGATGTCAGAGACTCCTTCTGATAGGCTCTTACCTGTGTTGCTAGCCTATCCTCCTTCCTAGGTAGCCAAACCTCCTTTTCTGGCTATTTAGGGTCTCTGCTTTGGGGAATTCTTTAGATAACAAATGCAAGAGCTCATCAGAGTTCCTCTGCATCTCTCTCTTCACCTTCTTCCACGGAATCGACCGCTGACTGCTCTGGACGCCTGCAAAACCGCAACAAAGTAGCAAAGACGACTACTGAAACCTTGTATCGCTGATCCGGCCGCCTTCTCGACTGTTTTCCTGGTGGTGCATGCTGTGGGGGTAGTCTGCCTCCTCTCTGCACTAGAAGCTCCAAAGAAATCTCCCGTGGGTCGACGGAATCTTCCCCCTGGAACCGCAGGCAACAAAAGACTGCATCACCGGTCGTCTGGGTCCCCTCTCAGCACAACGAGCGTGGTCCCTGGAACTCAGCAACTCTGTCCAAGTGACTCCCACAGTCCAGTGACTCTTCAGTCCAAGTTTGGTGGAGGTAAGTCCTTGCCTCCCCACGCTAGACTGCATTGCTGGGTACCGCGTGATTTGCAGCTGCTCCGGCTCCTGTGCACTCTTACAGGATTTCCTTTGTGCACAACCAAGCCTGGGTCCCCGACACTCTAACCTGCAGTGCACAACCTCCTGAGTTGTCCTCCGGCGTCGTGGGATCTTCTTTTGTGACTTTGGGTGAGCTCCGGTTCACTCTTCTTTGTAGTGCCTGTTCTGGCACTTCTGCGGGTGCTGCCTGCTTCTGTGAGGGCTCCCTATCTTGCTGGGCACCCCCTCTGTCCCCTCACGCAATTTGGAACATCCTGGTCCCTCCTGGGCCACAGCAGCATCCAAAAACCCTAACCGCGACCCTTGCAGCTAGCACGGCTTGTTTGCAGTCTTTCAAGCTTCTTCACGACGTGGGACATCCATCCTCCAAAGGGGAAGTTCCTAGTCCTCTTCGTTCTTGCAGAATCCACAGCTTCTACCATCCAGTGGCAGCTTCTTTGCATCCTCAGTTGGCATTTCCTGGGCATCTGCCCAATCTCGACTTTGTCGCGACTCTTGGACTTGGTCCCCTTGTTCCACAGGTACTCTCGTCCGGAAATCCACCTTTGTTGCATTGCTGGTGTTGGTCTTCCTTGCAGAATTCCCCTATCACGACTTCTGTGCTCTCTGGGGAACATAGGTGCACTTTACACCTACCTTTTAGGGTCTTGGGGTGGGCTATTTTTCTAACCCTCACTGTTTTCTTACAGTCCCAGCGCACCTCTACAAGCTCACATAGGTTTGGGGTCCATTTGTGGTTCGCATTCCACTTTTGGAGTATATGGTTTGTGTTGCCCCTATACCTATGTGCTCCCATTGCAATCTATTGTGACTGTACATTGCTTGCATTACTTCCTTTTGCTATTACTGCATATTTTTGGTATTGTGTACATATATCTTGTGTATATTTGCTATCCTCATACTGAGGGTACTCACTGAGATACTTTTGGCATATTGTCATAAAAATAAAGTACCTTTATTTTTAGTATATCTGTGTATTGTGTTTTCTCATGATACTGTGCATATGACACCAGTGGTATAGTAGGAGCTTTGCATGTCTCCTAGTTCAGCCTAAGCTGCTCTGCTAAGCTACCTTTTCTATCAGCCTAAGCTGCTAGAACACCTCTTCTACACTAATAAGGGATAACTGGACCTGGTGCAGAGTGTAAGTACCCCTTGGTACCCACTACAAAGCAGGCCAGCCTCCTACACCCATCCTCTAAAAAAGAATATTTAGGCCGGGCCTCGGGGATGGGGTCCCCAGGGCCGAGATCAACCTCGAGTGGGGGGCCAGATGGCAGAAGCCGGTGCTTAGTGGTGGTTGGATTAACAATTAGTACTAAGAAAGTACATTACATTAAAAAACATTGAAATTCACTGAAAAAAACAAAGAATACAGGTACATTATAGTTCAGCAATATAATTTAAGAAAACTGAGAGTTAGGCTCACATTGTAAATGTACTAAACCATAGAAATTCATTAGTTATAGCTAGAGTTATCTCAAGTAACTATAACTCATGCCTTAAGGTAACTCTATGTCACGCCCTCACCATGCACGGCTAATTACCCCACATAATACATCACTCATGACCTCTGTGATAACATCATTGATAATATCAGTGTAACATTTGCAGTAAACCTATTTAGTAGAAAACTGTGCATGGCGGGGGTGTGAGTTATAGTTACCTTAGGGCACGAGTTATATTTACTTGAGATAAATTTGACTATAACTGATGAATTTCTATGGTTTAGTACTTTAAAAAGGTGAGCCTAACCATAACGCCCCTGTGACCTTTGGTCTTTTATCTAAATGTAGATAGATAGATAGATAGATAGATAGATAGATAGATAGATAGATAGATAGATAGATAGATAGATAGATAGATAGATTATTTGTGTTGTATAATATTAGATGACTCTATGAGAAAACACTGTATTGCTTGTTTAAATTGGTCCACACTGCATACAACTGCTAATAAATTGGATGAGAGAAGGCTAGGATGAGCCAGCACACCGGACAGTACACTCCCTTCTTGGTGTCCACAACGTTCCTGGTTTATATGGTAACTCAATCCCTCTAAACCTCCCTAAAGTTACAAAGGTCATGTTTATCAACTGGTATGCTGCCCTTTCCTTTCCTGGTTGGGACGTTAAACGGCGGTGGGCACATCATGGGTGAGTAAACGATTAGATGATTAGAGATTGTTCACAAAATACAAATTTTGGCTAATGATGCTTGGATGTCTCTCAGGTATTAATGTTGGAACGTATGATTTGGTTGCTCTTATGCAAAACTTAAAGTTGTTTTATCAAAATAACTACTAAGAAGTAAACAAACAGACACAATGCGGTTCTAATATAGCTTGATAGTATTTGGCCATGCTTGTGTGCCTTGTCCTTATTAAGTAAACTTACAAGGGGACACGTATAGGTCGATGAATCTTTTGGATCGCATATGGTAGTGTAGTCAAGTATTGTGAGCAAGAAAACATCTATGCTAATTAATTTGTAAATCAACACATAACATCAAAGACCAATCTAAACGAAATACCATCACTCAAAAGAAGTTAGATTGCTTTATTCCCTATTAGTTACAACTCTAATCAAAAACCTTTATTCAGCGGAATCATAATTACCAAATTTTGTTAGCAACGCAAATAATGAATGATCAGAATTTTATTAATATGCAACCGATATTAATCAAACATAGCGATTCATGAACATTGAATAATTCAACAATATGAGTCAGTCAGTCTAAATCACTCTAAGTCGCCCTTGTCAGCCTACCTATCTCCAATTAGCATCAGCATGTGGGTCTTCATGCGAAAACCATTTAGTAAAAAATCATTAATTTGGAAAAATCTAAATAAAAGAAAAAAACATTTTTAAACAGCGCAGTTGGTACCTAGAAAGAAAAAAGCATTCATTAGTCAGTCAGGTTATAGCTACCTATCCAAGATAGATCAGCAACGAGTCAGTCTTCATCTCCAGGTCATCAGTCATCAGCAAGGCTCGGGCTCACAGGAAGCAAGCCCAAGTTTCAGCACTTTGGACAGTGTCTCCTGACGTCATCAACTTTCGCCTCTCCGTTCAGATTTTTCCTCTCATTTCATGACTTTTTATTAGGGTTTCTCAGTCTGTCCCATAGTTTGCCCATTGGTCAACCATATCAGGGGTTATGACTATAACCTATAAACATTTTTTATCACTTGTCTATGTTATTTAGAGAATCAAGTCCCATTAACATGATTGGTCCTTTAGTCGATGAGGACATCATTCGGCTCTTCAGGTAACTAAATTGTTGCCCCCAGCTCTTAGGGGGTCATTCCTACGGGGATGGAGGAAGCACCGCCAACAGGCTGGCGGTGCTTCTGGGGCTATTCTGACCGCGGCGGTAAAGCCGCGGTCAGAAAAGGGAAGCCGGCGGGTTCCCGCTGCCCCTGTAAATCCTCCACGGCGGCGCTGCAAGCAGCGCCGCCATGGGGATTCCGACCCCCTTCCCGCCAGCCTGGTTCTGGCGGTTTTCACCGCCAGAACCTGGCTGGCAGGAACGGGTGTCGTGGGGCCCCTGGGGGCCCCTGCAGTGCCCATGCCACTGGCATGGGCACTGCAGGGGCCCCCTAACAGGGCCCCACATTGATTTTCAGTGTCTGCTTCGGAGCCGGCTTCCTCGTTGCTGGTGCTTTCCCGCTGGGCGGGCGGGCGGCCTTTTGGCGGTCGCCCGCCAGCCCAGCGGGAAAGACAGAATGACCGCTGCGGTCTTTTGACCGCGGTACGGTCTTCTGGCGGTATTACGTTTCAAAATTTTCAGTTGTACATTTACTCACTGTACTTATGTGCACTTTATTAATCTATTAATATTGGTTCATTATTTAAGCTGTCACAGACCCCCTGAAGAGGCTTCACATACCCTCAGATGTCACCAGTCCACAAGTTGGGAACAACTGGTTTAAACCATTTTAACACACATTCTTCTTAAATACTGTTGGAGTGTGTTATTTTTAATCAATATTAATATGAAAAGCTTTCAATATATTGTGTTATGAAGCTGCATAGAAAATATGTTAACGCAGAAAATAATGCACACATTGAAATGTGCCCACAAGGAGTGGCTAACAATGTCTACAAAGACTAATGTATTAATATGCAATAATGTTTGAATTTGTATTAGTATATCATAGTTAGAGTTGTGTGTTAAGAGTTTGCTTTATTAAATCAGAGGGTCTTAACTTAGCGAGGGTTTGGGCCTAGCTGCCTGGCCTCATATTGAATTGTATTTTCTAACGTGTAATGTGCTGTTTCACTGAAGGACACGAAGCTGTATTTTTCCAGGAGTTATGTGTATGTAGCCTTAGTAAATTCTTTCTCATGAGAACCGGCTTGCTCAAGGCGACGTTCTTGCTAGATGAAACAGTGTAATTTGTAACAGGTGCAAGGTTAACCGTACTAGGAGAAGACAATGAAGACACTGACTGGAGCGCAAAATGTAACATTTCCTACCTGACATTGCAACTGTTGAAGACGTCAATAACTTGGACCAATCCGCGACATGGGAACTTCGAATAGTGGAAAGTTCTAGTAAGGTACTTACCGAATTATTGGATAGAGATAATAATGCACCAAACATCATCCAATGAGGAATTAGGGGATAGTTAGACATTTTTGATTTAACGGCGTAACCCGAGGAAAACTGCACACATGCACAATTCTTCTTCCACTTTAACGGGGACTCTTACCCTTGCTATTTGCCATTCCTTTGCTTTGAGACCTTTTGCTAGAGAACTTTTTGCCAGTTGCCATAATTTAGTTTGGTTGTCCCGTCACCTTAAATCATCCTTTGTCCATTCTTTGCTTGATGCTGACTTCTCCTCTATCTGAGGGAAGTAATCCGTTCTGTAGTTATGCTATAATGAGACTCTGCCCCGTCCTATCTCTGCTGATGGTGAATCGACTGATGTCCTGAGGACGAAGACTGACGCTGTTTGCTGATCTGTTGGATTGGTAACTATCTGATGCAAATTGTAATTGTCTGTTTACCTTTTCTTTCTAGGTACCAACTGCTATTTTGATAGAGGCCTTAGTTTAGATGTTTTCTAAATTCGTGTTCACTAAATGTTTTGCATGAAGCCCAACATGCTAATTTGAGGTTAATTAAGGTGTTCACTAATATTTTGTGCAAATAGACAAATGACTGAGTTCTTGCTTTGTTGATTCACGTACTAAAGAGACTCTGCTAAGTTGATTTGTATATTGATGGGCCTAGACGCTAAATGAAATTAGTAGATGTATTGATTAAAATAGCTTTTTGATTATTGATTGGATTGTTTTGGCGTGGGTTTATTGCTTATGAGACTAACAGATATGATATGAGATTGTAACCAATAGGGAAATAAATATCTTAACTTTGTCTAAACCGGTGTGGTTATTTTGTGCCTGAGAAATCAATGGTGTGTTCAATTATTGATTTTATCAAATGTTTATTGACTAGAAATTGTTGTTATTGAATTGATTATTGATCTATTGTTTGACAAGAAAATATTTCATACTGGAAGTCTCCAAACGCGGTCCAAAGGTTTGTCGGCCTAAACGCGTCTCCTGGTAAGTTTACTTATCTAGGCTCCGACGCGCTAACAATGCTGAGCAGTCATCACGAGAGTGCTGGGAGTTACAAATATTTTGCTCTGGGTAATACCTGAACCAACCCAGATCTCTGGCCTAAAAATCAATAATCATTCAGTGGTGCCCTCGAAATAGTATCAGAAGCTACTAAAAAGTTTCTTGATAATGCCTAGAATCATACAGAGTTCCGCATTTAATAATAATGACACTCACAAAGTTTGTACTCGATAATAATCAATACTCCCCCAGATTTCTCCCCATGTTAACACCTACATTTATTACTTTCGAGCTATGCTCTTCAGAATAACATGATTCTTGAAAATGGCTTTTGGTGATAATTCACACACAAATATGTTCAGAATTTGATAATAGCAAACTCACTCTGATCTCTGCTATTAATAAATCATAGGCCTCATCATGACATTGGCAGTAAATCCCACTTACCGCCGCGGCGACGCCCGCCAACATACCGACGCGGAGGTGAACATCCGTTCGCCATAGTATGACACACACCAAACCGACAGAATACTGCCACAATCATATATCTGCCAGACCAAAGTCAGTGTTAAACTTTCAGTACGAACACCCATACCATTACGCCAACAAAACAATGCCCTCCACATTATGACCCAAGAATCACCATAGCGCACATTCAACAGTGGTAAACCATTGGCAGTACACACCGGCGCAGTCAGAATGGCCACCCAAATATAACACAACACAACATTGGTAAAAACTAAAAACACACACCTGACAATGAAACACACACGACACCTATCCACCCACAGCACTATAAAACACACACCCACATTACCCACAACCCTTTATGAACACGAAAAATAGCCAAGAGATAGCCACGCAAATCATAGACACAACTACACTCACACCACAAACACCCATTCATCCGTCACGCACCCCACACCCCACCACATTACTCAACACCCAGTGCACAACACACACCACACAACACCATGTCTCCACAAAGGCACCCCCGTTTCACTGATGAGGAGTTGCGGGTCATGGGGGAGGAAATAGTCAGGGTAGAGCCACAGCTGTTTGGAGCACATTTACAGCAAATCTCCATTGCAAGGAAGATGGAGCTATGGCGGAGAATTGTGGACCAGTTGAACACCGTAGGACAGCATCAAGAACAAGGGACGACATCAGGAAGAGGTGGAATGACCTACGGGGGAAGGTACGTTCCAAAGCAGAAATGCACCAACTCGCCATCCAGAGGACTGGTGGTGGACCCCCACCTCCTCCCCCACAGCTGACAGCATGGGAGGAGCAAGTCTTGGCAATACTGCATCCTGAGGGACTCACTGGAGTTGCCAGCGGACTGGACACTGGTGAGTCAATATTTACTACTTATCACCCCCATACTTGCATGCCACCACTACCCCTCACCAAGACACCCAACACTCTACTCCATTTCCCCCCACAGTGCACCATCACAATATACTAACCTGAATGCCAAGCCCTGCATGCCATACTCACTGCATGAACATCCTTCCGAGCCCTGCATGTACACCCCCCACCAATGCATGCACAGCATGGAGAACTATTAATCCCACAATACATCACCATACACAAACACAGGTGGCAGGGGTACAGCAACAACACAGGGGAAGCTAGGGATGTAGAAAATGTCACAGACATGTAGCACAATACACCACTTACGTCACCACAGGTGCCCCAGCCAATCCCAGCGGCGAGGAGGTGCCACGACTACCCAGTCCCCCACCAGATGATGCCCCCAGTGATGACAGTAGCTCTGGACTTCTGGATCTGGATGAACTGCCTGGCCCATCAGGGACCACTGGTCAGTCGGATGCCCAAGCCCACACCCAGTCCACCACAGAACCTCCCCCCTCAGTATCCAATACCACAGCAGCCAACATCCCTGCACCTCTGTCCTCAAGACACGTCAATCAGCAGTGTTCACACCTGTACAGGGACCCCAGTCCACACCTCACAGGCAAGACAATCAGGGTCCTGGGGTCAGTGGCTGTGGGCACACTGTTCAGGGGACACAGGCACAGTGGGCCAGGGACACTCGGAGGACAGCTGTGCTCCAGGGGGAGAACAGGCCCAGGCCCAGGGAACCGACTGTCCAGGAGGCACCCTCTAATGTCCTGGGGGCTTACCAACAATCCCTGGACAAGATGGGTCAGGTGATATACATCATGCAGGAGAACTAGCGGCTGCAGGAGGAACACCACCAGGAGATCATGAAACAATTGCAGGCCCTCAACACCACAATGGGCCCCTTAGCAGGGGTGCTGGGTAATATGGCCAACATCATGAGGGAGTATACATTAAACCAGCAAGCCCTTTCCACTAGGCATTCAACTGAACAGCCCACCACATCTGCTGCAGCTAGTGGGCAGGTGGCCCTTCCACAGGACCCACAGGCCTCCAGCACCCATCCCCCTGCAGAAGGTGAACCACCTCGCAAGCGTTCCCTGCGACCCAAACAGATCCCACTGTCACCTTGTCCACTTTGAACTGCCATTGCTCCCCTTCCTATTGCCCCGTAGACTCTGGACCTGTGCTACAAACAGACTGGACCAATACCCTGGACTTTTCTCTAACATCACCCCATTCCATTGCACTATTCCTTCTATATTTTTCCCTTCAATAAACACCCTTGAACACAACTTGAGTGATAGTGCTTTATGTGCCAAAAATGTGCAATAATTGTAACCATTTAATCTTGTGTAATTGTACAGAACTTTGTGATTCCATACACAAAAGGGCCAGTATCTGTCTGTAGTCATCACATCAGTACACAGTTGTAACCACACCAACATCTGCAAAATGGGAAGGCATAGGTGACAGTCAGTTGGGATGCTAAGGAAGTGACTGCCATCATGCTACAGCCACACAGCAATGATAAATAATCAGAGGAATGGTCAGTTCCACTGTCTTACCTGTGTGTCATTGGAAGTACTGCCGTATGACTGATGTCCTGTTGTCCACATCCTCATCCTCTGCCTCCTCATCCTCACTGTCCTCAGGGTCCACTGCTGCCACAGGATCATTTCCATCCTCCTCCTCCTGCCGATAGGGCACATGTCCCATTGCATAGAAGCCAACCTTCAAATTGGCCAAATCATCCACTTGGGGGAAAGCGATGTAGCCCCACATGTGTTTGAGCAGGGCATCCAAAACCCTTGCTAGAACTATTGAGAACATTGGCTGTGACATTCCTGCTGCCAAGCCCACTGTCACTTGGAAAGAGCTATTTGTCAGAAAATGGAGCACAGATAGAACCTGCACAAGAGGGAGAATTCCAGTGGGTTGACAGATATCAGATATCAGATCAGGCTCCAATTGTACACACAGTTCTGTGATTGTGGCCCTGTCCAGTCTATAGGTGAGTAAAATTTGCATGTCCTTCAGTGTAGCAAAGTCGCCAAGTGTTACGACTCTGTCGTCCCATTTCTACGGGGCACTGTAAGGGGACTGTCAGAGACTGGGAATCAACTTGAACACTTATCTAGAGTCCCTTGCTGCCTCCCGTTTGTTTCTCTTTTTGCCATGGTATACTTTTGTAGTATTACATTTGCTTCCTGGGACGGCAAATCCCATAATGCACAGCCTGGTAGTCAGGAAAGCCTGGATTCTGTTTCCCATTGTTGTCTATGGGAGACATCCAGTTGCTCCTTTTCACCAGATCCTCTCCTCCAGGGCTTGCAAGTGTGTGAAACTACACACACCTGAGACCTCTCCTGTGCAGCCCAGTCATGTGATTCCACCTGGGGTTTTCTGCAGCTTGGAACTGCTTATAAGCAGCCATTTCCTCAAGATCCTTTGTCGTGCATTGGAGTTCGATTCCTTTGTGTTACAGACCCTTTATCGGATGGTGTTCCAGTCTTGTTCTGTTCCAGCTTGAACCTGTTTCCTGTTTCTCTGCCCTGCTCCTGATTGTTCCAGCCAGAGTCTGCTCCTTATCTCTTAGCCTTGTACTTGTTTGTTTCTTCCAGTGGCTGCTCCCTGTTTCTCTGTCCTGCTCCTGCCTTGTTTCAGCCTGAACCTGCTCTCTGGTTCCCAGTCCTGTTTACTGCTTATTCCCACTCCCTGTATTCCAGCCCTGTCCTGTCCTCTGGTTCCCAGTCCTGTTTACTGCTTATTCCCACTCCCTGTATTCCAGCCCTGTCCTGGCGTGTTCCAGCCAGAGCCTGCTCTCTGTTTCCCAGTCCTGTCTCTGTTTGTTCCAGCCAGAAGTCTGCGCCCTGTTTTCAAGTCCTAGTCCTGCCTTTGCTTCAGCCTGAGCCTGTTCCCAGTTCCTGCCTTTGTCTCTTAGTTTGTCCCTTCTGTTTCTGTTTCCTCTTGGTATTTGTGTCTCGTAAGTGTTCTATCAGTCTTCACCAGTGTATAAGTGTTTTCCTTTGTACTGGGGTTGGCTCCTGGTTTCCAGGAGGCACTTCCAGCCCCCATCCTTGTCTAGTGTTGTACGTTGTCTCTCATGCCTAACAGTGACAGTATGCTATTGCTGTTTTTCCAGGAATCGCCACTGTGTTTCCAGCTGGACCCACATTAGCTTGTCTTGTGTATGTAAGTACTATCCTTGTTTGTGCTCTAGGGTCCAGAGACAGAATCACTTCTGCTGCCTCCTTTCTATGGGTCTGGCAGGGTGACTATCTGTAAGAGCAAACTGCGCAGAGGCACTCATATTCCCTGTCACTGTGGGAGGATCTGCGCCCTACTCTGTGTACAGCCCCAGCATGTTTGTCCATTAGCAATCTGTTTCCTGTTTGTTCACACAAGGGTTGCTCTGCTTTTACTTTCCTGTTTCCTGTGCCTGTCCATAGCTGTCCTTTCCGTGTATGCCTTTAGCTGCTCTTCTGTCCTAGTACACTACCTCTTTAGGATATTCGGTGACCTCAAGGGGTGTCCCAACCAGAGTCCTGATCAGACCCGCCCGAAACCGTGACACGAAGGGGTCTATACATGGGGGCTTACCTCCTCCTCTTATTCCTCCGAAGTGGTAAGGTTCAAGGGATACAAGAGTGAGTGGGGAGTGACAAACTGAACAATGGAACCACCACTTCAGTGTACATTGAGCTTATATGTTACTGAAATATGTAAATGGCAATGTATGTATAATTGACAGCAATGACGCAGTTTCAATTTCAGAATGTTGACCTGCACCATAAAATGGCGAACGCCTGTCCTGTATGTGGGGACAGGTGGAAGTGATGTAACTCCGCAGGCATTGGGCGTCATGGTAGAAGGTGGTCTTGTACCGCCGTGCTATTTTTTATCCGCTTACATGGGGCTCTATGGAGTACAGTGTCCAATGAGGATCACCAGCTGTGGTGACGGTGTAGGCCACCGCGGACGTGACCGCCATTTTCTGACTATAACCTCACTTGATTCCTGACTTTCCACAGGACAACACATCCACTGTGTGTGCTTTTGTGACCTGAGTCTGGAACCTGCCAGGGCCCGTGTGACAGCGGAAAGGGCCCCTGCCTTCACTTCAGAAGAGTTGGAGCACCTGTACTCTATGGGGACGATGCATGCAACAACGTTGCATGGAGATGTGTGTGTGCTGGCAGTGTGTCATTTGGGTGTGGGGTGTGGCTGGTGGTAGTCTACATGCAGGTCTCTGCGTTCTGTGTGTGCCATTTGAGGGGAAATGATATTTGTGGGCCATATGTGTGACAGGCAGGATTGTATGATTAATGGTGTCATCCTGTCTGTGTTTTCTCTGCAGATCAGCGCCCATCAGAAGAAGGGATTGTGGTGTGCCATTGCCAAGGACGTGCGGACTCTGGAGGTCTATAGCAGGCCGAGCACCCACTGGAAGACCGCGGAGGCCCAGCTGGGATGGCCTCCCGACGAGGGAGGGGTGCCTGTCAGAACCTGACCCCCCTGATGGCCCTATACTGGCGGTGGCTATACTCAAGGCTGGATGGGCACTTGAGGGCAGCACAGCAGCCACAAGGGGGTGAGTACATTGTGTATAACACCCATCTTTTTGCCTGGCATAGGATGCTGGTGGTGGCTTTCAGTAAGTGGGTCTCCTTCATGCCAGTTCGTACATTGCTGCGTGGTCCAGGCTCAGGGTAAATGGGTGAATGGCAAAATCTTGTTAGCTAGCTAAGTGGCATTCCATGTCAGACAGGGCTTAGTATGTCCCAGGAGGGGTGCAGATGGCGGTGGTTGGCTCTCATCTTGCTGTGGTACCTAGCAAATGGAATGCCACTGCCGTGCATGGTTCTCAATCTTGATTCCTGTGTGTGATGGTAACGTGTATGCCATCTGTGGTGTTGGTGCTGTATTTGACCCAGTGCTCCCTTTCTCTCTCCCCCATTTTCTTCTGTCATCTTGCCCATGTGTGCATTAGCATTATCTGGCGGAGGAGCAGGAAGACCGGCGATTGATGGAGCTGCAGCCCACGGGACCCAGGAGGCAGAGTCCACTGATGCTGAGGGGAACAGTGGGATGGAGGGCGAGGGGAGCACCATGGCAGGGACAGGAGGTGACAAGACTGACTCTGATTCCTCCTCCGATTGGAGCTCCCTGGTGGTGGCGGACACGTCTAGAACCACCCCAGCAACAGGTACAGCAGCCACCCCCATACCAGCACCGCCCTCCCAGTAGCCCCCCCACCAAGTTTGCCGTGCCTGCTCACCCAGGAGGGTTGGCATTTCTTTCGCCCCAGGCACCTCAGGCCCTGCCCCAGTCAGCCCCTGCTGCCCTGAGTGAGGAGGCTATTGACCTCCTGAGATCCATCTCTGTAGGGCAGTCAACCATAGTGAATGCCATCCAGGGGCTGGCATCCCGGATGCAGCAATGCCAAACCTGGAGGGCATCCACGTGGGTTGGCGGCCCTACAGAGATCGTTTCAGGCTCTGGCCTCCTCTCTGATGACAGCCAGTGTCCCTGGTCCTACCGTCCCCCCACTAACTACCACTTCCCAAGCCTGGTCTCCTCAACCCCAACCCATCCCATGCACACATAGAGACAAGCATGCACACAAAACATCACACGAGAGTGACACAGACAAACACAGGCAGCAAACCTCAAGCCAAAAGCACTCACAGAAACAACAGACAGTTGCACACACAATAACATCCACTGCCTCCACTGTCTCCCCATCCTCCTCCTCCTCCCTCACAGTCACATCCGCACTCACACCTGCATGCGCTGCAA
This sequence comes from Pleurodeles waltl, assembly GCF_031143425.1. Lineage (NCBI taxonomy): Eukaryota > Metazoa > Chordata > Amphibia > Caudata > Salamandridae > Pleurodeles > Pleurodeles waltl. Next base: position 748,101,938 of record NC_090436.1, on the reverse strand, counting down.
CAACAGACACCTCCACAACATACATCCACAAGTCCTGTTTGTCCTCTCCCACCCTGTCTGCCCCTCCTAAGAGACACAAACTCTCGCACTCAGACACCCAACAGCCATTCACCTCACACATGCACACTGTCCATGCACCTGCACCCAAGTCCAGGAGATGTACATCTCCTACAACCACTCCCTCTACCTCCACTCCCATCCCTCCTCCCACATCCTGCCCCAACATCCCAAAGAAGCTTTTCCTTGCCCAACTTGACCTCTTCCCTCACCCTCCACCCCCATCCTTCCTATAAGAGCAGGGTCCCAACGACCTAGCCCAGCACCTCAGCAAAACAGTCTGCCACTTCTCCCACCAAAAAATCAGCTGCTGGTACAAAGGGGCCCCTGAGTGTGACACCAGCCACTCCTAGTAAGTCCACGCCTCCGCCTCAGAAAGGGAGGAATAGGGTGGCAAAACCTAAGGGACAGAGGACGGGGTCATTGGAGGAACGTCATAGACCTGTAGGCAAGGACACACGTCACATGACAAAGGCCAAGGGGGCCCGTCACAAGAGGGTACACAAGGATCCCCCTCCACTACCAAAGCAAGCCAAGGTTACCCCTCCACCACCAAAGAAAGCCAAGGATCCCCCTCCACCACCAAAGAAAGCCAAGGATCCCCCTCCACCACCAAAGAAAGCCAAGGATCCCCCTTCACTGCCAAAGAAAGCCAAGGATTCCCATCCACCACCAAAGAAAGACAAGGATACCCCTCCACCACCGAAGAAAGCCAAAGAGTCCCCTCCACCAGCAGAGGGCAAGGAGCCCCCACAACCAGTAGAGGAACCCAAGGAGCCCCCACAACCAGCAGTGGAAGCCAAAGAGCCCCTTCCACCATCAGTGGAACCCAAAGAACCCACTCCACCAGCAGAGGGCAAAGATCCCCCACAACCAGCAGAGGAACCCAAGGAGCCCCCACAACCAGCAGTGCAACACAAAGTACCCCCTCCACCAGCAGAGGTCAAGGAGCCCCCTCCACCAGCAGAGGTCAAGGAGCCCCCTCCACCAGCAAAGGGCAAGGAGCCCCCTCCACCAGCAAAGGACAAGGAGCCCCCTCCACCAGCAGAGGGCAAGGAGCCCCCACAACCAGCAGAGGAACCCAAGGAGCCCCCACAACCAGCAGTGGAAGCCAAAGAGCCCCCTTCACCAGCTGTGGATGCCAAATAACCCCCTCCACCAGCTGAGGGCATGTAGTCCACCCTCCAGAGACTGTTGGGCAAGGAGCCCACTCCAGAACCAGTGCGCATGTTACCCACTCCAGAGACTGTGGCAGTTCACTCCCCTTTAGAGACTGTTGGGCAAGGAGCCCCCTCCAGAACCAGTGGGCATGTTACCCACTCAAGCTGAGGTGCCCCCACACCCCCCTTTCTCCAGAGGTGCCTGCCTATTTCCAACATGATGCCCCTGAACAGTGGAGTCCAGATGTTGTCAGGAGTCAAGTTGGGCCTTGGACTATGCCCTGTGGCCATGTGGCCCTTTTTTACTTTGGACTGGCAATTGGCCCAATCTGGACATTGACGCCTGCATTTTCATGTTATGGTCATAATAGTGGCTGTTGGCAGCAAATTACAGTGTTCATACTTCAGAATTGTTTCCCTTGCATTATTTGCTAGTGGGTCATGTGACAGTTGTTTTCCTCTGCAGCTGGCTCTGGGTATGGTGTGTGTGTGTGTGAATTTTGTGTGTTGTGCGTGTCATTCTCCTTTTCCTCCCTCCCTCCCTTTTGTGCTAGGCGGCTGTACTCACCGTTGTCATCTTCGTCGGCATTGGTGTTCCAGGACGGCCATGGCGTGGTAGAGTATCGGGAAGACTTGGAGTTCCTGTTCCATGGCGGCCAGGGAGTTCTCTGTGTCCCTGATAGTGAGTTTTTTTATTTCTGTACTGTGTTTCCACCAGGCTTTTGATGGCGTTTTTACTGCCCCGAAAATCCTGGTGGTTTACTATGTCATAATATGGTGTGCGGTACCTTCACTTCCGCCTCCCTATAGATGGCTACTGCTGTGTCAGTGGTGTTAACGCCCTGGCGGTTGGTGTGGTACATTGGCTGTCTATGGGAGGTATCACTGCCATGGTCATTATTTGGTGGTAATTACCATCAGGCTGTTGGCGGTATTATCGCCACTTTAACAGTCACGCCAATGTCATGATGACCACCATAGTCTTCAGCCATTCCTCTCTTGGTTAAATACACTCAGATTGTTGTATATTTAGATCACTGCTCTTGATAAGGTAAGCCTGGCTCAATATAGAGGTTGAATTTGGACACTCTTGCTAGAAATAGACAGTGTGGACACTGTTGCCAGAAAACGGCAGTGACAGGTCATTATGGGCCTGATTACGACTTCGGTGGAGGAGATTACTCCGTCCCAAATGTGACGTAGGATACATAGGATGTAATGGACTCATAATTGGCCAGCGGGATATGCATCACATTTGGGACAGAGTAATCCCCTCTGCTGAAGATGTAATCAGGCCAATATATGTCTTCTATGCCATCTCGCATTCCCTAACATACTCAAACGTGGATAGATTGCAGCCCTCACATAGCAGAGCCTAACAAGCTCCTTGCCAGGCTAGAGTTGATCTCTGTGTGCGAGTTTTCAGACCAGTGTCAAGTCAGGTGCCAAGGGAGAAAGCTCTGAACCCACCGATGCTTTTACTGCCCTTCCACTGCCCCCACTAACCTTTGAAAATGAGATCTAAAGCATATAGTTAAGTCCCCTTCTAAGCTCCTGCTGCCTGTTAATTATTTATATAACAACTGGGTTTGCCAAGGACAATCAGTGGGAATATGGATACAGAAACATATGTACTCTTGTCAATCTGCCATGATTATCAGGCATTCTCTCGGGGAATTTTCTATATCCCAAAACAATATTTACTTTTTTAAATCCGGGGAATAAATCTACTGTGTGTCGGCGTATTTATAGTAGAATTATCAATTATAATCCTGATCATATGCAGGGTAATCAAAATAATGAAAAAATCTGTCGTTCAATCAAAATGGGAGCACCAAGAGCTGACCGCAGTAAGTGGTATAGTGCCAATTCGTAGAATAGTTCACTGCGTCGGTGCTTTTGCTGCACAGTCGTTACAATACATTACACATATTAAATATCACAGATGAAAGTCTCCTGTAATCGCCCAGAGCATCACAGCGGAACACAGCATACCTACCATGAAACACATAATATGATAGACACTGAAATAGTTTTTATGTTACAAGATCAAAAAGCTGTAAGAAATACTGGGCCTGATTTTGGTGACTGCATTAAGCCACATTTCTGGCATACATAGTCCTTGCTTGAGTTTTACACACACAAATATACTTTGTGTGGGCACAAACGTCACACAAGGGAGGGAGGCATGCAGTGCAATTGTGGGCTTATGGTGAACCTACACCCTAACACTGTAGACGCCGCACAATGGTTGCCCGATGGCCTCCTCGGTGCAGAGTAAGTGACTTATTATGCACCGGCCACAAAAATCCTATTTTGTGCATCTGCAAGGTGATTTTAAAATAATGTGCACTCGTTTCCAACAACTTCATCTCCAACGGGGTTCTGTTATGAACTATGAGGAAACTTTAGAAAGGAAGCTAAAGATGTTTACCCCATAGACAACTTTAATATTATTTCGAGCCTTCTATAATAAAACAATACATTAAAGATACCTATATATATAAAGTCCTGGAGGATCTTTGGGTTAGCTTTTTTCTTCCATTGGTCTGTTCAACTGCCATTAACATTTTGCCACTGTTGGCCACAACATGAAGCATGGGCAATAGGATGGGCCGCTTCACTCGTTGTCTCTCTTGCATGGTGAGTGACAATTTTTCCCTGATCACATGTGCACATCCACTTAAAAAGAAGTGCCCTTCTGTGCTAGGACTTGTTGGCCAATGCTTTCCTTTGACAATACTTTAAGTTCAATTGTTATCCTTTTTAGTTATCCTTGTGTGATTAAATTGTATCTTCAATATACTGAAATTCAAAGTCAATAGTATGTTTTTGCGCTTTGTTTCTACACCTTCAAAGTACATCTGCTTGCTTGGAGCCCCTGTATTGTTCAGCTAATTCATGTGCAATGGTTATTAAAAACATGAAATTTTATTTACAAGCATACTTTTTCGTTTTTATTTCTTTGCCATGTTTTCACCTTAATGGATCTTAATATCTATTCTGCTATTATAGCTTTTATGTTTTATTCATAACAGTAGTATTGTCATTATTTTTTAATGTCGTTGAAAATTCTGTATGATTTTAATTAATCTACAATAAATTTTACTTACTTTACTTAATGTGGCATGTGCTTGTAATTAAAAACAAACATTAAGGGCCTGATTATGAGTCTGGTGAAAGTACAGATAGATGAGTGCCAGTGGTTCGCCGGCACCGCCAAGAAGCACAGACCGCTACGGTGCAGAGGAAGCATAAATAGGTCGGTGGAGACACGGACACATTCACAAACCTCATGCCACTGCTGCTGCTTGTCGAAAGACTACAAAATCAATGTTGAGGTGGACGCCTTCAACTGTAAGTACACACACTTACCTTTATTATCAACCTTTAAAACAGCTTCTAATGCCGGCAAACACATCATAGGGGGGTACACCTCGGGCAGCAGGCACACATCTCATACAACACACACTCACTGACATACATCAACACGGACACGTACACACACACTCACACTATGCACACTTTGGCCAGCACACTCACACTGCACTGTAACACTACACAAATACACACGGCTACACAGCCCAGGAACAGGGCCACTGAAGGCTACACAACATTGTCTCACACAGCAATAACAGTACACCACCAGCACATATGCAATTACAGCTCATACAGCCACATTCCACACTGGCCAGGGACTGTCCACACATACAACACACATCTTATGATGTGGCATGCAGCACAAACAATACCACCAGTAAACTGCCCTGCAAAGCACATACACATTACAGCACAATGGAAGCACAATGGCATGCATAAAACACACATAGACAAATACACCAAGAACAACATAACAACTATACGTACACAATTGAGATGGGGCCATCTGAGAAACACAGAGAAGGAGACTGCACTGGGACATAAAACACTTTGAACAGGATCCTCAAACAAAATCTCCTTAGGAAATGGCCCTACATGGGTCTCAGGGACAAACATTACCAAAACCAATTGTCAAGTACATCTAAACAATGGGGAATGGAAAGTCAACAAAGCACATAGAACTCCCACTGCATGGGACATGCCTCTACAGGAACCATTTGCAAGGGACACACACCTAATGGACACAGGCAAATGCAAACAAAGCCAGGACAATTCAACACACTCAGTGTCTGCACATACAAAACTCAAGATGACACACATCTCATGAATCCATAAGCCAGATCAGGGAGACAAGTCTCACACCATACATGCTCCCATTGGGCATCACAGTAAGAAATACTTATCATACCAAACAGTGCACAATGCCATGGCAAAACCATTGCATTCACACACTCATACATATAAACACAACATATACCATTCTCCTGGAGGACAACAGTACTGCAAATAAACTCACATACTGCTAACAAAAGCAACTGGAGCAGCAAGCTGGCTCAAACAAACACAACTGCAGGCTCACAACCAAAGTCACTCAGGGACAACAGAAAGCTATAAATGGAATTGCAGGAGAAAGGTGCACCCAAAGCAAAACAACTGTTGGGTTTAGTTATATTAACAAGTAAGATGGTCCAAAGGTCATTGACTAGTCCATGACTTTTTGGCAATAATGGCACACTGTTGTGCCATGACTTGACTCCTGACTGCCATGTAACCCTCACAGGAAGGGGTATCAAAGGGCCAGAATGAGGGCCATTAGGAGGGTCATTATCCAACAAGCACCCCGCCCATGTTGGGAGGACAGCCCCAGTTGGGCCTCTGCGATCTTCTTGGCTCAGCGTCTCAGGTCCTCCCACCTCTTTCTGCAGTGGGCGCTCCGCCGGCTGTGGACCCCTAGGGACCGCACCTTCTTGGCGATGGCTCTCCAAATCTCTTTCTTCTGATGAACATTGACCTCCATGGATGCAAAAGAAAAAAACAAGAAATTATGTCCACAAGTCCCATCCAAAATGGCTGAGTCGCATACATGTCAATGCACAAAGCTATAAACATTCTTTTTTTTTTTGCCCAACTGCCCAAGTGTGCCACAATCGAGCCACTGAGTACAGGCACATGACTACAAACACTTCTCAATCTGAAGACCTATCCACCACCCTGCTCAGGCCCTCCACTGACTAGGTAGGCCAACTGACATCTTCTGGTACATGCTCTAGAAATCTGACTGAGAGCTGAGGAACCATGGGACTCATCACACCTCTGTAGCTTCTGAATGGTACACTCCTTAGGCATGAATGCATTAATACACTCATACTCTGTGAGAATGATTCCCTGCACACAATTCCTCCAGGCTACTGCCAGAGTACAAACCCAAACATTACAGATGGGTAACGATGAAGGACTGACATGGTGGGTACAGAGGGTGTCAAATCTGTCCATGTGTGGGCATGTGGACTGACAAATGCATACCCATGCCACCTCACAGGGTGGCGTTCTGTATCATGTACATGTATCACCGAACATGCTCCTGGACATATGTTTTTATCCTACAGAGATGGCATCCAATAAACAAAGGCACACATTGTCCATTATCTGCTATGTGACCAAACTAATGAGTCACATATCATAGGTTCCCAGGATTCATAACACTGTCTGCATTATGAGACTATGACTTAAGTCTGCACAGGACAAATATGACCTGTGTGATGCTGTCAACAGATCAGTGGGAGTAAGGGTCTTGTCAGGGGTCAGAGACACACATTGACTGTGTTGCCAAGTGCACATAATACACAGATCATTGTCTCCCTACTAAAACCATTTACATACTCCTCAGGGAAAGAACCTCAATAAGCTGCATTTTTTAACAGAGCCTAGATTGGTCCACATGACAGGACATACTTGGATACAGGGAGTGTGCACAGTGTCACAATAGACTCAACGTCAGCCTAGACTTGGACCCATACTGGGAGATACATTTGACAGGTCCTGGCCTCTGCAGGCTGAGCAGACAGAACTGACATGGTGCTCCATTCCCTTCACTTCCATGCATGACAGTACATCATATAGCCAACAACATATTGGCATGTAGTGTGTATGTAGTAACCTGCAAGGCAGAGTGAGGCAGGATATGCCTTCTGAATAACAGATGTGGTTTGAAATCTCACAGGCAACAGACACATAGTTCACTTGACACACACCTAACACATCCAACATGCATACACAGCTCATGCTGTCATACAAATGCATGTGGTCTCACATTGACCGTATCCATGTGTCAAGTGATATACGGGGATGGCTGTGATGTTACCTCACCTAGTTTTGTGCATCCAACATAAGGTACAACAGGGTAAACTCAGAACACACACACACACCAAAGTCTAAGGACCCAACATCTGGCACTGAACACAGTTACATGAACATTGACTTTCCCATTGATGCCACACCGACTCCACCTCCATGGCCTTGACTTTTCATTCTGACACACATGGGCACCATCTAGCCTGTGAGGAGGGAAAATATGGAGTACAGTGAAGAAATTTGACATGGGGTACTTACCTGCTCCTCTGGTGCACCATAGGACCTTCTCCACTAGATTCTCCAGGTCCTCTGGGTAGAGGGTAGGGGCCCTATCACCTGATGGACGTGGAATGATTGCTCCCAGAGGCGGTACACAGCAGCTCAGTTCATGGAGGTCTTACTGGCAGCAGTGTCAGGAGTCAAGTAAGGGATTTTTCAGAACATGGCGGTCACGTCCACCACGTACGTAGCCGTCGCTGCAAGCGGAGACAGCCATTGGCCTGTTACTGCCACTAGCAACAACCTTAGCCTATGGCTGTGTCCGCCACGGTGGCAACCGCCTACCACCATGATGATTTCCGCCGACGGTTCATAATGTCCATTGGACTACGTCGGACACCTGCCATTTTAGAGGCATGAAATGCTTTATATGGATAAGAAAAGTGTGTCACAACTCTGAAAATGTTCTTTATACCAATAATAAGTACTTGCACTGTCCTATAATGTGGGTCCTCGAGTTGGATCCTATTTTGTACATTGCTTGACACATGTGGCAACTTGTTTTGTGGCGTAGCCCCATCCCCGGTGATTTAAGTTTTGGGACATCAAGTCACAGTCCGAGTGGCAAGTATTACGCACAAATTCTTGCTGTACAGATAGATGATGTGTACACAGATGTGGAAAAGCAAGGGGGAAACATGTTGATTCTGTGTCATCGACAGTGGTGATATGTACTGTGTATCATGTCCTCAAATTATGACTTGCCTTGTCACAGTTTGTCATTGACATGACTAATGTATGTTGCAAGGGATACATTGAGTGATGGCTAAACTCATTACTTGTCCTACATATGTACCAAGGGAGGGGAAGGATCAGACATCCTCCTATCTACTGTCCACTGCCAGACCTTCATGCCATGGAAGAAAGACACATTATTCAGATCTACCGTCTGAAATGGCAAACAATCATGGATCTCTGTTGTCAGTTGGAGACAGATCTGATGCCTGTCATTTGTCATCCAAATAGCAAACCACCCATTACACAAGTCATGGCAGTTTTGTACTGCCAGGCCACAGGGTCCTTCCAAAATACAGTAGCCCTATCTGTTGGGATGTCCCAGTCTATGTTCAGTCTTTTATTGAGGGGTGTACTTTCAGCAATGTTAAAACATCTGGACAGCTATCCGATTTCCTCAACGTGTGGATTTCGCCCATGTGAAGGCTGAGTTCTATAGTTTGCAACACATCCCACATGTTGTGGGAGCCATTGATGGTACATAAGTTGCCTTGGTTTCACCCAATGGCAATGAAGAAGTCTATCATAACAGGAAGAACTTCCATTCCATCAATGCCCAAGTTGTTTGATCTGTGCCCACTATCTGGGTTCAGTCCATGATGCCTTCATCATGCAGAAATGTGCGATTCCACAGTTGATATCACAACTGTACCCAGAGAAGGACTGGCTGGTTGATAAGTCACATATGTCCAGTTTGTATGCAATGTCTGCAGCAAAAATTCGGATAAGAGGGACTCAAAGTTGCACATATGTCCCATTCCATTACAGGTGTCTCTGCATACCCAAACCATCCATAGTTGTTGACACTTGTGAGGACCCCAACTACGCCAGGGGAAGTCCGCTTCAACGATGCCTATAGAAGAACACAGCATGTAGTGGGGAGGGCATTTGGGCTCCTGAAAGCCAGATTTAGGTGTCTAGACAGGCCTGGTGGAGACCTCCTCTACTCACATGAAAAAGTATGTAAGATAATTATAGCCTGCTGCATGCTTCACAATATTGCCCGAAGGAGATATATCCCCTATATTCCACATGAGGGGGAGCTAGCAGTACCACTAGGTGAGAATCCAGAAAAGCCAAGCGAAGATGACAGTGATGAAGAAGAAGATGAAGACTTGCGGGGAAGTCTCATCAAACAATACTTCACTTGAGTGCATGTATGTAATGTTATGTGATTACCGTGACTATATGGGGAACTGTAGGATTCAGGATATGTTGTGTAATGTATTTATTTGCAATTGACAGGGGATATGAAGCTATGCAGTATGCAGTCAAGGTTTGCTTGTTAAGTTAGACTTGGAAATGTTGCTACATTGATGATCTGTCTTGTTTGTGTCAGTCTCAATGCAATGTGAGTGAATCTACTGAAGTTTGATATGAGGCTTGGGTCATGTGTATGATTCTTCATGCCTGCATGCCTTGTTTTGTGCTTTATCCAGGTCTTTTTACCATGCCATCCTCATGTGGGCATTTTAGAGTTCTAACACTGGCAGGTAGCTGGTGCTGTTCTGACATATGAAGTGGAAATGGATTGATCCAGGTAATGTTGGTCACAGATATGGGGTGTATGAGTCCTGTGCCAAAAAGCAGCTTGGACAGTGGGTGGATGGAATTCTGAAGTGCACAATACACTTGCTTGATGAGGTGAGTTGGTCTAATTGTCTCATGTGTGTGATCATGTGCCCTTGAAAAATGTCATCTAAGGCAATCTATGCATTCTTCCTTCGGATTGTGTTGAGAATGATCCTGTATGAACTTTGTGTAGCTGTCAATGTGTTTCCTCATTGCAGGCAATAGTGTCTGTGCCACAACACTGACATAGGTTTGTGTCATGCCACCAGGTGCTTGCTCACTGTTGCTCAGATGCTCACTGCCCTCTGTCTGTGCCATGGCGTATGTTAAGTTAGCAGACATTGTTTTGGTATGTGCTAAGGCCCTAGATAGTGACAAGATATACTAATTTGCTAGCCTATTCTATGGGACAAGGTCTGGCAAAGCTCTTTCTTCTGTGGTCTGGGAGACTGTGCGTTTGTAATATAGCCTGATTCAAGGTGGTTCTGCCATTCCTGGCTGTGACAATCCAGACAGTTTAACACCCTATGTGCTGTATTGTGCAATAAAATGTTTGGTGTGATCAGACACTTGTGTCATTGTGTTGCTAATTCTCCTCAACATGACACTACCTGAGACATATCCCTCCTTTCATTACCATCTTATGTCTTTCTCATTTGTATCACATGGGTTTACAATTCAACCTTTCAAAAAGTTGAGAAAATGACAGTAGGCAGTGTTTTGTGATAGGTGTGTTTCTTTACAGATGTACAGGAAATAATTGTGAGACTCAACAAAAAAGTTAAGGGAAGGAATCAGTCATGGTGGATGAAATCAAGTTAGTTGATGCCACAACCTTTGGAGTCCAAGGACCAGTGTTCTACTACCATGGAAAATAGAACTTTGTTAATAAACAGTTAACAGAGTGAATCTGTGGCACACAAAGGAGTTCCTTCAGGAAGAGCTCACTTGCTGGCAGTGGTTGATGTCTTGCATCTGCACCTTCTGGAGTCTTGGGTTGACGTGCCTGTTTGCGGGGGAGGGGCTGCTGCTACAGCAGCAGGGGTGTCTGAGGCGGGTCTTTCCCATGACAGGTCCTCCATTCCAGTGACTGCCCCAGATGTTGAAGGGGCTGGTGTTGTTTGGCCAAAAGAAGGGGTGTGGTGTTGCTCACGGTCCCTGATTAGGGTACTACTGATCTCCCTCAACACCCCTCTTAGGAGGCACCAAGAAGGTGTTGGTGGCCTCCCATGTTTCCAGAGACTCACAATGGAAGTCCTTCTGCAGCTGCTTCATCTCCTGGAGTTTAGCAAGTACCTGGCCCATCATGCCTTGGGATTGTTGGTATGCTCCCAAGACTTGGCTGATGGTGTCCTGGCTAGGACCATCCCTAGCAGCCTCATGCCGCAGTCCCACACAATCCCTCCCACGCACCCTACTCCATATGCCTGCACCCTCGGCACAGCTTGACCACTACCACTGGTTCCAGGACCATCATTGTTTGAGGTGTTTTGCTGTGACTCAGGATCCTGGACTGGGGGGCACGAGATGGTTGTCACAGTCCTCAGGACACAGGTTTGGGGTTGACTAGCTGCCTGAGATGTTGAGGCAATGGGACTGGGAGGAGTTGATATGGTCACAGTGAGGCTCACTCATTTCATGTGACCAGGTTGCCCAGATGGGCCAGAATCATCCTCAACGGCCAGACATCCAGGAGTGGTGTCCTCACAGAAGGCTTCATCCATGGAGGTAGTGGCAGTCTCTTCATTAGGCTCAGTATTCGCAGTTGCAGCTATACCTGTTGATGTGTGAGATACATTTGTTTGTAACTACATGATTTATACGTGGCTTAGGAAGCGAAGCATCTCAGTAAGAAGCACATAAGGAAGAACTGGAGTTGGCCTATGAACATCCATTTTGCGCACATGTTTATTTTTGCAGCATTATGGGCACTGTGTAGTGTATTTTTGTGGTGTTATACTGTGTTATTGCATGATTTATTGCACAAGTACTTTACACATTGCCTTCTATGTTAAGCCTGACTGCTCAGTTTCAAGCTACCAGAGGGTGGGCACAGGATAATTTGGATTGTGTGTGACTTGCCCTGACTAGAGTGAGGGTCCTTGCTTGGACAGGGGGTAACCTGACTGCCCACCAAAGACCTCATTTCTGACAACTGGGCTCAAAAATAAAGAGTTAAGATGTGTTTGGAGCTGTGGGTCGTTAAATAGGGTATTGATCTACATTGAGTCAAGTTTAGAAGGACCTCTTATTGATGCTTTGGAGAGGAAGTCATGTGGCCCAGAGTTGGTGTTGGCTATTTATGAAAATAATTATTGGCTGGCCTCTTAACACATCGTGCTGGATAGTACTTCTTGTTGCAAGTAGAATATAAACTCTGTGGTTGTAAATAAGTGGAATTAATGAATGGAATTTACATTCTTCACCTGTTACTATGATTTCACCTGTAACATTAGAGGCATTGTAAACGCTGATGGATGACAATGAAGGCCATTATCCTTTCCCAACCTATAATGTGTACCAGGTGGCCATGAAATTCGTACATAATTGATTTGGCCAATTATTATTAATATTATTATTATTTATTTATTAACCAGTTAAGTATAATGTTTGTACTCCACAGAGTACCAGGGTACATTAAATAGAACTCAGTTTAACTCACATCAAATTATAATATTTCTTCGGTTAGTGTGTTATGTAACATAGTTGGTGCCCAGTTACATTTTAAATCTCATTGGTACAGGAAACTTGAAACCCAGTGTCGGTAGGTTTTGAATGAGGGAGGGAACTAGATATTAGATCAAAAACGTGGTGGCAGATGTTTGTGTATTAGGTGTTTCATGAAAAAGCGAAGAATGGGCTACGTGCTCAACTTAATAGGTAAACACTCAATACAAGTACAAATGTAAACTCCAAGAATCTGACTTTTTCTTTGCTAAAATACCCACTACAATTTATTAGAAATACAATGATATTGTAGAGAGTGCATTTTGTGGTTAGTTAGGTATGACTGAGCTATTCATAGTACATAAAAGCTAGCACCCTCTGTATTACATGATCACGTTACTTAAGCACTCCTTTGTATTCAGCACTCCGAAACAAATCATACGACTTCTGAGGCAGTAACATATGCAAAGTGGAAATCAGAAAACCCCTGGCATGTTCTAGAAGGGGGCTCTTGAGAAGCCATCTGCCACGATCAGCATACCACTTCTGCTTCGAGGTACTCTTGAGGCACACACATACAAGTCTAGAAAACTTAAACGTGTTCTCTACACATATTGCACGACGGAGAAAGATACAATAAAAATATATGTAACGTGTTAGTCGAGAAGAATAGAGCAAATCGGTGTTTATGGGAACTCTCTTTTGAAATGTCATGGGTCATGGGTAGGTTGTGTGAAATTGGAAAGACTAACAGTGTGTGTAAATAACCTCCATTACCATTCATTTATTGGCTTCTGACTAAGAACACTGTCATAAATATGCGAGCCCAGCTCCATAAATAGCACCAATCACGTCCGGTATTTTTTCCAGAACTTTCCATTATACATTTAGTAGGTCACAGATGGTCACTTTCCAATTTCTTAAAATGTGAACTATAGATGACCTTAGCTCTGGGGTCCTAAGGGCATACATGACTGGATTTAGAGTGGGAATGGCTGTATAATATACAACTTGTGCTATCACTTTCATGTTGATTATCAAGGGGTGACATAGGAAGTGATCAGCAATGCACGAGACATACATTAGAAGCCCAACAACATAAGTAGAAACAGGTATGAGAAGATGTTCCGCTAGTTTTAATTTTGAATTGTGTGCCAAACCAGGTCCATTTGCTGTGTTTATTTCCTCAAATATCTTCTTATATGTAAAATATTGCCAAGAGAAACAAACTATAAGCACAAGAAAGGTACATAAGCCATTGAAAATCACATCAAAACTGGAAGTGGGCATCAGTGCGTTGACAATGGAAAAGTGGTCACAAATGTAGCTTCTGACAAGTAGAGGTTCCCCTATCAACCGCACGCACAGACCTACGTAGATGGCTGCCATTATTAGGGCTACCACCCAGGTAAACACCAAAATGTTGATATTCTTTCGTCTGTAAAAAATGGTGTGGTACATTAGAGGATTGCAAATTGCCACATATCTGTCCATAGCCATTGTGGTTATAATGCCCCCCAAAGCACCTCCAAACAAATACTCTAGGAACACTTGGACGAGGCACACCTGGCTGGAAATGTAAGCGGTCTTTGTGATCAACATTGGGATAACGGTGAGAATGCCAACTGTGGAGCCAAGAAGGTCTGCAAATGCCAGATTCACTATAAAAAGATGCATGGGGTTTTTAACCTTTTTGTAAACAACTACTAAAATAACAAGTAGGTTGAGTGCTACAGAGAGGATGAACATGATCAATATGAACAGGTGTAGGAAGGCAGTCACGATAGGTTCTCCACAAAATCCAGTGAGGTCCACGTGAGAGATGGCAGCCACAAACTCTGGTTCACTTAATTTCCTGGTGCAACATGTGGACATATTTGCAGCATAGGCCGTGCTGTTCATTATCTCTAGAGAGATGGAGAGAAGATATTCAATGCATTAATAGCCATTAAGATACTGTACATGAAAAACATGGTATTGAACATTATAAATTCAAACATCATTTTTACTATGCAATGGTAGGACCCATTATGAAAGGGGCAGTAATCAAACCAGTGTCTCACTACCCTAAACTGCTACTGCCACATGATTTGGATATTTATGACTGATCCTAGGTTATTTGGGAATACCTTGTGGGAATTTGTCTTCCACCTCTAATTCCTGCATGTTTCTCTCTATTTTTGAGTGTCATTCAGCAGGTGAAGTGAAGGGGTCAAAATACCTCAGACCTGTAGTTTTCCACGAGTTTTGTAATCCAGGCGGAGGCAGTGATTCCCATTAACAGTCTCTCTGCAAAAGGATCACCCATAATGAAGCCCTTAGAATCATTCTGATGTATTGTATTCATTTGGGGCATCATCAAAAACGTTAGATCTGGCTGAAATGTTTTATGCCTTCAAAATTAATGAATTGTTCAATCAGAAAATGTCTCGTAAGGAGAAATGTTCTCCTCAACCGTGCTGGTGTCCCATCTGACTTTCAATGTTAGGCATGCCTTCCATTCAGTTGTCATAAGATGGTTGCAAGTCAATTTCATGACATTTACTTGTGTGCAATTGTGCAGGTGTGTGCGAAATTGTGAATCTTTTTTGTGAGATTTCCCTCCAAAAAATCAGTTCCTATACCCCAAATAAATATAATATCTTGAATAGCAGTAGGTGGAACTTGCTCTCAGAAATTAAACAATGACATGAATATAGGCAGGAAAGAGGGCAGACCACGTTATTATGTTGGTTCTTTAATTGAAATTCGAATTGCTCATATAACTGTGTACTACTATGATTTGCACATATTTCAATCAATGTATGTCTTTTTTGTATAGTGCTTGAAGGGCGCTTTCAAGCACTGTTAACTCAGAGTGGGGAAAGTTACAGGGATTATAGCTCGGTCGAAAGTGTGAGTACAAACATTTTCTAACCTGGTGTGGAAGAAATGAAGGAACAATATTTTAAGACAGAAGGCAATTGGCCCGCAGCGGGTGAAGTATTTAATGAACCTTGTAAGTACTGATACTGAGTTTTCTTTGTGAAAGTGATGAATTGCATGCAGTATTTGTCGCTTGCAGCACCTATTCTGCATGTTCAGAGTTTACTAAGCACTTACCCCTAGTAAACATCAGCAAGTTCCACGTGCCAGACTTCACCAGAGGTGAGGGGTTGATGTTATTACCATGCAACCAGTGACATAACGCAAAATGCCCCCACCCCCGTGGTTGAATAGGCGACCCTCTGAAAGGTTGGGGAACCCCGCGCTGCAGGGGCTGCAATGGCCGGCGTTACTCCCCTGCATACAACTCATAATTAGTCTTTTCATTAGTAACAGTTTACACAGAGATCGTAATTTAATTACCCACTTGGAAGCAGGACTTTAGGCTTAATAGGACAGGAATACCGACCTAAAATACAACTGAAGCAGATGGTCTTCAGTCCTCTCCTGACCTTTGTGAGGGGGTGTAGCGGCAGTATCTTCATGAGGGCAGGGAAGCATTGCTCCCTGCCTGCTGCGAGCTGCGCTAAATGTGAACAATAATATGGCAATGACATGATTTCATTGGAATTTTATTTTCAACCGCGGTGCACCGTTGCAACCAGCCCTCCCCGAAGCCAAGAGAAATGCAGGGCATGTTCTCTGCTAGTGATTGGCAGCATGGAGGAGTGGAGCAGTGGCTGGTCAGACACTGCAAACTGCGCAAGTCAGTTTGGCTGACTGTCTTACGATGGCCAGCCTGATGTGCACTTTGCAGCTCTCCATCCCCACTGGCTTAGACAGCTGGGTGAACAACAGGCACAGGCCTCGTATGCCCGAAGGAGCATCCAGCCAGTCTGCTCCATCCACCTCTGGTGCTTCTCTCATGCTGGTTAATAGCATGAGAGCAGCGTCTGGATTGCCTAGTGAAGTTTGCCCTTTGACTCGTGCTCAGAGCCACAGACTGCAGAAGAACACAGAGGATGCAGCCCAGGGAAGTAACATTTATTATATTTAAAATGTTAGTGTAATTCATGCCAGTGATTTAGTGTGTGCTTGTATTGCATGCTTGTTTTATTTTTGTCTTTTGGGAAGTTGTAGGGGCACTTCCCTCGCCCCATCACTTTTAAATGTTACCAGCCCTCACCGGGGTGGAGTGTGAAGAGTAAAGTAAACCAACTATCTGATGCTCATTATCAGGCTCTGTACTCTCCACTCCCTTTAAAATCTAAAATCTTCTATTTCAGACTCGCTTGGCAGATACTCTCACCATCTTTCTTTAGGGGTCTGGAAATAACCATTTCCCCTTTCATATGTTAATCAAACAACACCTTTACCACCCGGGCATTTCACTTTTATTAAAGGATCTAGGAACCCCATACCAAGAGAAAGTTCTGTTGTCAGTGTGCATTATAAATTCACAAAAGGTGTGGGGTGTAGCTGGAGGAAACTGGACTATTAGGCCCTGTTCACGAGGCGCTTAGTTAGGCGCATATTCTCCAGGTAGGGAATGGGTGTGGAAAGTGGCTGTGCCTTCGAGGGAGTTCCCTTTACGGACTAGGTGGTCTCACACACATTATAGTGTCATGCTTCATCATTTGACCACCTAGCCCCTCCCAGGTAAGATGATACTACCTGGGCGTACTCAGTCTTGTTGTTAAAAGAACTGCAGAGGGAGTGTTGAAATTAAATCTAGCTGGATAGTACAAGGGATCCAGATAAAGAAAGGGTGAATAATAATAAGATTACTTTACAAATCACCTGTTTTGTTTAGGGATGTTTTAATACAGGTGTTCATAGGGAAGAATAAAAACCAGGGTAGGGACTCAGTTGAGAATGATGACTCAAGGAGTCTAAAAGTAAGGGACCAACATGTTTCTGCCTACACTAAGAGCTGGAAGGTCTGGGGCATTCATCAGGGTCGGGGATGCCTATAGGACAAGACAAGGAGCATGAAAGCATGCTCGGTAATATTCATGTGTGCATTATACACGTGGTCATACGCTCAGAAGCAGCATTGAAATAAAGTATGCTCATTTTCACTGTATTTGGGGCAAGTGTAACATGCACTTTTGTTCGAGTTAACATGACCTAGTGCCCATTAGTGCCTCATGACACTGATGACATATACCGTGGCTGCCAACCCCTATGTAAACGTGAAGGAGCCATCACTTCTCCTATTCCACAAAGGCAAAAATGAGGTTTGCTTTCAGAGCACCATGGGAACTGACAGTTTTTGCCACCATGCACAGCTTTCTCATCAATAATTTTTATTTCAGATGTTGCAGTTATATTATGAATAATGTCATAGAAGACGTAAATACTGATGTAATATGTGGGATAAGCAGCAATGCATGGCAAGGGCTCAAGTTATAATTACCTTAGGGTACAAGTTATAGTTTCTTGAGATAAGTGTAACTTTGAATTTCTGTGGTTTTATGCGTGTAAAATCTGAACCTAAATATAACATTCCTCTAACCTTTGTTTTTTAGTATATTTCTAAGGTTTTTGTAAATTCTATTTACTAACTATAACATCCCCTTTAACCTTTGTTTTTTCAGTGAATTGGTAACTTTTTTAAATATTAAGTAATATTTAATTACCTTACGTTGATTCAACCCAGCCATGCACTGCGTTAGGCTGTACACACTGGGGCCTGGCCACTGACCAGGCCTAGCAACCAACCCCCAGTAGGCACCTGACCCCGCACTACACAGAGCACTTGGCCGTTTGCAACAGGGGTTGGCCAACACACGCACACCCTTCATGGTGCGGGCCATGACCATATGCCGACACCAGGGAGGGGTTTTAAAAATCCTCTGGTGCTTCGCATATATACTGTATACATATATATATAGAGAGAAGGAGAGACTATGTGGGGAGAGAAATGTCTCTCTCTCATATATATATATATATATATATATATATATATATATATATATATATATATATCTATGTGTAGCAAGATTATTTTTGTCAGTGCATGTGTGGTTTCCCTGGGGGCTGCGATCTGCCCCCAGAGAAACCACACACACACACATATAAAAGTGATCTCTTTAGTTATACATAAGGAGAGAGAGCAACACTCTCTCCCTATATATATATATATATATATATGTATATATAGTTTTTATATATATATATATATATATAGCTGCCACCGGTTGACACACAGCAGGCTTCTTTGCCGGTGACCGCTTCAGAGATCAACCATACTTGTGTAACATGTACACATCAGCAGAATAATGCTGCATTCCAGGGATTTCTTTTCTCACCAATTTTTATTAACTCTCAACACACATATGCCAAATGACGCACTTCTACCCTAGCTTTTAGGCAGCAATAAAAATGTCAAGATAACTCCTGTGATTATGTTCCTGCTAAAGAAAGAGATCAGACTTTTGTCTAGTGGCAGTTTTGATGCTATAAAGTAGGGCAGAAGTTTCATATGCCTACTGCAAAGATCAGATCTGTTTTTTAGATGAATAGCTGAGTGGATTAGTAAAACCAGCCGTTACCTGTGCTTTAACACAAATGAAATGTATGTGAAGGGAGGGCTATGGAGAGATAAAGGGCACTTTTGCTAGGGGGTAGTGAGGGAATCTGAGGACGAAGTCAGAGGAGAGGGAGCACCAAAAATAATTGTCGGACTGGGCGCCACCAGCGCTAAAGAGAGTGATGATTGGTATGTGGCAATGTGAAGTAATAGTGTGTCTTTTTTTTCAGTGTCTTCAGAGAACCTGCTGATTGAGGGAAGAAGCGTAGGTAAGGTGAAAGACATTTACTGTTGCACACATCACACACACACACATCAGCAATTTTGTGACTGTTATCAGCCTTCTGCGTATGCTAATGTTTTAGCGCGACACTTTAGCCAGTAGCAGAGATGGTGTCTTGTTGTATGACTGCTGCTCAAATCCTAACTCGTGTTATGGAGGACAGCTCTTAGGCAGGGGCAGAGACTGGGACAGCAGACACCGAGACAGAATCTGAGGGAGAGGACAATGGAGCAGACTGTGGGGGTGTTTTTTCAGTCGGAGGAGTCTCATCCAACAACTCCTCTTTCATTGATTCTCAAGTAGCTCTAGGTCAGCCCCAAATTCCACTTTTTACTGGTGATGCTGGATGTAAAGTAGATAGAACCAAATTTTTGCTAATTGACTACATCCATCTCTTTTTAGATGTTGACTTCCTTCAGCAAATTGTGCAGCAAACAAATTTGTGTTCTGAGCAATTTCGGAGGGAGCATGGAGGCACTCTAGGGCCCCGTTCTAGGGCACGCCAGTGGACTCCCGCTTCGCTCAGGAAGTTGAAGATATTTTTGGGCCTTACGCTCCAAAGGAATTAGTGCAGAAACCTACTGGACAACTCGCATGGTTTGTGTAACCCCCATCTTCACACAGGACTGCAACAGGGAAAGGTCCAAATCGTATTGTGGAGCCATCCAAATTATCTATCACAAAACAACCTGGTTTTGCAAGGCAGGTGCCTGTGTTTTTGGTCCTTGGGCCCCAGCCATATGGTGAAACCTAACAAACCCAGACATTTCTGAAAACTAGACACCGGGGTAAGTCCACTGAGGTGTTGATTCCCCAAAGTTCTATTACCCAGAATACCCTGCACACAAACTACAGGAATATGCAGGGATCCACAAAATTCCTACCACCCAGCGTTTCCTCATTTGTCCTGATAAAAACGCTACCCCACTTGTGTGCCTCTGTCTAGTGCCTGTGTCAGGAATGGATCACCCCAGGGTCAACAGTAGCCCTCCTTTAAGGGCTGCCATTGACCTTTGTGTAGCTATTTGGAGTTCATTATTAGTTTCACACCCATTTCTGTCACTAACTGGAAGGAGGCTCAAAGCACAAAAAACTGCAAAAATGGGGTATGTCCCAGTAAAATGACAAAACTGAGTTGACAAATTTGGTTTTCTGATTCAAGTCTGCCTGTTTCTGAAAGCTGGGAAGATGGTGATTTTAGCACCGCAAACCCTTCATTGATAAACAAAAAGTGATATTTTCTTCTGCAGCACTTTTTCCCATTCCCCCCCTAAAAAAAAACATATTTTAGCTGTATTTTGGATAATTTGTCAGTCTACTCCAGGGGAACACACAAACACTGGGTACCTTTAGAACCCTCACGATGTTGGAAAAACAGGACACAAATTTATCATGGATAGCTTATGTGGACAAAAAGCTATGAACGCCTAAGCACAAACAACACCAAATAGCCAAAGACGGGCACAGCACTGGAGGCATGGGGGAAGACCCAATAGCTAAGGGGTTAAAAAGTTATTTTTACAATATATAATTGTTTACATTTTAAAATACATAGTTTAATATACACAATCATTTCATTATAATAACATTTTAATTACTCACACTAAGTTTATTGTTGCATTGGTCTTATTTATAGAACATCCCATTCTATTTTTAGTGAAAGAAAAATCTAATTTTACACATAATAAGTTTGTATTCTACATATATTTGTCCATGTTATTAGCATGAGTATTTATAGATGTTTTACATCAACTCATAGCACTTAAGTAACTTTTTAACTTTATTTTGTTTGTTCTACACTTTTATATATATAGATGTACTGTAAAGAATAATAATGTTTTTAGTATATTTCAAATATATATATTACATTGACATCAAATGCATTTATTAAAACAAAAAAATGTTTGTAAGCATTTTTTTTAAAACTAACATTTCTTTTTTTCATTGTTTGCTATGGGATGTTACTCATTTTTTAATACCAATTTTTCTGACATTTTCTATCCACAGAATTGATTTTGTAGACTGTCTTCATCATTTTAGGCTGTTTGTCGACTTTGCATTTGCGGTTTCCCATTACTGTTCTTCCATACATGTAGGATCAATTTAAAGTAACTTTCTTTAATTAAGGTAGTATTCTTAGTTAATGTTGTTTAATAATGTTGTTTGTTAGTGTTCATTTTTTTTTGCTTTAGCTACTGTAGGTTAATGTAATAGACCTTATTCTAATTTGTAATGGTTTTATGTTTATGGAATGTTCTTTTACAGAATGTATATTTTGTAAGATTTATGACTGTACTATGTTTTATGTGTGGGTAGTATGTGTTGCTTGGTTGCGATTTTATGTTTTATGTATTTACTCTACAGGTTGTAATTACGGATATTGAAAATGGTTTTACATCTGGATGTTTTTTTATAGGAAAAATAGTTGCTTATTTTTGTAGCCAAAATTATTTTGTACTTTTCCCTGATTTTTAGGGTAACCTTGAGCGCTTTTATTCTTTTTTTATATATATTTTTTTGATTTTGGGTGAATTCCCTGGATTTGTGAAGTTGTACTGGATTATTTAATTTTCTTTGGTTTAATTTTGCACTTTTTACTATTTTTGGTGTATACATTTTTGGATAGATTTTTGCAGGGATTCTGCTTTAATTTACAAGGACATCAGCAACACAATTATTAAGTGTACAGTTATTTTATTTATTGATTTACTATTGGGTGACATATGTTAATTTGTTGCTGATGTTTATTTATTGTGTTTATGTATTGCTGTATTTTTAAATTGTAGCCATTTGTGAGTTTGATATATTGAGAAATTTGTATTTAGTGTGAAAATACATGATGTTCAGTTTTTATTTTTATTTATTTACAAATAGATATTGTTGCAATTTCTAAATATCTGTCTGATCAGTTATGGTTTTGCTTATTGTTTTTATAAATTAAAGACTGATATTTATCATTTGTTTTAAAATTACTTATTAAGAAATAGTAATGAATTATATGAATTTGATTATTTGTTAAGTCCGAGCTTGTGGCATGTTTATTGAGGTATTTTAAAGTAGGATACTTGCTATGGAATCACATTTTCATAGGCCTTGGTTGTTAGCAAACAGTAATACATTGCTTGCTAATATTTGATGCAGTTCTTTTGTTTGCCTAGATATTATGGACTTCATTTTGGTAAAGGATTGCCCCATTCCTTCTTCTTGGTAGCTGTGCTATTTTTATAATAGTTGAAAAAAATAGTACAGTGTACAGTTGCTTATTCTGTGTGTTCCTTGGTAGGAGTTGTGGCACCCTTCCACTGCATTATTATTTCTTCTTGTGACATGATACTGCAATGCACATTCCTATAAGCCTAAAAAATTCCTCCTTCATCTTACCTAGTTCATATTTATTGGCCACATGTAGACTCCATCATGTTTCATTACCTTTTTTCAATAATGTTTAATTATTTATGCTAGGACATATATTTCCACTAACAAAATACGTTTGACAGTGTAACATTAATACATGAAAAATAATACAAGGAAACTAAAATAAAAAGTGTAAGAGACATACATCAATACATGTACTCAACAATAATGAAGCCATGCATTTTAAAATACGAATATAACTCAAATGATCCTCTTTCCCAATCAATTGTTAATAAAGGGATAGTCCAATACGTTATATCCCCTGCGTGAGTACTTTCTAGTCCTTGCATCTGGTGCATAATTGTAGTCCATTCAATCAAAATGCCAAAGTACCACACTGCAGTTTAAAAGAGATTCACTTTCACACTTTGGGAACATGAGATCTTCTTCCAGACATATTCAGAGTTAATGTAAGTCGGGTTTGTCAAAATGATGCTTTGATACAGAGTGCTCATGTGATTTAATAAAAAATCTTACTATAGAACTTGTCCATCTTTCAAATGGTTTCTGATTAGAATTGCCGTGCTCTCAACTTCCTAGTGGAGTAATTCGGGTTTGATGCCTGCATTTATTTTGGCTTCCCCGTTTCTTTTGGCACTTCCTTGTCGGACTTCCTCTTCGCATTAGCGATAGTGATTATTCTCCATTCACTGTTGGCAACATCCAGGGAATGGCCTACTAGCAGTCTAAGTCCTAAGACTCCACACTGACTCCTAAATTCAATTCACAAGTGTCCTAGTACTGCATCGCTCCCAGCAACAAGTTCCCCCAGGGCCTATAGGCCAAAAATAAGTCTTACCTACTCTGGTAGGGCAGAAGTGTTCAAAGCCTTGGAGTGTGCCCCATCCGTGGGCACTTACACCAGCTCAGGTCCAGATCAGGTGAGTTGGCTGCATGAAGAATCAGCAGCTTCACCTGGCAGGTGCAGGATCTCTCTCCCTCGAGGTAATGCTCCAGCAGCGATTGGGGGTTTCCTGCACTCTTTCTGCAGGTGTCTCCACCCTTCTGATGGGAAAGGGGGCTAATTATGATGCTCCGGTCCTTGATCCTGAACTTGGGTGACAGAGCTCTCACAGTGTCCTCACTGGCTCAATGGGGGGGTGGGAGGAGGGGTCAGGCCAGTCGCAGTCCTCATGTCTCCCAGTGACCTATGGTCCACCACAGGTCACATTCCACAGGCTCTGGACCAATCAACACAGTGCAAGTATTCCCAGCAGCCACTCCTGGAATACAGGGTTGCTGCAAAACTGCCACACAAGGCTTTGGCCCTTACCACAAAGCAGTCTTTATCTTGGTGGTCCCTACTGGCATAGGGGATCACTGCAAAGTAATAGTACAGGCTTTGCCCTTACAATCAGTGCAGCAGCCATTTCCATACACCAAAGAGAATCCACTCAACAGAGCTCCCCAATAGATTTTGCTTCCTCTAGTGCTCTCCTCTTCCTCACACGACATGCTGGTCTTCGAAAGCAAGCAGGCACATGCGTTCCAGGCTCCTGGGCAGGTGGTCTTTGTTTCTCTGGGTGATGTCCTCTCACCCAGCCGGGAGTCTAGCAGGCCTTGGCCCCCAGTTCTAGTCACAGGCAGAAGTCTTGCAAAGCCTTCTCTCTTCAGGCAGCCCATCTGACTGCTTGGCAGATGACAATTTTCAGCGTCTCAACCTCCCCATCACATTGTCCATATCCAGGCACCAAATGTGATTGAGGGTCTGAGTCTTTGAGTTTTTATTTTGGGGTTCCCCTTCTTTGAAGTGCATGCTTCTGTATTGTCTCTTCTTCTTGAAAAGTAGCCTGTCACAGCATGGATGTCCCTGAAGCTGATAGTCTCACAATACAGGCCATGGGAGTAACGAGTTCACACCTGAAAGTCAACCACAGTCAAATGTGCATCAACAAGTTAGCCCAGGACTCCAATTTCAACTCTTTATGATTCTCTTATCAGCCCCATCTCCTTCCTGTGATGTGCCCAGGCCTTATCCTTGTGACCTCTCACTGAATCAAAGAGCACAAGGGAGGCCTGGTCCTCTCCACCCCATTTTGTGTCCCACCCAGCTTACAGGAATGCAGCAATGAGCTTTCTCTCTACCTCCTTTCCATGCTTCACCATGCAGGCCTGGGTCTTCCAAAATGGGACCCAGGGTCCTCCATGTATTCTACCATCCACAGGCACATATACACTTACTGCATGCAAACAGCATACACACGCTGCACAGTACTGTATCCTCCATGTACATGTACTTTACAACTCACAGGTGCACATACATCCCGCATATGCATTTAACTAGCATGCACAGCCAGCACTGTATGCTTTATGTGCTGTACTCAGTGACACACAAACACCCAGCACATGCACTTATCCTGCACACACTCCTTATATATTGTACCACTCTCAGGTACACATACACCCAGCACATACACTTATCCTGCATATACTGCACAGCACTCCATCTTCAAGGTAGTGTACTACTCTCAGGCACATGTACCTCTAGCATATGCATATACCATGGACACCCTTGTCAGTACTGCATAATCCCTGCATGACACTCTCCCCAGAAACACGCAGCACATATATACCACTTCTGTGCTACTCTCCACCCCATTCTGATGTAGGCCAAGGGTGAGTTATGCACACACAGCGGAACCTTTAAAGAATGAGTGAGCATGTAGACCTCACTCCAGTAACACAGATCAAAAAGGACCTGTTCACTCCAAAACATAACTAAATGGTATGCTGCCACCACCAAACTTGTTCTGCTTAACTCCTGTCAAAGGTAGTAAACTAACACCACAATGAGAGTAGTACTTTAGGTGCACCCCCAGGGCCAACAAGACTGTAATCCGTGAAACAGGCCTATGTCATGGTGCACACGCATGATCTGTGTTTGTCTATGACAACAAAGATCAGGGTTAGGGATCCAGACATCACTACAGTTGGGAACTCAGAGCAGGGGTGAAAGTCCATTACAGTGAAGAGGAATTTTGCTTCCCAATGGGTATATACGCTAAGGCTATAACCTTTTTTAATTTCATATGCAAATTCTAGGTTAGATGCATATTCTACATTCAGGGTAGATTTTTGTTGGTACCTCCATATGCTCTGGTTAAATTAATAGTACCACCGCTTATTTCCAGTGTGTGGGTATGTTTTAAGTATACTGCTAATCATTGCCTGTTTAAAAGCTGTGATGATTTTCTGATGGTTATAGTTGTTAGTTTCCTGTTTTATATTTATTAGTAACTCAATGTAAATTGTTCTTTGTTAGGGAGCAGTCTATACACAAATGAAATGTTTGTAATTTGGTATTGACCTTGTATTTTGTACATTTGACTGGATGGTGGAGGGTACGATTTAAACAAACATGCCATCCACTATCTATTTTGTACAGTGTGTCAAGTAGCACCAATTATAAATCATCTGTCATTATTTTGGTTGCTGTATAATAGGAAAGTGCCATTTTTATGTGTGGTTAGTAAATGTAGCGGTATGTCTTTTTCTTCAGGACTTTTAGGTGTTAAAGGTGGTCACAGGTGGTTCTCTAGATGTTCTTCACCTCGCTCAGGTCCTGTACTACATTTCCGAGTTCTGTTTCTGTAATACTAAATTGACCATGTTTTATAATGTTTTCTCCAATGCCATTTTTAGGTGTAGCCTTGCAATAGCATGCATGTGGTTCATTTCGTGTGAGTATTGCACTCTTTTCGATAAGGATAGCACATAACATGCAATAAAAGCTTCCTTTTCTGAAAATTGATGTATGTTGCTGTTTCTGATATTTTAAATGTTAACTGGGGGTTTAGAATATAAAAAATATTATTAGTTATTTATTCATATAGAATGTCTTCTTATGTCTTTCTAAACATTTTAACTTCCTAGCTGTGCATTTTACTTATATTTTGGATACTTTATTGACTTCGATTTTTGTGTTGGTTTTTCATTTGCAAGGATGTTTGTTTCTTCATTTAGTGACAACAGCTGGTGTTTTAAAACTGTTGAAAGGAAATATGTACTAGTTCTGCTATTTTGTTATTGAATAATTATGTTTTTCATCTGTTAGTTTTAATTTAGTTTTTTTTATGTCTTACTATTTTTTAAATGTTTTACATTTTTAACTGTACTTTAATACTTACGTTGGAATTTCTCTTTCTTGTTCTTGTTAGGTTTGAGTATTTCTGATTTGGACTTCAGTTTATTTTTCTTGATTTTGATTTCTTTTATCATAGATACCTGTTTTAGAGCTATAAATAAATTGCTTAGTTTTAGGTATTTGTTGCTATATTTTCAAATTTCTTTAAAGTTACACAAAGCTTTAATTGTTTTTTATTGAGCTTACTTTGTGAGGTTTGTGGTCATTTATGATGTAGATTTCATTTGATATAGCGTGGCAAACTCGGTGAAAGACTTTGTTCTGCTGTAGTTGCTCTGTTAGTATTTTGTTGTATGTTTTCATGTCCTTTGTATACTATTTATTTTGTTAATTGTTTTTCAGTTTAATTTTACTGATTGTTTAAACAGCCTTGTGAAATCTTCTTCCCGTTGTATGGTAAATAGTAATTAGTTATTTAATTTTAAATAATATATCCATTTTGTTTGTTTTACCATTGAAATATATCTGTATACACACACACGCACATACACATATTATAATTGTGTGAGGGTTGATGTGGGTGTTTTATTTATAATTTACTGCTCAGTTTTCAATATTATCTACAGCAAAATTTCGAATTGTTTTCTATATACATGTTTTTGCTGTTTACATATAGCAACAGAATAGTTTGTTGACAATATTTTTTGCTGATATTTATGAGTTTCAATATTTTTTATACAGTTTCAATCAATAAACTAAATCCAATTGGAGTCAGGACACGTGGCCTCCCAGCAATGTCAGATATGTCAGATGTCAAATGTTGCCCTACACCATCTAATTAAAACGTTTCTCCACTTTCATATGACAGATTCTTCTTTGAGGTGATCTCAAGCTCATGGACCAATAAGTGTGCGCCTCTCATTCACAGCCTTTCGCCAGGCTGTGATGTTACTCGATGCATACCTCCAGCCTCTCCAACCTTGAAAAGCACTCAGAACAGGTGGCCTGGAACACAGTGTCACCTCACTCTCTGGAATACAGAACAGTAAGCCAAATACTCTGACAGTCAGTTGGAATGCCAGAATCAGATTCTCCTGGACACATATGAGCTGTGCTGGCAACATCAGCAAGCGCAGAGAGTAAAGAGTACAAGGTGATAAAATGAGTTTGGGGAGCAAATTCATGCACTGGCTAACAGAACGTTGGTCACACCTGCAGAACAAACTCCTGCTCCTGGTTCATTGTGTAGACAATAAGTACCAGCAATGCCCCAGCACAATCACCAATCCACTTTCTTCCCAGTAAAGAATCTGATTTCCATCCTAATGCACAGACTCCAAGGAGAGATCCTCACTTGGTGAAGACGTGAGTCTTGTAAAAAAATGACTAAAATATATGGCAAATGGGAATGTCAAAGTCCAAAAATACAATCAAAATGGAAATGAAAGGGATTTTAAAACCAGATAAAAGTCAACCCCCAGTGCAGATATCATGCTATCCTGGCTGTCCTCCGTTGGAAAGTAACTTTTTTAGTCATCCATTTCTTTAGCTATCAATTACTTAGGGCCCCATTATGAATTTGGCAGATGGAAATCTCTGTCTGCCAAACTCCTGACAGGGTGGCCCCAACCTACGTGGCGACCTCCTCGCCGGTGCTAGTATGGGTTTCCTGCTAGTTCGGCAGGCAGAAACCTACGTTTC
Source organism: Pleurodeles waltl (assembly GCF_031143425.1). Taxonomy (NCBI): domain Eukaryota; kingdom Metazoa; phylum Chordata; class Amphibia; order Caudata; family Salamandridae; genus Pleurodeles; species Pleurodeles waltl. The sequence continues at coordinate 748,073,295 of NC_090436.1, read as the reverse complement.
CACCCACTGGCCTAGTGGGAAACAGGCTACAGCATTGTCTCTAGCTCGTAATTTAGCCGGCGACAATGCTGTCACCTGCAGAGTGAACCATCATCACGTTCATCTATGGGTAAGTACTAAATCACCTGAAAAGGATGACTCTTCCTTCTCTAGGGGGTGGTGGATGAATGGCCACCCTGTAGCTGAGTTTCTTCGCTCCGTCCCCAGTCCTTGTGTCCTTCACCAATGTCAGTGATGTCCACTATGGAGAATCAGCGATAGAGAAACAAAGAGCCATCAATTAATCCGTGTATTAGCATATGCTAAATATGATACAGTAACAATGGGTGCAATTTATCTAGCAGTTGAACATTACCCTGCAACATTTATATATCATCCAACTAAGCATCATAAATAATAATGTGCTGCTAATATTCTATAATAATTCATGGGTGATGGAATCTAATGGACAGCTAGGATTCAGATGGCAAAATGTCCGCCTTTTGCATCGTCAATAAACATTAGCACTGATTGTGGTACAACACTCAAAGGTCAAAATAGGATGGCTTCATTTACAAAAGACATATGCCAGTGATATATTTCCATTTTGCCACCCATATGTTTGTCTAAGTGCAAACCATGCATGTCAACAAGAATGAGTATAGTATCCCTGTCTTAGTTTCTCATTCCGAGTTTGGCGGTCATTACCGAAGACCGCTGTGCAAACGGCAGCCCATACACCGCCAGTGATGGTGAATTGAAGCCCGCCGCATTATGAGTGGCCCACACTACACCACCAAAAATAGACCAAAAAAACAACACCGTTGGCCCAAACTACGGTATGGAGGAGGCGGCTGCACCACCACCACCGCCATGCTGAGAAAATGCTGCCCGCCAAATTCTGAGTCACAAAATAGCATTGCGGAAACCAACACAGCGGTAATCCATTGGCGGTCCAAACTGCAGCAGGAAAAAAATAGCCATCACCGCAGCAACACTGCACCAGGTGGGATAACACCAATAGCAACACCTGAAACACATACACACGCCTGACCACAGCACTACAAAACATCCCACCACACATACCCAGAACCCTTTGCAAATAGAAACCCTGACAGAGCGAGAGAAGAACACACTGAAAGGAGGCACTGCACCTAGATACCACAGGCACCATCATACTAAGCATGCATCACACAACACACCACTGCACACAAACACCACTCAGCATACGCACCTACCATTACACATATTCACAGCTACAAACAGCACACAGATAATCCCTGCAAACCATACACCCCCGCCTACAACACAACAACCATGGCACCACACAAAAAAATAGATTCACAGAAGAGGAGCTCAGGGTAATGGTCGAAGAAATAGTCAAAGTGGAGCCGCAACTGTTTGGAGCACTGGTCCATCAGACATCCATAGCCCGGAAGAACGACTTATGGCAGAGAATAGTCAACAGGGTGAATACAGTGGGGGACCATCCACGCACAAGGGAGGACATTAGTATGAGGTGCAATGACCTTAGGGGGGAGTACAGGCCATGGCTTCCAGGCACCAAGTGGTCGTCATGAGCAATGGTGGAGGACCCCACCACCTCCCCCAGAAATGGCACTTTAGGAGGAGATGGTCCTGGCCATACTACATCCAGAAGGGCTGACGGGAATTGCTACTGGACTGGACACTGGTAAGTCCACTGTACTCAATGGCCACCATGTCGCTGTGCACAGCATGTACCCCCACCACCTTCTTACCCTCTCAAACCACCCGAACGTGCATAAACCCACTATTGGCCCTATATCCATCCTTGCATGCCACAGCTCCTCACTGACGCCATTCCCTCACAGCCCAACCTAGTGAATTATTGCCTCACAAAGCAGAAAGTACCACAACTACCACAATGCAACACTCCCTACCCTTGCCTGACTGCTACGTCCATATCACATCTCTGCAATTGCATGTTAAACCATGTCACTCCCCATCACCAATATATGGTAGGAATGTACATCAGTACATGGTAATAACAGTAGCAAGACAAATGTAAACCGTACTCCAAATTAGGGCCATTTCAACCTTCCACTGATGGGAACTCGAACAGTAGACTGGAAACTGTCAATGCCATTACTACCCTGCCAATACAGTGAATGAGGGCATACAACCATGTGTGTCACCGCTAGAATACCATCACCTGACACAATACCTTTCATCTCACAGGTCTCCCAAGTACTGACACACAGCAGAGGAGCCCAGTGACAGGAAGCCCAGGCCTGGATGCAGCACCAATAGGGGAGGATTCTCATGCAAGTCTGGATTCAGACAATGAACCTGGCCCATCAGGCATGATTGGTCAGTCCACCACCACCAGCCTCACCCTGCCCACAACTCAAACCACCTCTCCTGTGGCAGCCAGGGCACAGCAGAGCCCACCTTCCCATACATGTGTCCCAAGGTCACATCAATCATCAGTGTGCCCCACAGGACAGGGGCAGGAGTCAACAGTGCAAACCTAAGACATTAACGGTCCTGGTGTCAGTCTGAGGGGGCCGACTGCACCAGGGGCACATGGAGCAAGGGCCAGTGGGAGGTCAATCATTGGACAAGGGACGAGGCAGGTACAGGAGGCCTTCTCCAGGGTCCTGGGAGCCTACCAGCAAACCGAGGACCAGTTGGGCCAGATACTCACCACCTTGCAGGACACACAAAGGCTGCAGGAGAAATACCACCAGGAGGCCAGGCAGCAGTGGCAGGCACACAGCTTCCATATTAGGGGAGTTCAAGGAACTCAACTGCATCCTGCAGACATTCTCCACCCAACAGCAGGCCCCATCCAGTAGTCAGTCAACACCACCACCCTCAACATCAGCACCTGCTACTGGAATGGAGGCACAGCAGGAGGACCCACAGGGCAACAGCACTCCTACCCCTGCAGCTGAGGAACCCCGCCAAAAAAGAGGTCGCTCATCCAGACATCCTGCAGGACCTCAGGCCAAGACCAATCCCCCACCAGGAAGTGGTCCCTCTTCTGATATTTCACCCTTGTGTACCACTGTTATACCCTGTTGGCTGTCCAATACCAAGGTCACATCATTCCGAGGCAAATGGACACAGGACCTATGAACCTAACAGCTGGACCACCCACTCTGTCATTCACCAAGAGCACTACCCCACTCCTCTGGATTGTGAAATTCCACACTAAAGAAACACCTGTTATCACAAGTCAGGGTGCATATCTCTTCATTGTTGGTGTTGTCAAATATGTTAAAGAACAACAAAAGAATACAGATGTCTACACAACCAAAATGTCCATGTTACTGATGTAGTGGGATACTCCAGCAGGTGTGTAAGTACATCCATATTGTTTTAACATCCACTGTCAACTCTGCCAACAGGCAAATCATCAAGCAGACCGCAAACAGATATGTCACCTGAAGAGGGATAAATAAATGGAATGAGGTACAAGGTTGTAAGGAATGTAATCCATAGTCATACATAAATAGCAGTTAATCACAAACACAGGATGAGTGACCCAGCAACTATGTTAACCCATATGTAAGGGTCTGTATTGGCATTCACACGTGTGGGACAGGAAAGATGAAACCTAGGTAACATCCTCAATTGCACAACTCCCTGAGTACTCAGGAACAGGTACTTGCCACACAGCAGATGACAATGCATGACATGCCAACGCAGCAGGACAAGACTGATAAGTCCCCTAAAATATCCCCAAACAGGCAGCCTGAGGACCCTAAGCCTTTAGTACAACTAGAAGGCTGTACTGCAATGGCACCAGCATTCCACAAATGAACTTAGCAGCTGTGCATTTCCACAACCTCTCATGGAGAGTCAACTACCCTTCAAGGTCGTTAACCAATATGTAAGGCTCTAGTCCCCCAACATACCTTGATGCATGCAAATACTGGCTAAAGATAGTCTTCAGCAATACATCTCCCATGCGCAGATGATATGTAATGCAGACATGACTCACATCAAGAAATGTTGTGACAAATCATGTCAGTCCTGTTGTCATGTGCCTCATCCTCGTCAGCCTCCCCCTCAGCATCAGAGTCACCGGCCACAAACACTGCTCCAGCATTAATGGCCCCTCCTCCAAAAGTGGGATGTGCCTTCTGATGGCTATATTATGGAGCATGCAGCATGCAACAATGATCTTGCAGACTTTCCCTGGATTGTACTGTAGAGCACCACCAGACACATGAAGACAACGAAATCTGGCTTTCATGAGACCGAAAGTCCATTCAATCACACACCTCGTCTGGCCATGTGCCTCATTGTACCTGTTCTCCCCATATGTAGTTGGATGTCTCAGAGGTGTCAGGAGCTAGGGCAGGTTGGGGTATCCGGAGTCACCTGTGTGGAAAAGGAAACATGGCCATAGGTAACACTGCTAGGCGTAGTGCTGACTGTGTCATGAGGGGTATAGACATCTGACATGGAGAGCAGTAGACATACCTATGAGCCAGGCCCTTTCTACCTGTAGCTGTGACATCAATGCAGCGACACTGCTGTTCCTCAGGACGTATGAATCATGTACTGATCCAGGCAATTTAGCGTTCACATGTGTAATGTATTGGTCTGCAAGACACACCACTTGTAAATTGAGTGAATATGTACTTTTCCTGTTTCTGTAGACCTGTTCATTGATCCTCGGCGGTACCAGGGCAATGTGAGTCCCATCAATGGCCACAATTACATGTGGGACATTTGAGATGTTGTAGAAGGCTGCTTTTACAGTGGGAACATCTGGAGGTAGTGGGAACCTTATGTACCTGTGCACATGCTTGAGTAGGGCATCCAGCACACCCTGCAACACCTTACAGAACTGGGGCTATGAAAACCCTGCCACTCTACAGGAAATGCAGGACTGACAACACCTGGACTGTTGGAGGGATGGCATGGGGATTCCTCAAACCCGGCAGGAGGTCTGGCTTCAACTGGGCGACCAGTTTCTAGATGCACAAACGGTTTAGTCGATAGGTCATGATGATGTGGCACTCTTCCATGGTTTCAAGATCTACGAGTAGCCGATAAATTGGTGCATTCCTCATCACTCCATTGTGGCCAAATCTGTGCGGGGTCACAAACAACAATCAGGGAATCTATTACAATGTAGGCTATTCAATATGACACATGACAGTCATGATGTCATTGTCAAACAAGTTGCCTGTCATTTTGTGGGAGTACACATGACTCTACCCTCCCTACCTAACCAGACAATGGCACATTATTCATGTGGGAATGGACGTATACAGGACATGTACACCTACACCTTCCCTGTGTTCCTCTATACTGATCAAATATGTAGACAATTGTTGTGACAAGTCTGTAAATGTCATTAGACATGCACTACATGTGTCTATATTCACCATGTCAGACCTGAAAAAGGTATTTGTGATGACATGCAGGTAGTTATGCTGTGTAAACTCAGGACAGTAATGTCACAGACTAAAATGGCATCCACGTGTCCGGCATGCATTGGACTGCTAGAAGTGACCTTATTCTGCCGACGGAATTCGTCAAGGCAGAGTGCGGTCAGAACCTCATTGGTTACCATTGATGTCAATGGGAGAATCGGACCAATGACAATCACTACCGGCAGTGACGATCATGACCGATGCGGTTGTAACCGCCAGCTCACTTTACTCCTGGCATTCGGGATAGACAGATCTCCACTTTGTGTGCTGCTGTGTCCTGTCTATTGGAGCAACGATGGCACGCACTGCAGGGGAAAGGGCCCAAGCCTTCTCAACAGAGGAGCTGGAAAAACTTTAAAAAGGGGTCCTACCCCTGTATAGGTGGTTGTACGGAGCTCCAGGACAACAGGTCAGTACAACGTCCTTTGTCCCACAAGTTGGGTGGTGTTTGGTGATGTATGTGTGTGCACATTGAGATGTCATGACTGATCAGGCATGTAGCATGCACATGATATGTGTGGGATGTTGCCAGTGTGCATGAGCAGTGTTCGTTGTGTGCCGCCAAAGCTTACTGCTGGATTGGTATCATTTACATCATGTCCACCCTTTTCTCACTGTTTCCCAATCAGGTCAGCGTCCACCAGAAGAAAGGGTTGTGGCGAGCCATCGCCAAGGAAGTTCGGACCCTGGCGGTTCATTGCCGGCAGAGCACCCACTGCAGGAAGTGGTGGGAGGACCAGCAATGCTGGGCCCAGAAGACCGCAGAGGCCCAGCTGGGGATGGCCTCCCAACGTGGGAGGGGTGCACGTGAGACCCTGACCTCCCTAATGGCCCGCATACTGGCGGTGGCATACCCTGAGTTGGATGGACGCTTGAAGGTAGCACAGCAGCCACAAGGGGTTAAGTGTTGACTGTCAAGCCACTACTGCCTGGTTGTGCTCTGTCACCCTGCTTGGACTTGGAATGAACATAGTCAGATGTGACTTAGGGAATGTACACTCCTGGTTGCCACACCCATCAAGTAGGAGTGTGTGATGGTCGCTATGTTGAGCCATGTAGGAGAAGAAGTGGTGGTACAGTGACACATGTTCAGCTGTCGATATGGGTCTCTCAAGTCTGCTATCATGTCAATGGCTGCATCCTCCACCTCTGCATGTACTGTAGTAGTACGGAGTGGTCATGATGGCACTGTATATGGGTAATGACAGGCATATTACGTGAAGGTTGCAGTTGCATCACTTCCTACATCAATGGATCCTCTGTACCACATGACCTCCTCACATTCCTGTCAGTTAGTTAGTGTCCTGAGTCCCTCTCTGCTTAGAGTAGTATCATCCTTTAATGGATGACGTGGTTGGGTATAGTCAGGGGCTTGATTCTAGGAGTAGTCATTTTGACATTAATGGGCATGTAGTTGTCTTCATGCAGGAGTTTGGTCTGCAGGGTTGAGACATAGCTTGCATGACTCTATTTAGGAATAATTGCTAATTGTCTAATGTCTATTGTTTCACAGGCAGGGACTGTTATCTGCATTGTTTGTATGTAAAGCGGATGTATGGGTTCTAATATTTTCCTCCCTTTCTGTTTCTACCACCCTCCTTTCCTCTCTCCTCCTCTGTCTATGTGTGCATTAGCATCATCTGGCGAGGGAGGAAGGGCATTGGTGAATGGGGATGCTGCAGTCCACAGCACCCAGGAGATGGCCAGCAGTGAAGCTGAGGGGACCAGTGGGACAGAGGGAGAGGGGGAGCACCACCGGGGAGACTGGAGCTACCATAACATCTGATTCAGATACCTTCTCCGATGGCGGCTGCCTGGCAGTGGCAGACCCTTCTGGTACCACACCAACACCATTGTTGTCCGCCACCCCCCCTTACCAGCACCACCCTCCCTGTTGCACCACACCCAGTTGCCCATGCCCGTTCACCCAGGAGGGTGGGCATCTCCTTTGCCGCAGGCACCTCTGCCCCAGTCAGCCCTGCTGCTCTCAAGGAGGAGACTATTGACCTCCTGAGGTCTATCTCTGTGGGGCAGATAACAATCGTGCATGCCATCAGGGTCTGGCATCCCAGATACAGCAGACAAATGCATTCCAGGAAGGCATTCACTGTGCCTTGTCTGGCCTCCAGAGATCGTTTTAAGCTCTGGCCTCCTCAGTGACTGCAGTCAGTGTCCCTTCATCTTCCGTCCCCCCTCCAGCTACCTATTCCCAATCCACAAGCCCTCTCCCTACACCCGTCCATGGCACACCAACACACACGTATACACCCACTACAACAGACAAGATACACAAAGACAGACATGGGCATCACAAACGTTCACACAGGCATGCACACACAAAACACACATCTGCAGACACAACAACAGACACTTCTCCCACCATCTCCTCCCCTAAAGTCACATCTCCACTCATACCTGCCAGCACAACATCATCACACACTGGTCACGCTGTCATTCCTGTCATCCCCTCAATCACCACAACAGCAGATTCACAGTCACACACCCCACACACCACATCCACACTCACCATGACTACTGTCTCTGCCACCTGCAGCACATCCACCTCACTTGCACACACCACCACAACATTCACTCACACATCACTCATTCCCTCTCCCTGCATCTCTGCCCCCTCCCAAAAAATGCATACATACCCACTTACCTACCCAACATTCAATCACCACACACATCCAGACACTGCACACACCAGCATCCACGTACAGCACACAGATATGTCAGACAAGCACTCCCTCTACCTCCACTCCCAACCCTCTATCATGTGACTGCCCTCGTGTACCTAAGAGAGTTTTCCTTGCAGCCCTTGAACTCCTCCCTACTCCTCTCTCACCCCGCCTTCCCCATAAACAGTGTGTCCCGCTCTCAGGTCCCTCCACCTCCCATTCCTTGGGTACCCCTTCTGGTGTTTCCTCTGCTCCTCCAGCCCTCCCAGTGCCAAGGTCACCCCTCCCAAGCCCAAGACGAAACGTGCCCCTTCCACATCCAAGCCTCCCCCACCACCCACACACCCCTGAGGTGCCTGCCTGTCCCATTGCCGCCCCTATAAAGTGGAGGTCTATTTTCAATCAGGAGTAAAGTTGGGCCCATATTAATGAACAATGTGTCCTGGTGAAGTGGACATTTGGACTTGCCATTGGCACATTTTGTATATAGTTTATTTATTGTTTTAATACATCTGCCCACATTGCTGTGGTTAGCAAGATAAGATGCTTGTCCTGGTTTCCCTCTACATGGTGGTGTGACATCTGTGTGCAAAAGTGTGTGTGTGGATTGTGTCTGGGTTGTTGCATGCGCTTGGTAGATGGTTTGGGCCATGGGGATGTTGTGATGTGTGTGTTTGCTTGCTTTTGTGTTTGTGTGTTTGTATGGAGTGTTGTGTGCATCTGTGTGTCTAGTGCTACATGTGTGTATTTCCTTGATTGTTGGTTGTACTTGTTCTGTCACCTGTATGATTGTTTGGATGTGTGTTCACAGCTATTGATTGTGTGTCATTGCTACATGGAGTTCATGGTGTGTATATGTGTGGTGTCACACAACGTGCCCGTCTATGCCATCGTAGAGGTTTTTGTGGGGTAGTTGTGTGGTTATGGGGTGTGTTGGTGGTGTTTTTTTGTGTTGTGCTGTATGTTTGGCACGTATCTGCTTGGTTTTGTGTGTGTATTGGGTAGCTCACATTGATGTATGTTGTGTGTGCGTGTATGTGGCCTTCACTGTGTGTTTGGGGTATGTGTGTTCTGTGTTGGAGTGTATCACTGCCATTTTCCTCCCCTCTCTGCTAGGTATACTTATGGTTGTCGTATTTGTCATTGACAGTGGTCCTGAAGGTGTATGGCAAGATAGAATGCTGGGAATACTAGCAGTTCATTTCCCATGGCGGCGGCTGTGGCGTCTCTGTACTTGGAGGTGGGTATTTCCTTTTATACTTTCTATTTCCGCCATGTTTTTTATGGTGGTAAGGCCCTACCGGATATCTTGACTGAGTGGTTACTCGGAATATGGAGGGATGGACGTAGGCTGCCGCCTGCCTGAAGTTGTCTTCCGCTGGCGGATGCTGCTCGTCGGCGGTGGCAGTGCTGGCGGTGAGTTGTCTGCATTGCGTTGGGTTCACCGCCTTACTCGTTATTTGTTGGTCACAAGACCGCCATCGGCGTGGCAGTTTGCTTACCACCAGACTTAGAATGAGCACCTTAGTGTTTAAAATACAACACACACCAGTGTAGAGATGGCAATGTATGTTTTGTGTGTTCATGTGGCTAACTACATTTGCTTATAGAGAGTGATGATCATGTGACTTGGTTCCAGAAAAGTGTTCTCTAGTTGTGGGAATTATTTTTTTTGGTTCCTCTTGTATAAGTAGATGTTGTAATCATGCAACATAGATATGTGTGTTTTAACTATTTTTCCATTAAATGTATTTTTCCCCTTGTCCTGGTAATGTTGTTATATGCCTCTGCTGGTTTCTGTGCAACTCCATTGCATTCCCATGAGTTTTCTGCAGCACTCTTTGACTTAGTTTGCAACTGGGTTGGAGTAAATGTAACCGTGATTGGCCTTTAGTACTAGTGGAGCAGTTTTGTTTGTAACTTCAGTGGATTAGGCATAGTTTAAAATTTTATGGCTATGTTATTGGATTTGGATGCCCCCTTCTTTTAGCCCTTTAATCCTCCCCTTTGTATGACAGATATTGGCCATCAATGGGTGTTTACCCCATCCACCCTCATGTTTACATCTGAGTAACACTTTTTCATGCAAAGTATTCTGAACTAGTGGTGGATTAGTATGAACTTTAAATTGTACAGATTTTAGATGCATTGCTTTTAGCACAGCCTTTTAGCAGTGACATTTTGCACACTTTGCTTGCATAATTTTATTCTCTGAATATAATGTGTGAATTCCTTGTTTTAGTTAGATTTTTCTCGACATGTAATCAGTGCATCCTGTTCAAAGCTAGGAACACAGTGCACGATATCCTAGTGCATGTGTTGCCCATTCAGGAGACAAGTCCTAACTTCTAGACATAGCCTTCCATCAGAGCTGTTCTTCCAATACAGTGTGGTTTTATTATATAAATGATGCACTGACACGGAAGGGGCAGAGAGGTATTCTACCTGCAATCATCTAGGGGCAAACGCTGTGTTTGACATGAAGCTCCACTGGCACTAACCTTCCAGCTTCCAGAAAGGATTACATTCCACACTACAGGGTGACTCCTGACACAGTTTGCAGGTACGGGCTACGGCTAATTCCTTAGATTGGGCAATGCAGAAGGGTACACTTGGTGTGTTATCAGTATAGTCTTAGAGTTAGGTAGGAGGCTGTAAAACTCATTTACCATGGTTGGATTCTTCATTATCTTTACCAAGTTCGTAATTCTGGTAACTTTGCTTTGTTTCATCTGCCTATCATCACAGCTCATTCTTTTTATGCAAGATTACGATTGTTTCAATAAATGTATTGAAAACTGTAGTGAGGACTCATGCATGAATAATCTAGCAATGCTGGATTGAAGTTGAAATTACACAGCTTTTTTCACGAAAAGGGACTCCAGCCTCCAAACATCCAACCTCTTGTTCAAAGTCTCTTCAAATCTTACAGATCTTAGCACTTGGGAATGTTTGGCACAGTAGATTCTACACATAGTACGTAGCTAGATGCCACAAATACTCATCTTGTATCCCTCTGTTTTTCCTGGGTATGCATGAGTAAAATGATGAAAGGGTAAGACTTGTTTCCACGACATCCCTGAGGATTCAGAGTGCCAACAGGCTGCTGTGCCGCTCCCAAGGCAGTTCTAAATCCTTTATGGTGACAGCAGCTGAGCTCTGCCATATTTGAAGGTTAAAAAGATACTGCCTTGTAAGCAGACCTCCTATGATGGCATAACTTCCTGCACAAGAATATTCCTTAGAGCAGGGGCCTCCAACCTTTTCTGAAAGAAGAGCTAACTATGCTTAATAAATATCTGGAGATACAAATATTATACGTGTAATAGTGACCACATGCGACTACATTATATTAGTGCCAATTATAAACAAGATTACCGGACGAGTTCACCTCAGCGCATCAGGCAACATTGCCAGCAGTAACCTAAATAAAGGTAATCATATTACTAATGTCCCCCCATTGCCACATGATTGGTCATTCGAATATAAGGTGTAAATATATTTGGAAAATTCAGCCGTTGTTCAGCTTATGATTTCCGAAACTATACACAGTTTTGTACTTTTTTTGAGTGGAGCCAAAGCATCACTCCATGTGTGTTTCTCCCTCAAAAGACTTCCTTAAGTGACTTGACTTCACAGATTGAATTACAGAACCCTAGGGGTACTTCTGTACGTCTGCCATTATGCTAAATTTATTCAACTTGTTTACTTTCACGAAAGACGAGTTGGAAAGAACGTGTTGGCCACTATTTGAGGCATTGGTAAAACATGAGGCCAGAGATTTGGTTTAACAACTGCGTGAGTGCGATTTCTAAGGCAAGAGACTTAGGGGCATATTTATCAAAGATTAGCATCCCCTTGCGCCACCCGAGGTAGCTCCAGGGTGATCCAAAATCTAGAACTACATATTCCAAGCCATGCAAGGCCAACTTGCATGGCACTCCATGGCATGGTAAATCTGGAGTAACGCAAGACAGCTCCCATTCCTTCATCCATAGATTTTGGTGCATGTCCATATTTACTAAGATGGTAAACCTGGGAATGCATCAACATGCTACACCTTCCTAGGGGAGGCATATCGAGAAGTATTTTTATTTCTCCTTGTTTTTTCCTTATTCTCTGTGTGCTGCATTCTGTGGCCCATTTTCTCATAGGTATGGCCCAAATCTTTTCAACTTCAGAGCCTCATCCTCTCTTCTTGAATTCTACAAGAAGCTTAAGACCTGGTTTTCCAATTAACTAAGTTACCATAGGCAGGGATGGGCACACAACCTGCTCAGTGCTGGGATACCCTTGCAGGTGATATTTCACTTTACAATAGACATAACACCTGTGTTATGTATATAATGCTGATATTGTTGGCTGTTCTAATGGTGAGGTCTGTGTGCCAATCATTTACTAGATTGCATAATTTGGCAAATCTTGATGTGAGTTGTGATGTACAGTTTTGGATATTGAAGGCCTAAGAAATATAGGGCCAGATGTACCAAAGGACTTTACTCATTCTGTGTCTATGGGAAAAAGCTTTCGTACATATGGCCCATATTTCACAGTAGACCCTGGAATCTGTGACATGCGTGCACATTTGTGCCTGTGTGCAACATTTGGACATGCTGCGCTTCGCTGTTATAGTGTGCCACACAAGTGGTCATTATACTGTTTTCTGTGATTATTATGCCAACTCACGCTACTTCTGTTGTACACATGATGGAGTTGTTTAGGGAGTTTATGTTATGTGTTTATGATTGCCACTTAATGATAAAATGTGGATAAGAGCTACCCCACTCTCTGCTCTTTTTCACATGACTCATGGTTTAATAGGGAACGGATGTGTCATTGAAAAAAAATCACGTCACAGAGTGAGTATTGATGTGTCCTCTAACATATAATTTTTTTCTTTAAAATAAAAACAGATTTGTATTGACATTTTTTGCAAAATCGGGGCATACTAGATACGAAGAAAAATAATTGTATTTATCCACGAGAAAGTCCTCATACTGATAACAAAAGGAGTTGAAATTGATAAGTTAACACTAATTCATGATAATACTTTTGAAACCTACAAAATCAAAGCAAAGACACGTTCGCCTCTGGAATCTCATACTTTGAGATAGCATTTTAGATGACTAAAATAGATTTTCCATTAAGTGGGGTCACTATTTACGGCCATTGCAATATATAAACTATATTCTAGTTTTACAAGTTTTTAGTATATTAAGATTAACTGAGAAATAAAAATGAATATTAAACAAAGAATTTGTGTTTGAAAGCGAAACAGTGAGAACTACAAACTTCGAAGTTTCAATGGTGCTGAAGATAAGTATCACAACTTTTTGCCCATTTTCACACTTACATGGACAAAAAGTGTTATTTACAATCACAAGCTGCAGATCCTGATTCACAGAATCAGTATGTGTGGATTTGATTTTTTCAGCCTCTTAGATCTCTGCCATCTACTACCCCCAAAGGAACAACCCTTAGTTCTGCCCACCCTCAAACCCCCTCAAGAACTGCATACAATCAATACATCTGGAAGATTTCCTAAATATGCCAGAATTCTGCCAGGTGGCAAAATGTTATGCATTTCTTTAAGTGGATGGGGCAGAAATAAGTGTTCGTCATCTGGGAGCATTGGGGAGATGATAATGCCAATATGGTGACCAACTGAACAGGCATAACTTTGTGGATATTCACAAGATCTTACAAGGTCACATTGCACTGATGCAGTTGCACTGATGTGTAAGTGGCCTACTGAATATCAAAGGCCTTCTGCCAACATTCCCTTCCTGTTGTTTTTTCATGAGATGTGCATGCAGGGATTTCCTCACGTGGAAAAATGTTTTCCATGTGGGTGACTCCCAAGTTGAAATGAATTATAATTTGGAAAATTAGAAGTAATTTAAGAGTAAGTCACACTTACGCACCTACACGAAAATCTTTGTGCACGTGCTCTCGATGAAGAAAAATAAATTGCACATTTATCCTAATGCAATTCATGGAATGTTCCATAACCTGCAGTTGAGTGATTAGCTCTTTTACACATAAGCCAGCATAAGTATATCTGCCACTCTTCTGGGGTGCAAAGGATGAAATAATCTGTACAAATCTTGGTGGTATGATTAGGTTTGTGTGGACTTACTTATTAAACAATCACCCCTACTTGACACCATTGGAAGTTTGATGCAGATTTAGTTTATCTTATTAGAGGTTCAACCTAACTGATAATTGATGATGACTTGTGGGGAGGTTAGAATTATACTTTCTCACTCTCCCATATGCCACATTATTCAGCTTGTAGCCACTATTTATAATGCAATTATTTTTCTGGATTTGTTCAGCTCCATATGTGCTCAAGAAGGGAAGATAATCTCCAGTACCAATATATTTATATGTTGCTTTTTGGGTGACTGGACAGACTTGGAGTTCTGCCAAGCTGGTCAGGCCCAAGTCTTTTATGAGCACAGATCTTTTAAATTTAACATTTCTTATATATATAAAAGGTCTGTGTTCACTTAACGCAAGATACATGATTACTGAAATCTGAGCAAAAATGTTTTTCACCCTGTGCCTATTTGGGTAGCATGTGACAATAATGTTGAAAGCCAAACGCTTACCTAAGCTGGAACTGATGACAAATGGGGTTTTGGGCCTAAAAGGATGGTACCTTCGGCATCTGTAGCCTTTGGGAGAATGGGAACAGAAATATATTTTTGGACATTGGAGACAGGCAGGTGAATGTTGAATAATGTAGGATGACCATGAGATTGCCACATAGTTGGCATGTCTCAGTGGAAAAATGGCTTCAGTGTGCACACTGACATCATAACTGAGAAGTCCAAAAAGTTATATTGATATAATCGGCTCTGTCAAGTTGATGTAAGGCAGTAGAAGGAATGGAAGAACCAGGAAGTTCAGTTGCCCTGGTCCAAGTTACCACCAATGTGTCAGAATGAGAAGTAGCCCCAGCAGGCCTAGAATATGAGTGGTAGGCACAGAAACCAGAAAAGGACGACAATAGGAAATTTGGCAAAATGGGATGCAGGCGGTGGACGTTAGAGCCACAACGGGCACAAGCTGATTTATTTAGATGATGGGGTGAGGGATTTTTAGGCTATTATTACTTTTACTATTTGCTACTATTTACTATTACTTACTGTTTGTTTTGGTGACCAGGATATATCAGCTTGTGTGGCAAAATGTGTAAGAAGGCAAATGTGAGCTTCAACATGCCTCTGCAATAAAGGAAACCTTTCAACAAACTCAAAGGTGTGTGCCTCTGCGCTCCAGACAGTCCCTGAAGCACAGAGGGGGCTGAGCTTAACAGCAAAGAGGAGCGATCTTTAGATCGAGCCAAGCAGCGTACATGTGCTGTTCTCTTGACATGCTGTAACCTACTCTGTGGGCTTTAACCACGCCCATCTCATGCCAATCACTTTCATTTGTTTCTTATCCTGCCTTTCAAACTTCCCTTGATTTCATTGGTAAATGCTTTACTTTTGCCCCGACTTGAGGCTGTTTTGTTATCGCCTTGGAGGCTACCCCTATTACGTGGATTAGTGCATGACCGGCCATATAGATTAGTGTGGTGCACTACTTTTTTCTTTTGACTCTCCAATTCAATCTCCGTGGCCATATGTTGTTTCTTCCTCTTCCTTATTTTTAGGCATGCCGTTGTTTCTTGTAGTGTCTGCACCCAAAGACTGCAAGTTGAAAAGGGGTGATACAAGCTGGAAGGGGGTTATTTTATACTTAGTGTTTTTAAAAAAAAAGTTTCATATAGTGTAAACTCAACCAGAAGAGCGTTTTACTTACATACCACTTACGTACACGTTTAGCAGTCAAAAAATATACACCTGGTGAATTTAAAACAGAAAAAACACAGAAATCATCATCACAGCTCTTCCCACACAGTGGGAGAGCCGATACCACAATATTCACTGCACTCGGGAGACTCGCCCCATAATGCTTTGCAGGGCATTTCTTTTACAAATCATTTTTGCCCATAACTCAACCTGTGGTGGTCCTAGAGCAACGGGACCACCACCAAAACGTTCAGCAGGACACACTCCCTCTGTCCAGGTCATCCCTGGGTTCCCACACGAGGTTGGGGGGACACCGAAATCATAACCTCTCCCACCATTCAGTGTCTTTTTAAGTTGTCTCATGGCTGGAACTTTTATTTAACAGTTGGGAGTAGTTGGTGTTTTAAGGGCCTTATTTGTAATATTATTGCAGTATGCCTGAAAATGTGTAAGTCACTACACCCTCTAAGAGCTAAATATATGGTTACACTGCATTATTTTCTTCCATTCTGTCTTTTGTGTGGTTATGCCCTCTAGGGACTGACTACATGGTTACATGACCATCGGAAACTCGCCCCAAAATGCTTTGTGGGGTTTTTCTTTTACAAAACATTTTACCTGTAATTCACCATGTGGTGGGCCCTAGGTCAGTCGTACCACCCTCAAAACATTCAATGACACACTCTTTCTGTCCAGGTCATCTCTGCGTCCATACACTAGGTTGTGGGGGCCAAAATAATATCCCCTCCGACCATTTAGTGTCTTTTGAAGTTTTCTCATGGCTGGAAATGTTGTTTTACAGCTGGGAGTAGTTTGTGTTTGTGTCTCTAGATGTTCTGAGCATTATAGTCTAATGCCAAGTGTATGAAGGAATGCACAAACACAACACTTATTTCTGATAAAGGTTTTTATTGGGTTTACATGATGATTGTATGTGTTGTATTGATCTCTCCTTATTGCAATTATGACCATGATTCATGCCAACATAACAAACCTATTACACTATGACTGGTTGAACACTCTTGATATGTTTGGGTGGCCATTCCAGGGTGTCACGAGTAGTTGCATAACGTCAGCTAAGGTATGTTCCATCCTCCAATGTAATGTACTGCATGGCTAAATACTTATAAGGTCCCAAAGGCGAGACCTATTGGCTATGCCAATGCTTGTTGTTGATAGGCAAGCCAAAGGTGCAGCCATTAGTTCTTATGCAATAGTCCTTATGAAATAACCTGGTATTTATGTGATAGGGTGTGCTAAACATTGTCGAGAGAATGGCTATGTAAAGGAAGACCTCGAATTTTAACAACAGCCCTTGCTGGTGTCATACAGGGGCGCTTGCAGACTATCTGATGCAAATGTTGGACTCTGTGTTTAGTCAATATTATCTTTCCACCAAAAACCAGCACTATTTTATTTTGAATTTTTGCAATCCACTACTGGGATACATGTTTTATTTGATCATGTTTATTTTCTATCTTGGAAAGTCAGTGAAAAAATGTAAAATGTGTTTATTTGATCTATTGAACTGTGGACAAATAAGTCAACTTTCTCTGCGGGATACTTTTTGTTGTAAAAAGTTAGACTTGTTGTAGAGATGTCACTGTTGCTAGATCTGTAAATGCTACTTCTTGGACAACGTTGTTCTAACGTAAAGCGGTTTAAGCTCTTCAGCAGTTTGATCATATTAATGCATCTACGAATGATCAATGAGTTTGGTAGATTCAGCTACTTTCACAAAATGCACCCAAAACTTTGGTACATTCACACAAATACATGTTTTGTGCTTCAGTAGAGAGGTCAGATAGTACTGAGTTTGGTAATGTAGGCCTCAACCACTCTCGGTCTTCCTGGTTCAGACAATCCTCCGCTCCTCATGCTGTGAAGAGATGAACATAGTGCATACATGTGTGTGAGAGGAATGGGGTGGTTACTTGTCCTTGCCATCAGAACATGAAAATATGCTTAATACTGCTGGGAGATATTTAGTCATTCCTACTTCTCTCTCCCCAATGGCCTCGCCATTTGTCACACTATAAACAAAGCTCATTTTAAACAAAACAACAAATGTCAGAAATTATTCTTGTAGGTAGATTACTAATAGTAGATCTGGAAAAGGGCACTTGTAAACAAATTCATTTAAAAATCTGTAGAGTTAAAAGTCCCTCACTTAGTAGTATGTACTGCTCCTCATTTTATCATTGTGTCAGACCCTGTGGGCCTTATTTATACTTTTTGGTGCAAAACTGCACTAAGGCAGTTTTGCCCCAAAACGTTTTGCACCGGCTTGCACCATTTTTTAGCACCAGCTGGGCACCATATTTATGGAATGGTGCAAGCCGGTGCAAAGGGTAGGCTAGCTTTAAAAAAAATGACGTTAGGCAGTTTTGAGTCAAAATAAATGATCCTGACCAGATTAACATAATTTTTTGATGCTAAGGGGCATATTTATACTCTGTTTGCACTGAATTAGCGTCATTTTTTTTTACTCTAATTCAGTGCAAAACTAACTCCATATTTATACTTTGGTGCTAGACCCGTCTAGCACCAAATTTATGGAGTTAAAGTCATTTTTTGGAAGTGGAAACCTACCTTGCCTTAATGAGATGCAAGGTAGGCGTTCCCGTGCAAAAAAATGACTCTATGGCCTTAACACCATATTTATACTCCCATGTAAAAATGGTGCAAGGGAGGGAGGAGGGGTCAAAAAATGGGGCAAAGCTTGCTTTGCCCCATTTTTTAAGACCTGGGTCAGGGCAGGTGTTAGGGGACCTGTGGCCCTATTTCCATGGTGGAACACCATGGGATAAGCCCAGAGGTGCCCTCCCTAGGCCCTAGGGACACCCCCACCCACACTAGAGGGACTGCGAGGATGGGGGACCCCATCCCAGGTAAGTACAGGTAAGTGCATTTTATTTTTGAAAGCGCCATAGGGGGCCCTGAAATGGGCCCCCATACATGGCACCGGGTGCAATGGCCATGCCCAGGGGACCCCTGTATTCTGTGCTGGCCACTGGGGTGGTGGGCATGACTCCTGCCTTTTCTAAGGCAGGAGTCATGTGGCGTGGTAGGTTTAGCACCATAAAATTACGCTAATCTGGTTAGAGTAATTTTTTTTACTCTAACCTGCCTAAAGCCATTTTTTGGTTCTAAACCCTCTTC
Organism: Pleurodeles waltl; assembly: GCF_031143425.1. NCBI lineage: Eukaryota > Metazoa > Chordata > Amphibia > Caudata > Salamandridae > Pleurodeles > Pleurodeles waltl. The sequence goes on along the minus strand of NC_090436.1, from coordinate 748,054,233 downwards.
TTCTATACTGCCAGCCCCACCCGACTAAAGTCATTTTTTAAAACTCTAGCCTACCCTTTGCACCGGCTTGCACCATTCCATAAATATGGTGCCCGGCTGGTGCACAGAAATGGTGCAAGCCGGTGCTAAACTTTTTGGTGCAAAACTGAGTTAGTGCAGTTTTGCAGCAAAAAATATAAATAAGGGCCAATGGGCCTGATTCAGACCCTGGCGGCCGGTGACCGCCAGGGTCACCGGCCACGGGAGCACCGCCGACAGACCGGCGGTGCTCCAAAGGGCATTCTGACCACGGCGGTTCTGCCGCGGCCAGAAAGGGTAAACCGGCTGTCTCCGCCATGGGGGATTCTGACACCCCCTACCGCCATCCTGTTCCTGGCGGTTCGGCCGCCAGGAACAGGATGGCGGTAGGGGGTGCCGCGGGGCCCCTGGGGGCCCCTGCCGTGCCCATGCCAATAGCATGGGCACGGCAGGGGCCCCCGTAAGAGGGCCCTACTGTGTATTTCAGTGTCTGCCTAGCAGACACTGAAATACGCGACGGGTGCAAACTGCACCCGTCGCACATGGCCACTCCGCCGGCTCCATTCGGAGCCGGCTTCCTCGTGGGGAGGGGTTTCCCGCTGGGCTGGCGGGCGGCCTTCTGGCGGTCGCCCGCCAGCCCAGCGGGAAAGCCAGAATGGCCTCCGCGGTCTTTCGACCGCGGAGCGGCCATATGGCGGTTCCCTCCAGGCGGGCGGCGACCGCCGCCCGCCGGGGTCAAAATGACCCCCAATATTTTGTACGTTTGCCCAAATTTTGTGTCATAAAATTACATTAATGCGGTGAAAAAAAAAGTTTAAATCAGGGCCTTGGTGCTAGATGGGTCTAGCACCAAAGTATAAATATGGAGTTAGTTTTGCACCGAATTAGATTTAAAAAAAATCACACTAATTTGGTGCAAACAGAGTATAAATATGCTGCAGAGTATAAATATGCCCCTAAATATGGCGTTAAGGCCATAGAGTCCTTTTTTGCACGGGAACGCCTACCTTGCATCTTATTAAGGCAAAGTAGGTCTCCACTTTCAAAAAATGACTTTAACTCCATAAATTTGGTGCTAGAGGGGTCTAGCACCAAAGTATAAATGTGGAGTTAGTTTTGCACCGAATTAGAGTTAAAAAAAATAACACTAATTCGGTGCAAACAGAGTATAAATATGCCCCTGTATGTTTTGCTGCTCCACTGGCAGATTCTGTACATAATTTTTGTGTTTTGCCTATACAGAATTGTAGACTCTAATGTAGTCTAGAGGGTTCCCTAAGGTAGAACTCCTTCAAACATGGATTACACCCATCCCTATCTGCAATAAACAGTCGATGCCAGCTGATCAATAGTCACATGGTACTTGTCGGTTTTCCTGCACCTCAAAATGAGGAGGGCTTACTGGTTCAAAGTGAATAAATCAGCGTAGTGTGTCAAAACTCGTTTTTTTACACCTGTTTGAGAGCGTAGAATACTTGGGTACATGTGCATGCTTTGCACAACGATGGAAGTATCCTTGAATATTTGTAACCTCAAGATTGCAAGTTGTTCCTTAGGGACAGCGGTGGCCAGGCATAATCCTGCCTTCTTTTCTATCATGTTCCCCTGAGATGTTCTTGTAACACCTTCTCACCGCATTGGTGATCGTACAGTAAGAACTGTGGCCATGTTTTCAAGGTCCGTGGCACAGGGCAGTGTAGCAAGTGCCTTGCTGCGCTGCCCTACGCCACCCGGAAAGGGCAGAAATGCACTGTATCCACAAGGTACGGAGCATTTCTGTCCTTACACCCTGCGTTGGTGCATACAATTGCTGCCATGCGTCAGTGCAGGCACCCTTGCACCATAGCGCAGAGTGGCCTCTGTTGTGAGGATGATTGATTTTGTGCAGGAAAGTGGCCCTTCCTGCACAAAAACAATCAACTGAGGCGTTTTCCTCCTACTATGTATGCTGCAGAATGCAGCACACACAGAAAGAGGGAAAACAGGGAGAAAGAAAGATTTTTCTCCCTATTGCATCACCCTTACACCACCTCTGGGGTGGCATAGGCTTTTGACGCATTCCCAGGTTTACAAAACTTTGTAAATCTGGGAATGCCCCAAAATCCATGGATGTTGCATGGGAACACCCACGCAATATCCAGGAAAACGCCTCCCTGATGCAAAACAATAGGCACCGCAAGGACTTTCGCTGCATTGCCTTACTCCATTTCTGCAAGGCCATGAAAAGTTAAGCAGAGTGGCTTTGTGTGGCCTTGTAGATATGGATCAGCGGCCTGCGCCTTCAGTGTGTGACTAAAAATGACGCACCGGCAGCGCAGGCTGCTTGTAAATATGGGCTTGTGTTTCTTGTCTTTTTATCCCTTTTCACTTGATCAAGACAGTTCAATAATGTCATCCACTGGCCTGAGAGAATGGAAATTCATATTCAAGAAAAGCTGCTGAGGGAATATAAAATACCAAGGGTGCCCTCCACTCAAAAAGCCAATACCACAAAAAAGCCCTGGGTGCTGGTCACACCAAAATAATGATTAAGGGGGTTATTCTAACTTTGGAGGAGGTGTTAATCCGTCCCAAAAGTGACGGAAAAGTGACAGATTTACCTCCAGCCGTATTACGAGTCCATTATATCCTATGGAACTCGTAATATGGCTGGTGGTATATCCGTCACTTTACCGTCACTTTTGGGACGGATTAACACTCCTCCAAAGTTAGAATAACCCCCTAAATGTGTTATATTGTGAGACAATTCAACATTTTCCTCTTTGTGGAAAAAAAAAACCATGTACATTTTTTTAAGGTTCTTTCCTTAATTCAAGAGTGTACTTGGATGCTTCTTTGAGATGGTGACGGCATGGACAATGGATTTGAGTCCTTTTTTTAGTCTCCGTGTAATGGCATGTCATAAGACGTACTTTCAAGATGGTGCCAGTACGATTGCTGGCCTCGCGGCTGATCCAGAAATAACATAGGACACTGCCAGAGTCTTCTTCACCTGCCTCATTGTGCTGGTTTAGGACATGTAGTTATCAATGGGTGTCCACCAGCAACGCAGGTAAGACCGGTTTGTATGCCCTTGTTACAAGGAATGCCTGACCCGTGCATGGTATCAAAGTTAAATTCTCTTTCCCTCTTGGGGGTCTCTAACTACACACCAGCGTGAGTGTAGTAATATAGTGGAACACAGGTGGTTTGGACATTGCATCTGGAGTTGTTTGAGGCAGATGCCTGTGGTCTGAGCACTGCATGTAACTACAAATGTGAATTTTGGATTTGAAGCGTAGGTTTTGTATTTGGAAACTGCATGTACCACTGGAGATATATTGCTAAGAAAACTGGCTATGCACTATGTAGTGCTGTTCAGTGCATAAGGCCTTATTTAGGAACTGCAATTTGAATCATATTGATTGTGTTTTTCCTAGGTGATCACAACTCTTGCCCCAGAATTGTCTTCTATGGCCTACTGGTGGGCCTTCAACTGGTGGGCACATGGCAAATGTACCTTTATGAATAATGGACAGGGGGTGAAGATGAATTGGGATTATATGTTTACCCATTTAAATGTTTTTGTTTGTGTTTTGTCCACTCCTTGTTGTTTGCTGACTTCTTTTGTAGTTACGGTTCACAGTTGGGTGACTATGGGGGTGATTCTAACCCTGGCGGTCGGTGTTAAAGCGGCGGCCAACCCGCCAACAGGCTGGCGGTAAAAAAAATGGGATTCTGAGCCTGGCGGGAACCGCCAACACAGACAGCCACCTTAACACTCCGACCGCCACGGCGGTACAAACAAACAGCGCGGCGGTCACCGCTAACAGACAGGTGGCAGACAATGTACCGCCCACACTATTCCAACTCACCAATACGCCACCTTTTCCGGGGCGGGAGCACCGCCGATAAAAACACGGCGGAAACAGACTACGGACGGGAAAACGCTCACCACTACGCACTCCAGGAGGAAGGAGGACAGCATGGAACCCGAATTAAACATCCTACCTGCTCTCGTCTACCTTCTCATCTACCACGAGTACGAAGTCCGGCGCAGACGACAACGGTGAGTACTGCACCTACGACACACGGGAGGGGGAGGACGAAAGGTTACGGGCACACACATATGCGACCCCCCCCCCAACTATGTACTCACCAATGCAGAGCACCAAGTCACAGTGACACCACCCAAACACCCCTGAAAAATGCTAGGACATAATCAAATTTGGAATAAATATTTATGTACCAAAAAGCTCCAGAAAATTATCGTACAACCATGAAAGATATTCATAACAAAACTAATGACATACACATCAGTGTATAACTGAAGTACCAAGTCCTGCACATCCTACGAATTCAGCATGTCCGTGGGCCAAAGTCTTGAGAAATAAGGGCAAAGCCCACACAGGAGACCTGAGTCCTTTGGAGAGAACACTGCAGGGGCATCAGATGTAAAAACTACAGGCACCTCAGGGGGAATGGAAGGGGGGGGCACCACAGCCACATGAGTCCACGACGCCAGATCCACGAGGAGCCACCATGCCCACTGGACCATCCTGGGGAGTGCAAAGCCACAGTCTCTCAATGTCTCTACAGTGGGTGGGCTGCCCACTGGACCATCCTGGGGAGTGCAAAGCCACAGTCTCTCAATGTCTCTACAGTGGGTGGGCTGCCCACTGGACCATCCTGGGGAGTGCAAAGCCACAGTCTCTCAATGTCTCTACAGTGGGTGGGCTGCCCACTGGACCATCCTGGGGAGTGCAAAGCCACAGTCCATCAGGTGGATGACAGTCTCCACTGGTCAAGGAGGAGGCATGGTGGGCACAGTGAACCATAAACGGTGCTTGAGACGGCGGTGCCCAGCGTAGCGGTGCTTGAGAGGAAGGGCCCAGCGGAGCGGTGCTTGAGATGGCGGGGCCCAGCGGAGCGGTGCTTGAGAGGAAGGGCCCAGCGGAGCGGTGCTTGAGACGGCGGTGCCCAGCGTAGCGGTGCTTGAGAGGAAGGGCCCAGCGGAGCGGTGCTTGAGAGGAAGGGCCCAGCGGAGCGGTGCTTGAGACGGCGGTGCCCAGCGTAGCGGTGCTTGAGAGGAAGGGCCCAGCGGAGCGGTGCTTGAGATGGCGGGGCCCAGCGGAGCGGTGCTTGAGAGGAAGGGCCCAGCGGAGCGGTGCTTGAGACGGCGGTGCCCAGCGTAGCGGTGCTTGAGAGGAAGGGCCCAGCGGAGCGGTGCTTGAGAGGAAGGGCCCAGCGGAGCGGTGCTTGAGACGACGGTGCCCAGCGTAGCGGTGCTTGAGAGGAAGGGCCCAGCGGAGCGGTGCTTGAGATGGCGGGGCCCAGCGGAGCGGTGCTTGAGAGGAAGGGCCCAGCGGAGCGGTGCTTGAGACGGCGGTGCCCAGCGGAGCGGTGCTTGAGAGGAAGGGCCCAGCGGAGCGGTGCTTGAGATGGCGGGGCCCTGTTCAGCGGTGCTCTTCTCCACGGCGGGGCCCTGTTCAGCGGTGCTCTTCTCCACGGCGGGCCCTGTTCAGCGGTGCTCTTCTGCACCGCGGGCCCTGTTCAGCGGTGCTCTTCTGCACCGCGGGCCCTGTTCAGCGGTGCTCTACTCCACGGCGGGGCCCTGTTCAGCGGTGCTCTTCTGCACCGCGGGCCCTGTTCAGCGGTTCTCTACTCCACGGCGGGGCCCTGTTCAGCGGTGCTCTTCTGCACCGCGGGCCCTGTTCAGCGGTGCTCTACTCCACGGCGGGGCCCTGTTCAGCGGTGCTCTTCTGCACCGCGGGCCCTGTTCAGCGGTGCTCTACTCCACGGCGGGGCCCTGTTCAGCGGTGCTCTTTTGCACCGCGGGCCCTGTTCAGCGGTGCTCTACTCCACGGCGGGGCCCTGTTCAGCGGTGCCTATCTCCACGGCGGGGCCCTGTTCAGCGGTGCTCTTCTGCACCGCGGGCCCTGTTCAGCGGTGCTCTACTCCACGGCGGGGCCCTGTTCAGCGGTGCTCTTCTGCACCGCGGGCCCTGTTCAGCGGTGCTCTACTCCACGGCGGGGCCCTGTTCAGCGGTGCTCTTCTGCACTGCGGGCCCTGTTCAGCGGCGCTCTACTCCACGGCGGGGCCCTGTTCAGCGGTGCCTATCTCCACGGCGGGGCCCTGTTCAGCGGTGCTCTTCTGCACCGCGGGCCCTGTTCAGCGGTGCTCTTCTCCACGGCGGGGCCCTGTTCAGCGGTGCTCTTCTCCACGGCGGGCCCTGTTCAGCGGTGCTCTTCTGCACCGCGGGCCCTGTTCAGCGGTGCTCATCCAGCAGGTCAAGGGAGCCAGACCTGGCCTGGACTCCCTGCTCAGTCGCCCTCGGACCGTGACGTTTCTGGACCCTTCGGGGACGGACTCCTGGCCTCCTTAGTGTCCTCCTTCCCAGCTGGGATGTGGCATGTGGGGTCCACCTTCTCCGCGCTCCTGCTGCCCTTCCGCTCCTTTGATGGGGCTCTCGGGCCCTTGCCTCCCCTAGATGGTGTGGGTGGTGAAGTGGCCGCACATTGCTCCTTGGGGGCAGCCCTGTCGGTCCTCGCACGGCGGCCCTTGTTTTTGCGGGTCCTCTTGCCGGGGGGGGGCTGGACGTGTCCTTGCTGCTGATCGATGTGTCACTGCTGGCAAAGGGTGGGCTCCAGAACCCAGGCACAACAGTGACACCCGAAGCTGGGCTGGTGGTGGCTGCGGTGCTCTTGGGACTCTTTGAAGATGGATGGGGGAGCTCATCGGGGGGAAAGAGGTTAAGGTTAGCCAGGAAAAGTTTTTTAGGGCCAAGGTAAAGGGTAGGAGAAGTGGAGATGGAAGTGGAGGTAGAGGAGGTGGTTGTAGGAGAGTCAGGTGTGCTGTCATTGGGTGAAGGTGCTGGTGCTGTAGGCTGTCGTGAGGTGGATGGCTGTTGGGTGGGTGTCTGCCTGCGTTTGTGTTTCTTGGAAGAGGGGGTGACAGACACAGTGGGAGAGGACACAGGGGACGTGTAAATGGCAGTGGGGGTGGTGACTGCACAAGTGTGGACTGTACTGGAGGGTGAGGTGGTGATGGAAGCACTGGCTGATGTTGGGGTGCATGCAGGTGTGAGTGTAGACGTCACAGGGAGGGAGGAGGGAGACGAGGAGGAGGGGGACACAGGGGCATGTCTGCATCTGGGTGTTGCTTGGGTGAGTGTTTGTGGGATCTGTGGTGCTTGTGTTTGGATGAGCTGCTCTTGGGTGTTGAGGTGTGTGCAGGCTGGTCTGATGGTGTGGATGGGATAGGCTGAGGAACAGGAGACAGAGAAAGGCTGGAGGCAGTAAGAAGAGGGAGGCTGGAAACAGGGACAATGGCTGCCGTCAGTGCTGAGGCCAGAGCAGTGAACGCTCGTTGATGGGCAGCCTGACCCGAATGAATGCCCTCCAGGTACGCATTGCTCTGTTGCACCTCCCTTTGCACACCCTGGATGGCATTCAAAAGGGTCGTCTGCCCAACAATGAGCGTCCTTACCAGGTCAATGAGCTCCGCACTGAGGGCAGCAGGGGCAACAGGGGCAGGGGCTGAGGTGCCTGGGGCGAAGGAGACGCGCGCCTTCCTGGGCGAACCGGCACGGAGCGAAGACTGAGGGGCTGCTGGGAGGGCGGGGCTGGTGCGCTGGGTGGCGGCTGTACCTGTAGAGGCAGGGGGCACGGATGTTGCCGCCACCCCTAGGGAGCTCCCATCCGAGGACGTGTCGCTTTCGCTGCTCTCACCAGCGGTCCCCGTCGTGGTGCTCCCCTCGCCCTCCGGATCACTGGTGCCCTCGGTGTCTGTTCCTGGGCCCACCGGGGCCTTGTGTCCTGCAGCTCCCTCGTGCTCCGATGCCAAATCTCCTCCGCCTGATGATGCTAATGCACACATGCACAAGAAGATGAAGAGAAAGGGTGGGGGGAGAAAAAAGAAGACCAGGTTGAGTGCATGCAATGTCAACACCGTTGGCGGAGAGGACAGACACAGGTGCCTAATGCACTAAGCCGCGCATTCGGGGTACACTACTCAGTACTACTGACTAAGACAACAGGCCAAGAGACGTCAAACGCGCACATGGGAGATGCTGGACCTTCAATGGCTGTACTTGTCACCCTACCGAGGTGGGGGCCGGGGGCACAGGGCCATGCCTAAGGGAGAGGACTACACTACAGAAAGCGCCCTGGCCTAATGTCACCCACAGCCCTCCTCCCCCACCCAGACGCCTCCACTGCGCAGAAAGATAGGAGAATGTGCTGATACTCACCCCCTTGTGTCTGCTGTGATGTCTTAAAGCGCCCATCCAATTCAGGGTAAGCCACCGCCAGGATCCGGGACATCAGGGGGGTCATGGTGCGACTGGCACCCCTCCTAGGTTGGGAGGCCATCCCCAGCAGTGTTTCTGCGGTCTTCCTTGTTCCGCGGCGGATGTCCTCCCACCTCTTGCGGCAGTGGGTTCCCCGTCTGTTGTGGACCCCCAAGTTCCGGACTTCCTTGGCGATGGCACGCCAAATCTCGATCTTCTGATGGGCGCTGACCTATTTGACATGTACAGGGTGGAAAGGAGGAAATCATGAATGACCTGCATGTTAGATGTGATTGGCCCCCCCCACCAACTTTGCCATATGGCACATGCTCTCATCTGTCGGGCGTTGCACTCCTCATTCGCCCCCCACCCCACCAACTTACATCCACCCCAATCCACACAGGCATAGCCCATTCCATGTGCACCCGGTGTACTCACTTGTTGGTCTGGAGGACCGTAGAGTAGCGCATACTGGGGGAGGTCCCCATCCACGAGCTTCTCCAACTCTTCAGACGTGAAGGCAGGGGCCCTTTCCCCAGTCGCAGCAGCCATTGTATCTTCCAGACCGAGGTCACAGCAGCACTTGCAGTATAGGTCCTCTCCTGTGGATGATCAGGTCTCGAGTGATTAAGCAGATATAAAATGGCGGTCACGCCCGCGGCGGTGCGTACCGCGGCGGTGCGTACCGCGACCGCCGGCGCACTTCGTCATTGGCTCATGAAACCCATAGGCTTCAATGTTAACCAATGCGGCTTTGCGCCGCGGTCTTTGACCGCCTACCGCCACGGTGTGCCCCGCCAGCGCATTGACCTCACATCCCATTGTCCCACTTCACAGGTCAGGCAGCCGCCATTTCAAGGGCCTACATGGCTTAATTTTGACTGCGACACACAGGCCTAGGCCTTGCATTGCCACACATACACGCCTTTCAACCCATTGCCATTCTTTAACTGTGCAAGCTGTCTGTACGTACCTGTGGTTTGGCTGACACTGTGCTCCATGTTGTCCTTCCTAGGCACCGTCCGCTGGGACTTGCGATGAGAAGGAGGAATCCTCGCGTGTACCGACCGCTGGTGGACCTGTCGACAATGGAAGAACGCCATATATTACTTCGATACAGACTTGACCGTGCCACTATCCATGAACTGTGTGCCCAGCTGGAGCCAGCCCTGATGTCCCCCATCCGCCAACCCACAGGGATTCCCCCTCTGGTGCAGGTTTTGTCAGTCCTCCATTTTTTGGCCAGTGGGTCATTCCAGACCACAGTGGCCATGTCATCTGGAATGTCTCAGCCTATGTTTTCTAAGATTTTGAGCAGAGTGTTGTCTGCCCTGATGAAACTCATGCGGAGCTACATCATTTTCCCAGAGGAGGGTGACTTGCCTACAGTGAAGGGTGATTTCTATGCCCTTGGACATATCCCCAACATCATTGGTGCCATTGATGGGACCCATGTGGCTTTGGTACCCCCAAAAGACGATGAGCAGGTGTACCGAAACAGAAAAAGTTATCATTCGATGAATGTCCAGGTGGTCTGTTTGGCTGACCAGTACATCTCCCATGTAAATGCCAAGTTCCCGGGGTCAGTGCATGACGCGTATGTGATGCGAAATAGCAGCATCCCCTATGTGATGGAGCAGCTACAGAGACAACGTGTGTGGCTAATAGGTGACTCTGGTTACCCCAACCTGCCGTGGCTACTGACCCCAGTGAGGAATCCCCGGACAAGGGCAGAGGAACGGTACAATGAGGCCCATGGGCGTACTAGGAGGGTGATTGAGCGAACCTTTGGCTTCCTGAAGGCCAGGTTTAGGTGCCTGCCTCTGACAGGTGGATCCCTAATGTACTCACCAAAGAAGGTGTGCCATATCATCGTGGCGTGCTGTATGCTTCACAACCTGGCTTTGCGACGCCAGGTGCCTTTCCTGCAGGAGGATGGTCCAGATGGTGGTGTTGTAGAAGCCGTGGAGCCTGTGGAGAGTGAAGAGGAGGAAGACTCAGAGGACGACACAGACAATAGGGACAGAGTGATACAACAGTATTTCCAGTAACACCCAGGTAAGAATCACCCACGCCATTTCACAATTGCTTCTAGCCTCCTGCATCTGTACTTTCTGTAGTTCCCACCAGATCTTTTTGGGTAATTTTTGTTTTTCCCTTCCCTTCTCAGTGCTGTATGACTCAGTGCCTGACTTCTGCTTGGTTTGCCCATGAACTACAGCGTATTGACATTGGTATGTTGTCATCACTAATTGACAGAACAGATATTGAACAGTAATATGTAATACATTTGCTAATAATACAGCATGACTCCAAACTGATTTGTGTGCAATATGTGATTTATTTACAGGGCTAGATATTGGTACATGTGATTATAAGGGTGATGGGTGGGGGTGGAATAATGTCCATGGCAGAGTCCAGTTCTCAGTCTCACAGGTGCATTGTCCTTTTGCCTGTGGAAGGATGGAGCAGAGGCAGTTCATGGTTGGACAGGGTGGCAATGTGGGACAGTGGGAAGAGTTCAGGGGGTATGTCCTGCTGGCGGGGGTCTTGACATCCTACTCTGTCTTTTTTTTGGATCTCAGGCTCCTCTTACGGGGTGGTTGTTCTTCAGCAGGAGGTGGGGTTCTGGTGGCCTGCCGTGGTGTTGGGGCCTCCTGTCCACTAGCGCCGGCGGAGGTGGTAGGCTGTTCCTGGTCCGGGCTAGTGACAGGGGCCCTGTGTGGTGCCACATGGTCCCGCAACGCGTCTTCTATCCTGTTGAGGGCCAGGACGATGGTCCCCATTACGGTCCCGATGATTCTCAGCTCCTCCCTGAACCCCATGTAGCGTTCCTCCTGCTGTGCCTGGATCTCCGTGAACCTGGCCAGTACCGGCGCCATCGTCTCTTGGGAGTGGTGGTAGGCCCCCATGATGGTGGTGAGGGCCTCTTGGAGAGTGGGTTCCCTGGGCCTCTCCTCCCCCCCTGTCGCACAGCAGCCCTCCGAGCTGCCCGGTTTCCCCCGGCCTCTGTCTCCTGGACGGTGTGCCCGCTCCCACTGCTCCCAGGTCCCTGTTGTTGTTGGGGTGTTGGGTTGGCCTGGGTGCCCTGTAGTGGCAGACACACCGCTGATTGACGTGTCCTAGAGACAGAGGCATGGGCCCGCTGGGTGGGAGCTGTGCTGGTGTTGGCAGAGGGGGTCGGGTCTGGTGTGGTCTGTGTCTGGGTGAGGGGAACCGACTGCCCAGAGGTCCCCGATGGTCCGGGCTGGTCATCAGGTTCAGTGTCGACAGAGCTGCTGTCCTCACTGTGGGCCTGTTCCGGGGGTGGGATGGACATTTCTGGACCCTCCTGGCTGGCGTTTTGGCGTTCGGGTCCTGCATGGGGTAAGAGAGTTTGGTTATTGTTTCTGTGTGTGCAATAGCGTGCGTGTTATGGGTGCCCTCGTCCCCCAGTGCAGGCATTCCCTTGAGGGAGGTGTTGTGAGGGTAGTTAGTGGGGGGGGGGGGGGGTAAGTGCAGTGGTCATGCTTGGGTGATGGGTGTCCATGGATTGTGTTGGCATGCAGGAGTTGGTGTTGGGATGGGTGGGTTGTGCTGGTGAGACATTGTCAGGGAGGATGTGTGCTGGGGGGTTGGGGGTGAGGGTGGGGGTGTGGGTTGGCATGCTGGTGGGGTGGGGGGGATCTAGTAGTTGAGATTGGACTTACCAGAGTCCATTCCTCCGGCTACTCCTGCGAGGCCCTGAGGATGCAGGATGTTGAAGACCTCTTGCTCCCATGATGTAAATTCGGGAGGGGTGGGTGGGGGTCCGCCGCCAGTCTTCTGGACCGCGATGTTGTGCCTGGAGACCATCGATCGGACCTTCCCCCGTAGGTCGATCCATCGTTTGCGGATGTCCTCCCTATTCCTGGGATGCTGTCCCACCGCGTTGACCCTGTCCACGATCCGCTGCCATAGCTCCGCCTTCCTAGCTATACTGGTGTGCTGCACCTGTGAGCCGAAGAGCTGGGGTTCCACTCTTAGGATTTCCTCCACCATGACCCAGAGTTCTTGGTCCGAAAAGCGTGGGTGCCTTTAGGGTGCCATGGGGTGGTGTGGGTGAGGTGTGGGGTGGTGTATGTGATGATGAGTATGTTGGTGTGTGGTGCTTTGTGCTACTATGTGGTGTGTGTAATGGTGTAGTGTGCCTCAGTGTGTATTGCTATGGATTGTCTGCTGTGTCTCTCTCTCCTTCTCGCAGTAATTGTGGTCGTAGGGGTTTGTGGGTGATGTGGGGGTGTGTTTTATAGTTGATTGATTGTGTGGGAGTGGGTTGTGTATGTGTATCAGGTGTGTGTATTTGTAATTGTCCAATGTGCCTGTGTTTTGGTGCTGTGTGTGTATTTTGACCGTGGCGGTGTGTACCGCCAATGGAATACCACGTTGGAAAGCCCGCCGCGTTGATTCGTGGGTCGTAATGGCATGGGCGTTTTTCTGTTGGCGTGACGGTGGAGGTTTGGTCATCTCCAGTTTATCGCTGCCCGCTGATGTGGCAGGCTGCAGTGGAGGTCGGATTTTTGGAGGTTTGGCCGTTGTGGGTCAGAATGACCGTGGCGGCTTTCCGCGGCCGCGGCGGTGTTATGGCGGTCTTCTGACCGGCGGTAAGCGCCTTTTACCGCCGAGGTCAGAATGACCCCCTATATGTCCTCATGACCTGATAAATTTGCCTGTAAGTTTTGCTTGGCAATGAAAAATGTTGGCTGTTCACAACATAATGGTCTAAACATGTAACCTTGTTTTTAATCATGAGCATAGGCATAGAGTGAAAATTTATGTAATATGCCATATGTGACTCATTTTTTATGGATTTTTGAGGAAGGTGTGCTCTTCCTTTGATGAGGACCTTCCAGGAGGTTGATGATTTTTTTCGTGGGATGTGAATCATTAGCTATACACATTGAGCACCACTAGTGATATACATGGTGTGTGGTCCTCATGTTACTATAAGAAAGTTGCCAATGATGATACAGCAAGGCAGTTGGTGAACAATACCCAACCAGAAAATGGTGGTTGCTTACATGACGCACTTCCTATAACTTTTCTGAGCATCTTTTTTGAAGAATGTTTGTGTATAGGTCTGAATGAGTTATAAGGTCCCTGGCCTAAAAAGAATTACACCTTGACATATGGTGTGAATTTTCACTGGAGCATGACCTAGTCCTATACATGGCTGTGGCTTAAGGGGAGTGTCTTGGTATTTTGTGGGGTATTGGCTGAGAGAAGAGACACCTGAACAGCAGGCTATGGCCAATAACATGGCTGCTTCAAAACACCTTCACAAAGGATTTGGGTCGTGCTCAATACTGGTAAGGTGGGGGGAGCCCAGCAATTGCCACTATTGGTCTGGAAGATACCTAAACCCATTGAAAAGAATGTGCTGCAGCCTATGGCCGAGGATACCAGAATGACTGTGCACCTTTTCAGATGCTGGTTTGTATGTAGCTCAAATACAGCTACATCAACATTTGTAACTGGACCTTTCTGAATGTGTAGTGAACTTGTGAATCCCACTGGCCAGTTAGTTTATGCCGATTTTCAACTTTCTGTGTTTGCAGTGGGCCTGTGTGCCTGGAATTCAAGTTTATCTTTGTAATCCCAGGAGCTGTGGACATTGGTAAAGAGGAAATGAATGGACAAGCAATAAGATGTTTGGCAATCCCCTTTGGAGGAGTAGGGACGATAAAAGAGAATAAGAGATCTGCTGTACTGGCTTCTGAAGAAATAGAGAGATGGACTACCTCGTGTACCAACGACATGATGAGGGACACAGAGAGATAGAATGCAAGAGAGAGAACGAACGAGAGACATTTGAGAGAGAGACAGAGAAAAACACGTTGTACAGTGTGTCCATATGGTATGAGAGAAAATCTCAAGAACCTCTAGGTGGAATTACTGCATTGTGTAGTTTGCCCTAAGTGTTTTACATTCCCTGTGACTGTATTCACTTCTGTGCCTGAGATCCTGGTGCTATGGATCTTTCTGCACGGTTCAGTCATCCATCATCAGACTGACCTCAAGGGTTGCTGCATCACCCAACCCAAACCTGTGCACAATGTGACTGTTCTACAACGAGATGCTCGATTGAATGCTGTGCACAACCGTTGCTTTCTACAGTCCTGAAGTTGTGCCTACTACAAGTAATGAGGTGCCTACTGAGAGAGCAACCTGCCCTTGGCACAAATTTGTGTATTATTTAAAGGGCGTGTAAAGGAAAAGACTTTTGACCTGATTCAAAAGATAAACCTGTACTTTTGTGTAAGTTTACTAATTTTGGTATTCACAAACTACATGTTTAATTTTATTAATAGTAATTTTACAACTGCAGACAATCTGCAGCCGGGACAGATAATTCTGCACATAAAATGATGAAACAAGTCCATCTTTTAATGTATGGAATCTTTGCCACGAGTGTGTAGTGTCCGAGTCATGAAAATAATAGTAGTAAAATTAAACAAGCAGTTTATAAATGCCAGAAAAATAGTGAAGTGCACGTTTACCTTTGTGAAGCAGGCCCTCTGAGAGTGTTGTCAGAGAAGTTTGAATACCTGTTAGAACATGAAGGTGTTCCTTGTTTCCTATTTACCAGTGAATCCCATTGCAGAACCTCTCTATTGAAGATAACACAGAGTATTTAGTTTGAGCATTTAATCTCAGGGCTATTGTGCTATTTTTACTTTACTGTGAAAGTGCTGCATTTTCTAAAGTAGTAAAATGACTACATTATTAAGTATTATTTACACGTGAGCCGTATTTGAGTTCCTACCTCACACCACTCTCCAGAAGCAATCTTAACATTAGACATTACTTTAGGAAGCTGCCTCTGTATATACTATACCAAAAAGTGGTATAGTATGCACAGAGTCCCCTAGATCCCCAGAGGCTTTACAGAAGTTAAAGTAGATAATACTAATGTTCTATTTTGTGGTAGTGTGGTTGAGCAGTTACGCTTATCAGATGGCAGTGCTAAGCATTTGTTATACACACAGTCAAGAAATGAGGCACACACTCAAAGACTAACTCCAGGCCAATGTTTTTATATATCAAAAATATACTTTGTTACTTTATTTCTAGATCCAAAAGGATCTTCGTCACTGGTAAGTACAGTTTCAAGAATGCATCACTCTCATGTATCAAATGCACTTTGTTTAGAATTCACAGATAAAACTGTTTACAGGTAAGTAATACTTTTCAGTTCCAAAGTGGACACAGTACACTTGCTCTTTGAAAGCAATGCAGTCCTAGGGGAGGAAAAGTAACAACACAATTTAGATGTGAGTGACTTACGATCCCAGTCTTTGGGTTGTTAGAGTGTACTCAGGACAAAGTTTAGGGAGCCACCAAGGGTGCACCACCAGCAACATGGGGCCGGCCGAGTGCAGAGGTCAAAGTTGATGTTGAGCGCCCAATGGAATCCTATGGAGACAGGTGGCACTTAGAGAGAAATAGCTGGCAGGTAAGTACCCACAACTTCAGGGCACAGACCTGTGGGGTTTAGATCAGCACCAAGGGGGCCAGAGATCAGCACCAAACACAGCGGCACAGGTGCCGCCAGATAAAGGGTGCAAACACAGCATCGGACACCCATTGCTTTTCAATTAGGTTATCCTGGGGGTCACAAAGATGCTGCAGGCCTGATCCAGGGAGTTGACAGAAGAAAAACAAATGCTGAACAGGTAAGTAGAGAGCCCACTGGATGTTACTAGACCATCAGTTGGGTGCCCAAGGCAGGGAGCTGCAGGGGTACCTATAGGCATCGAGAAATATTCACCGGACCCAGTCGCGGTCAGTGGGATCCTCTGGATTTAGGCTGCAGGCATTATCGTGTTGGTCAGGAGAAGTCAACCCAGGGTGGACTCGAGGTCGGAATGGCCTGGGGACTCTCTCTGGTTCGATGGGCCACCTGGACTCTGGCCGTGGCCGTCAGGTGCTGAGTGGACAGGACTCATGGATCCTGGGAGGTTCTGGAGTCCTTCTTGGATGTTCCTTGTGGACAGGGTCGCTGTCCTCAGGAGATCATGGTGCTTTGGTAGGCAGGCAGTCCTCTGGGGGTTTGTAGAAGATGCTTGTCCTGCAGGATGAGTCATCTTGTTTTAGCAGGGATCTTGGAAGCTGCAGGCATGCCGGTAGGGCTGGGGCCAAGCCTGTTGTTGTCTGGAGTCTTCTCTGCTGGTGTGGCCCTTCAGTCCCTCTTCTTGTTACATCGCCAGGAATCTGAAGAGCAAGGTCAGGAGTGTCCCTAAATACTAGAGTTAGGGGCGTTACAGGGGTCAGAGAGCAGTAGCAAATGTCTACTGTCCATGAGGGGTGGCGACACTCCCTGTGCCCAACCCTTTTGGCTACCATCCTCTAAGACAAGGTGTAGGATGGAGGGTTTCACCTCAGCTCTGGTCCCCTTAGGGGTGTCCTAGCTGTGGTGGCCACACCTCCTGGTGTTTACTAACTTTCTCACCGGACCTGGTGCCAAAAGTGGGGCTTGGTCCAGGGGGCGGGCATCTCAACTAGCTGGAGTGCCCTGGGGCATTGAAACCTAAGGAAGGAGCCAAACTTCCCAGTCTTCAGTGAAGCCATCATGGAGCTGTGGAGTTCGAAATGACAAACTCCCAGTCCATGTACTCAATATGGCCACACTGACTTACAATATCTAAGAATGGACCTAGAAACTGTAGAGACATATTGCTCATGCAACTATGCCCTCACCTGTGGTATAGTGCACCCTGCCTTAGAATTGTAAGGCATGCTAGAGGGATGACTGGTACCTTTTACAAGAGGCTTAGCTGTGAGCCAGATATGTATAAATTGTGGAAGTAATGGTACAATTTAGGGAAAGAACACAGGTGCTGGGGCCTGGTTAGCAGGATCCCAGCACACACTCAGTCAAGTCAGCATCAACATCAGGCACAAAGTGGGGGGTAACCATGCCAAATGGTGCACTTCCCCAGTATCACTTCACTTTGAAAGTTGAAGCCAAGAGGGAAGCTCTTGACAATTCAATGAGCTTCCAATGGTTTCTGTGGTTCCAAGGACAGCATGTAGTGCTTGGAACAATGATTTTCCAGATTCACCTAAATTCTCTAGTCCCTAAAGATATGGCTTGACAAGCCTCTTTAACATTTTATTTTTAATAAAGTGGGTATTATTTGTTGACTGCATGTAGCCCACGTGTATCCATAGCATAAAACTCCCTTTCTCCATTTGCCAGGCCAAATTCAAACAGCTCAAGCATGAAGGCAAATTCATCATGGCACAAGGCTCCTGACTCTGAAAACCACTTGAAATCACAATAGAACAATCTAATGTTTAAGAAATGCTCAAATACTGTCAGGTTTGGACCAGAAGTCAGATATTACATTCATATGGTAGAGTTATTCTTAAAGCAGACAAGCTACAACATTTGACAGACACAGTGCTTAATTTTTGCTTGTTGTTTCCGGCGCGGAACACCAGCACTTATTTTTAAGGGCTGGCGCTTATTTTTCTGCCTCAAGCATTTGCTGCAAGCAAATTACACATTTGGGAAAGACGGAGGAAGAGAAAAACGAAATAGCATCACAAGGGGAGAAAGCAGAAAGCTGCAAGAGTGAGCTGAAGGGGCAGGGAGTGGTTTTAAATGTATTGAAGAGGCCTGAGATGGCTTCAGGATTACTCTCCCTCAGTATTCCGTGTTCGCACATTTAATTACAGCAGCTGCATGTTTAAGAGGAGGGCTTTTGGCACCGACATGCTTTTATTTACAGATTAAGCACTGAACAGGCACATGGTACTCCCCAACACCACATACAGGGTCGGCTTAGGGCGGTGCAAGTGGTGCAGATGCATCAGGTACTGACCTGGACAGGGGGCGCTGACTTCGGGGGGAGGCCTGTGTTTAGCAATAACTTACGAAACTTTGATTTTAAAGTACCTGCTGAAAAGGTCCATGTGTGTTCAAACTTCAAGAAACAATTAAAATGTCAGGATACCCCTTGTGATTAATGTTCCTGCTAGGGAGAGAGAAGGGAGTTTTTCTCTAGAGGCAGGTTTGATTCACCATAAGGTAGCGCAGAGGGTTAATATGCCTGCTGGAAAGAACAGAACTACATTTTCTGTGAATACCTGAGTGGATCAGTAAAGCCAGTCTTTACAAGCTTTTTAAAACAAATTAATGTATGTGAAAGAGGGGTTGTGGAGAGATGAGGGGTACATTTGTTGGGTGGCAGCGAGTGAATATGAGGAGGTGGTCATGGAGTGGGGGTGCCAAAATAGATTGTCGCACAGGGCGCCACCAGAGCTAAAGCTGGCACATATTCAAGACGTGACACCTGTACTTGTGTTCAAAAATAAGACTGTGCTTGAATGAAAGAGGTGTGATAATCCTCATTAAAGTGCGACTGCAGAGATTGTCGTGCTATCCACAAAATAACAGTTTGACCTTGATCAAGAGCATTTTTCATTTAAGTTGCCCCCGCCTTAAAAGGTTCTTGGGGCGTGTAAAGTCGCAGAGCATTTTCCTCTATAAACGAAATTCATGAAGGTTTTGTTTTAAAATATCAGGTGGAATTCTTTGCTGAAAGTAGATTTGCTCCAAAATAGCAATAAAACTAGTTTTAGGGGAAGAATTGTCTGGAAAATAATGTTTATGTAAGAAACTTCTGTAGCGTTTTTTTCCTGGGGGAATCTTCTCCCGCATGTTAAGATATATAAAGCTGTGAATCTCTGCAAAATTCACAAACTGCTCATGCGTTGCCACGTTCCAGGGCAAGATTTAATAACTTAGCCCTGTGCATGTTGTTGAAAACATTTGCATGTATTTCGGTCCTAAAAAAAATCTCAATCCTGAAACAAATCTCAATCTGACACTTTATCAATCAGTCAATCAATCAAAAACCTTTATTCAATTATAATTTCTAATCGTAAAAGTACCAAGAGCAGCGCAATAAGAACAATTAAATTCTAAACTTTCCATAAAAAAATGAATCACCCATAGAAATGCGACATTGCACAATACATTCAAGGAAATAACCTATCAGCGAGCAGTGTTTACGGCATCTCATTGTAGTAGCTGTAAAACCTGTTTGCCTGGAAAATATATTCTAAAATATATTTGTTTTGAGAGAGGAATTAAAAATCCGTTGGTGTATAATTCATAAAATATACAGAAACACAAAAAATGCAGCAGCGCCTGAGTCATGGCGTCATCATAAGGGCAAATGCTGGCATACGGACCCGGGGAAAACATTACATGTGATGAATTGTACCCGTCCTGACCCGAATAAGAGTCTCCTCTGTATGACTGATGCTGCATAGTAGATCATGGTTAGCAAAAGGTGTATTGTTTAGTTCTATATAGTTGTGTCCTGGGGTTACTTAATTCGGCACAAATACGTTTATGTCTTCTCGTGTTAAGGAAGGTTCTCTTTGTCCAAAGTTTGTCTTCTTTACAGATGAAAGTAGGAATTTCACAGAATTACATTTTTCGCGTAAATTTATAGGACTACTTAGCATAGGATAACCATTGAATATCACGCCATTTGTTAGACTGTTGACAATCCTTAATAAAGTCACGTTTAAAAGTGGCAGGTGCAATGGTCCACTTTGATATCCAAAGCAGTAAAGGAGCAGGTTTTTTTAAATCTTCTATATACGATAAGCCCAGCTCTAAATAGCACATAAAGTGGAAACTTTCAAGGGGAATGGAAAGTAAGCACTGGCAAAAATGATCTTCTTCAGTATATAGAGATGCCCGCATTATCCCCATTCTAAGGTAGCTGAGGGAAGGCACTGGGTTTTATCAATTTTGAGGAAGGGCACCATGGGTTTTCCACCTAATGAGGGAATGAGATTAAAAACTGCTCCCACAGATTGTGATAATTTTTGTTGCTGTATAGTAGCATTAATATACCAATTTTGTATACTGTCACAACTTACAACCAGATAATTCACACATGTTCAGTGTTTCCTTGCCTCATGCAATTGTATGAGACTTGGAATAATTGATATCCAGATCAAGTTCGGCCATAAATTTGTCAAAAGCTTCCACCAATTTGCCTAGGCTGTTGTGGGTGCGTCCCACTGATACGAGTGCTGGAATAGCAATGGAATTTATAATAGGCACACCCTGCCATGGCTCTACTAAAATTGTGTTGAAGTTGTTTATGTATAAAAAATACAGAAAATGGACCAAGATCCAGCCCTTGGTTCCAGTCTAAATGAATTAGTGTTATCTCCAAAATGTTAAAATCTGATCCTGGAGGGCAGGTCACAATGAAGAACAGATAGAAGATTAACCAGTGATTTGTCCAATCCCATACCCAGAAGCCGCAACCATATTTTAGATCTTTTGACCCAATCAAATACACTTCTGACAGCCATGAAGGCCATGTACAATGGTCAGTGCTTGGCAATGGTATATTTACCAGTAATTAGATGGTGGTTCAGACTCTGCTGTAAATGCCTTCTCTGAAACCATATTGAGAAGTACTCAGGATCCCTTGCTCATTGGCCCATGACCTGATTCTTTTAAAAATAACTCTGCCCAGAAAATTAAATTTAGGGTTGATTAAAGAGATCAGTCAATAACATTATGATTAATCTTGATTACCTTTTTTTAAAAATGGGTACAATGGCTGAGCTAGTCTAGGAGTTAGACAGATTGGTGTCACTTAGATTATTGAATATATTGGTGAACAGAAGAGCTCATAAGCTGATATTACATCTGAAAAGATCAAAGGGAAATCAAGTAATGCAACTACTCTGTGTAGTTCGACCTCACACTTAAAAGTGGGGGGGTTAGTAACAATCTACTTAATTACTATTAGTGGGCAATGAATAGATTTTGGGAAAATGCAATACTCACTGCTCCACTGAGAAGTAGGGATTAACATTAGTTGTATGACTTTCGCTATTTCTGATCAAATTGACATAATGCCAGAACACTTTTGAGTGTTTAGATTTGGTAGCCCTGATTAGAAGTTGATAGTTGTTTTCTTCCCTTCGGCAGACCTATATTCTATAAGACGAGCAGCTACTAAGCTGTTGTCCCTCGGTTTTACAAATGAAGCGCTCCTCAAATTCAAAACAAGGCTAATTTTATCACTTGTAGGGCTCAGATTTTGGTGTACCTTAGAAGCCATGTACTTCTCTAAAGAGGAAGATAACAATACAGTGGCCAAGGGGTTATTATTCCTACAATTAATTTCTAGGACATCACAAGATAATAACCGACTCATAGGACTACTGAATAAAACATAGTTGTTAATTGACGAGCATCCCCTTCCAAAATAGGTTGCAATAAAAGGCTGAGTAGGAGCCAGACTCTTGTGTATATTAACCAAATCATATCCGGAGGCAAATTCAACAAGCTCAACCTCCTGCTGATACAGCAAATAGCAGCTACCACAGCATTTTGGTAGGTAGATGAGCCTGTCGTGTGGTTGATACCCAAGCTTAGACAACAGTTAAAGTCACTATAAATTAATCCATTAGGCGCTGAGAAAGAAAAAATAGGTGTACTTAGCAAATTGTCAGTAAGTTGGAACAGTTCACAGAAATTGGTATTGTTAGAGCAAGTGAATTTTTATAAAAGTTAACGTACAACAGACTACATAAAATGCTTGCATCCCTTTGCTATTGACATTAGCACTGGTAATACTAAAGTTGAGGGCAAGTTTGAACCATACTGTGAGAGGCCCCTTGGCTCTGCCTGAATTCGATCTAACTGCTGAAGCAGTCAGGCAAGTGAAAATATAACAGATAGGATCAGCCACTGATCAAGTCTCTTGCAACATAAGAATATCATAAGCATTGAGAAAAGACAGCCATTCATGATTATTCATTTTTAGGCCATCACAGCAATGTTCCACCTAATTATATTCAACATAGAAACAGAAGTCACTAGTAGTGAGTCAGTACAAGGACAAAGATTGAGAAAGCAAACTTCAAAGTGAGGTTTGAACTATTTGTCAGTGGATGATATTTCTTGTCAGTCCAAGTTGCAAGAGCTCCTCAAGTGGAAAAACCTATTGTGGAATAGTGCAGGGTTACTGCTCACTGTTAGACATCATAGGGAGAAAGTCTGCGGTGTGCCAGTGGATGGAGAGAGGACGGCCTGTAATAAAAGCCCAGTGACAGGACCCAAATGCAGCTACATTTATCAGCACAATAGAGTAGACTGACAAGCAAACGTCTAACAAAAATTGGTTTCATTATATCAATTATTACATAGTCTCCTTGAAAAACTTTTTTTAGAGACCCCAGCTCATAAAAATAACTTGCTGCAAGGATTTGATCAGAGTTGTAAGTATTAAGGTCCAACTGCCCAGACATCCAATGAAGAATTTTCTTCCTCAACTGCCAAGTGCCTTCCCCCCATGCTCAGTTACATCCAGAACATTTGCAGGCATTAAGATGTATGGCCATGTTTCCAGCTAGAGATAAAAAAAAAACAGTGGTCAAAGATTCTTCCATGAGCACTCTACCCACCCATGGTTCTGCAAGCGCGCACCATTTTTGTTCACTGTTGAAACCATGTCTAAGCCTTCCAGCAGCTTCTACCTTGACTCTCTCCAAACAAAGGTGTGGGTATGGCCCACAAATCCTGCATCCTGCTTTAGTCTAGGGTCCGATTATGAAGGGGTGATTAAATTAGGTTGCCACGACTGGTCCAAGTTGGGCATCGAGGGGGAACTGTGGGCACACCAAGACTTTGCATTACTTCTATCTGCTCCACTCTGTTATGGATAGGTTTAAGATGCTGGTTGATAAAAGCATTAGGAGCCATACACAGAAGATAAAGAGAGAGGAGACTCAGAATTTGAAGATACAGGCTGGTCGCCTCATGTGTTAACTCCCCTTTTGCAAGTTTCAGAAGTGTTCATGCCCTTTTTTCCATTTAGCAGCTTGCTCAATAATAGGGGACACAACTTTAAGAGCCAGCCTTGTATCCCCAGGAGGATTATTTCCCACCAGGAGAGCTGAAGCCTCTTTCCACATGTTTGGAGCAGGAAGCAACAAATGTGTGAAAGCATCACAATCAAGTGAAAGTTTCCTTTTAGCCAACTCTGGTTCCTTGCTTATAACCCCAACAGCACATGCTGCAAAACAGTTTAAGGTGGGAACACTTTTGAGTGCTGATCGCATTGCTCGCAGGCATCTTTTTCCCCATCTTCATAGAATCAGCTGCAGCAGGTGAAGGAAAGGCCTGGCTTTGCCTCAACTGGGCACTGACAGGTCCAGAGGGAATCATATTGTGCAACATGTGTTCTGGGTGCACCTCCCCTGAAGCACTTCCCTTTAACACAGGGTGTTTTCAGGGCTGTGTGGTCCTGTCGTCCCCTGCCTGCAACTTCATGGTATCCATGGGGACAGAAGGTAATTATGGGAGAGTGTGCAGAATCTACGTGTGTCTGAGGACTCAGAAAGTAGACCCCAGTTTCATCTTG
Source organism: Pleurodeles waltl (assembly GCF_031143425.1). Classification (NCBI taxonomy): domain Eukaryota; kingdom Metazoa; phylum Chordata; class Amphibia; order Caudata; family Salamandridae; genus Pleurodeles; species Pleurodeles waltl. Next base: position 748,030,509 of record NC_090436.1, on the reverse strand, counting down.
CACACTTGGTCCCACCAAGGAAACAGGAAACAGTGACATGTTAGGAAACCCAGGAAACAGAGACCTCAATTGAGATGTCATAGTCATCATCCATCCCCTCACTTTGAGCAAGTGGGGCCAGGGGGGGACGAAAAACATCACAGGACATCATAGCCACTGCAGCAGTACAGCAGGTCAGTACTGACCCTACCACCCAACTCAGACTTCAGAGGCTAATGCCAATGTCCACACCACACCGCCATGGGGAGTGTTCCAGCCCCTCAACAAAGTGCATCTGAGGGTGGAAAGACAGCCATGGCAAGACCGGGCAAGGTAATGGAAATACACAGTATGCCACAAGGTGCTGTGTTTGCCAGTGCTTTCCCAATGAAAGAATCCAAGCATACAGGATACAGTAGTGCACTGGAGCAGTCCAGTCCAGTCAGCAAACCAGTCAGTTAACTGTCAGCCGCACCATGGCTTGGTGGACAGGAACGTGCAGAGAAACACAAGTGTGCAAGCCGTAGCTGCAGCTAAATCAACCACTTCAGCATTCAATCAACACAGCCTGCCTCTGTCAGATGCCTAACGTACTGACATGGCATGGAATTCTCGGAGAACTCATTATGGGATACCCTGAGTGTTATTGTTTCCAGTGCTTTTATTTAACCCCTCAGGTGCCCTGGATGAGCTGGTCCCGGCCATGGTCGCTGTGTACCGAGGACAAGACCAGCTCGTCCTGCTATGGGCCTTTGGGGGAGCGCTAGTGCTCCCCCTGAGGGCCTGGCACGAATCGCTTCCCCTTCCAACCCTTCCCCCTGGCCCCCCCCCCATGGTGTAATAGCACGCTGACCTCATCAGAGGCTGCCCTTGAGCTTCCGGCGTGGATCAGAGGGGGGCATAAACCATTAGACACCAGGGATTTTTTTTTTTTCAATTTCACGCAAGGGGAGCGGTTCCTTAGACAAGGGTCGCTCCCCTGGGGGGGGGGGGGCAAATTTGTTTTAGGCCATTTCTGCCCCCGCGGTGGGGGGGGGGGGCAGAAACCTTTAGGCACTGGGGATCTTTTTTGTTTTTTTGTTTTATTTCTTTAGCAGTGGGAAGTGACCCTTTAGGTGGACAATTTTATTTTAGGCCATTTATACCCTCCTTCGGGGCAGATTGGTCTATTTTTAATAGGCCAATCTGCCCCCACAGGGGGCAGAAACCACTAGACACCAGGGACTTTTATTTTTTTGCAGATCAGCCTATTTTTATTATGCCGATCTGCCCCCAAAGGGGGCTGAAACCGCTTAGGCACCAGGGATTGGTATGTGTGTATGTGTGTATTTTGTTTGGGGGCAGCCCCTTGTTCAGTGGTCGCTCCCCATGGGGGCACATTGGTGTTCGCTATATCTGCCCTCCTTGGGAACAGATCGGCCTATTTTTGGAAGGCCCAGCTGCCCCCAACTTGGGCAGAAAGCCCACCAGAGACCAGGGAAGACTTTTTTTCCAAAAACGAATGTGGGGGTATGGCCATGGGGCCAAAGTTGTTCTACCCACCGGTGGGCAGATGGGCCAATTACCTCCGATCCACTCCGCGGGGGTCAGAGAGCCTACTAGATGACAGGGAAATAAAAAAAATACATATATAGTGGGGTGGTGGTTATCAACCATTATGGGCATGGTTATGCCCTCAACTGAAGGGAGTAACAGTCTTTCAGCTTTCCCCTGCACACTAAAACATGTTATCCCACGGCAAGCAAGAGGACATTTGATTATTTTGGGTTTTGGTTTTACATTTGGCCCATGAGAGCTTGTCTAACTCTCAAAATTGTTCCACTTGGAATGGTGAGGGCTGCACTTTTTGGACTTTGGGACGCTGCCATGTAGGAAAAATCCACAAGACCTAGGCACATCTGAAAACTAAACATACGGGTGAGTCCAGGATGGTGTGCTTCACATGCACCCGCACCATTTTCTTATCCACAATGCCCTGCAAACCTCCCACTTTGCTGGAAATCACAAATTTTTTCCACATTTTTGTGATGGAACCTTCCGGAATCTGCAGGAATCCACAAAATTCCTACCACCCAGCATTGTCCCATCTGTAACGATAAAAATTCTGCCCCACTTTGTCAGCCTAAAAATGTTTTTTTTCAATCTGTCCTTTTGGACCTGCTTTGGTATTCCCTCAATTTCGACATGTTTTTGGTTCTTCCCTGTCACAAGCACTTGGCCCACCTACACAAGTGAGGTATCATTTTTACCGGGAGACTGAGGGGAACAGTGGGGTAGTAGGAAACTTGTCCTGCTGCAGTGATTCCACACATAAATGTGAGAAAAATGTGATTTTTTTTAGCTAAATTTGAGGTTTGCTGAGGATTCTCGGTATGAAAACACTGAGGGGTCCATGCAAGTCACACCTCCCTGGACTCCCTCAGGTGTCTAGTTTTCAGAAATGTTTGGGTTTGGTAGGTTTCCCTATATGGCTGCTGAGCCGAGGCCCAAAAACGCAGGTGCCTCCTGCAAAAATAGGTAGTTTTGTATTTGATCATTTTGATGTGTCCAAAAAGTGTTTTGGGGCATTTCTTCTCGTGGGCACTAGGCCTACCCACATAAGTGAGGTACTTTTTTCATTGGGAGACTTGGGGGAATGCTCGGTGGAAGGATATTTGTGGCTGCTCTCAGATTCCAGAACTTTCTGTCACAGAAATGTGAGGAAAAAGATTTCAGTGTAAAAATGTGATGTGTCCATGTTGCGTTTCCTGTCTCAGGCACTAGGCCTACCCACACAAGTAAGATACAATTTTTATCGGGAGACTTGGAGGAACACAGAATAGAAGAACAAGTGTTGTTGCCTTTTGTCTTTCTCTACATTTTTTCCTTCAAAATGTAAGACACTGTGTAAAAAAGACGTCTATTTGAGAAATGCACTGTAATTCACATGCTAACATGGGGACCCCGGAATACAGAGATGTGCAAATAACCACTGCTTCTCAACACCTTATCTTGTGCCCATTTTGGAAATACAAAGGTTTCCTTCATACCTATTTTTCACTCTTTATATTTCAGCAGATGAATTGATGTATACCTGGTATACAATGAAAACCCACTGCAAGGTGCAGCTCATTTATTGGCTCTGGGTACCTAGGGTTCTTGATGAACCTACAAGCCCTATATATCCCCACAAACAGAGGAGTCCAGCAGATGTAAGGGTATATTGCTTTCCAAAATCTGACATCGCAGGAAAAAGTTACAGAGTAAAATGTGGAGACAAATGGCTGTGTTTTTCACCTCACTTTCAATAATATTTTATTTCAGCTGTTATTATCTGCAGGAAAACCTTCTACACAAATGACCCCTTGCTGAATTTAGAATTATGTCTACTTTTAAGAAATGTTTAGCTTTCCTGGATCCAGCATTGGTTTTACACCCATTTCTGTCACTAACTGGAAGGAGGCTAAAAGCACAAAAAATTGTAAAAATGGGGTTTTGTCACAGTAAAATGCCAAAATTGTGTTGAAAAATTTGGTTTTCTGATTCAAGTCTTCCTGTTCCTGAAAGCTGGGAAGATGGTGATTTTAGCACTGCAAACCCTTTGTCCATGCCCTCTTCAGGGAAAAAAACGCAAGCCTTCTTCTGCAGCCCTTTTTCCCCCATATATTTAAAAAAAAAAAAAAATGTTGCTGTATTTTGGCTAATGTCTTGGTTTCCTTCAGGAAAACTCACAAACTCTGGGTACCTCTAGAATCCCTAGGATGTTGGGAGAAAAAGGACCCAAATTTGGTGTGGGTAGCTTATGTGGACAAAAAGTTATGAGGGCCTAAGTGCAAACTGCCCCAAATAGCCAAAAAAAAGGCCTGCCACCTGAGGGGGAAAAGGCCTGGTAGCGAAGGGGTTAACATACTTAAAAACGTAGGCCCATATTTATACTTTTTGACGCAAACCGGCGCCGGCGCTGGTTTGCGTCAAAAATGCTACCGCCGGCTAATGCCATTCCTATGTGCCATGTGGGCGCCTTATTTAAGGAATGACGTTAGCCGGCACTGCGGACTGGTCAGAGTTAAAAAAATGACTCAAACCAGGCAGCACCGGTGTAGGGGAAAATGGGGGTTGTGCATCAAAAAATGGTCAGGTTTGAGGCAAAAATCATGCTTCAAACCGGACTTGCGCCATTTTTTGACGCAAAACCCGTCATTAAAATGACTCCTGTCTTAGCAAAGACAGGAGTCATGTCCCCTGGGCATGGTCATTGGGCACAGTGGCATGTAGGGGGGCCCAAATTAGTCCCCCATATGCCACTTTAAAAAAATAATAAAAAATACTTACCTCAACTTACCTGTACTTCCCTGGGATGGTTCCTCCCATCCATGGGTGTTCTCCAGGGGTCGGCAAGGGTGGCAAGGGGTGTCCCTGGGGGCAGAGAAGGGGACCTCTGGACTCCTTCCATGGTCAGAGACCATGGAAGTGAGCCCACAGGTCCCTTAATGCCTGCCATGACCCAGGCGTTAAAAAACGGCGCACATCAGGCTGTGTGCCGTTTTTAAGGCCCACCCCCTGTGCATCAAAATGACGCAGGAGTATAAATAAGGCGCACAGGGCTTAAAGTAATTTTTGGGGCGGGAACGCCTACCTTGCATGTCATTAACGCAAGGGAGTTTCCCGCATCCAAAAAATGACGCACCCGAGGAATTTTGACGTCCGCGTGCTCGGACGTCAAACTTTAAATATGGTGCACGGTTTGCGCCGAATGTGCGTCAAAATTTTTGACGCACATTCGGCGCAAACAGAGTATAAATATGCCCCTTACTTTGATATTCCCTAAACAAATATACCTCACCGCTTCACTGGTATGTTGACAACAACTGATGAGAAAAGCTGGATAGTATGATTTTGCTGAGTTCTACTTTGCATATGTGATGTTGAATCATGGATGTTTCATTATTTTTCAAAGTCATGACCTGTATAAAATGCAAGCATTGGTAAAGCCAAAAGGTCTGGCCTTGTTAAGTGTGCTATGGTTTATTTTTATTTTGCTTTTTTCTGGAAACATTTGCATATGCAATATTGAAAGGAAAATTGACAAAAAAATACATGTGATCCAGCAGGCCAAGGACTCCAGCCCTAGCACTCAATGCACTTCGTAACAGACATCTGTGCCATTATGATCAGGCAAGAGAGCTTACGGACTGAGGTGGACTGACCCACTGTGTCATGCTGCATGCTGAGATGGACAGAGGAATGCGATCAATGGATAAAGAGGGCTGACGAAGAACTGCTGTATGTATTTATAAACAATTGTATTTTGTATGGCTTTTTTGGAAAACATGAGTCCAGAGCTGAAAGGGAAAGTTTACCCAGCTCCCCAATAACAGTGAGTGATAAATTTGCTTGGTAAAAACTGCCTTTCCTGAAAAATATAATTAGCGTGTCAGGCAATCAAGTGAACGTATATTTTATTTGAGGGACACCTCATGTATGCGATCAATCAATCGATCAATCAATCAGGATTTACAACGCATGGCTAATCACCTGATAGGGTATCCAGTTCTTTGCAGCTCCCGGAGGCTTATTCGAACAGCCAGGTCTTGAAGGCCACTTGGAATTCCCAAAGTGAGGTGATGGTTCCGAGGTGCGTGAGTAGGCTGTTCCAGGTTTTTGCTGCAATGTGAGAGACGATGCATCCTCCTCTTCTGCTTCAGTGGATGTGGGGAGTATGGGCAAGTGAAAGGGAGGATGAGCATAGTCTTCTCAATGGCTGGTGGAAACTCAGGCAGTGGTTAATGTACACGGGTCTTTGGTTGTGCAGAGCCTTGAGTGCATGGGTCAGCAGATTGAATTGGCATCTCTTCTGTACGGTGAGCCAGTGGAGTTGCCTGAGGTGGGGTGTGATGTGGGTTCATAGGGGAAGGCCAAGGATCAGTCTAGCTGTAGTGTTCAGTATGGTCTGAAGTCTTTGTAGGAGGTATGTGGTGATTCTTATGTAGAGGGTGTTGCCGTTGTCCAGTCGGCTGATGATGAGGGCCTGTGTCACGGTGCCTCTTGTGTTTGCAGGGATAGCCACTTGAAGATCTTGCGCAGCATGCGCAAAGTGAGGAAGCAGTCGGAGGAGATGGTGTTGATCTGTGATTTCATGGTGAGCTTGATGTCAATGATGATTCAAAGGTTTCTGGGGTGGTTGGAGGAAGTGACTGCGGGTCCAACGTCTGATGGCCCATCCCATGTGTTGCTGCTGTTGCCAAAGATCAGTACATTCGTCTTGTCTGTGTTCAGCCACAATCAGTTGTTCTTCGTCCAGTCGAGTGAGAGGATGAGTTGGGTGTCATCTACATAGTAAATTAATTTGAGGCCATGGGATCTGATGATGTTGGCTGGCAGGGTCATATCTGTGTGTTGAAGAGTGTGGAGCTGAGCCCTGGGGGACACGGCAGGTAATCTCCTTGGGTTCAGAGGTGAAAGGTGGGAGGTGGATCCTCTGTGTTCTTCTGGTGTGGAAGGAGTTGATCCATCTGAGTGGGTCCCCTTGGATGCCAATGTGGTGGAGTCTTTTGATCAGCATGTGGTGGGATATGGTGTTGAAAGCTGTTGAGAGGCTGAGGAGGAGCAAAGCTGCTGTTCCCCCTCACTCAAGGATGGGTTAGATGTCATTGGTGGCTGTGATCAGGGCAGTTTTGGTGCTGTGAGTGCTGTGGAAGCTGGATTGTGAGGCGTTGAGTAGCTGGGTCTGCTCCAGGTATGTCATGAGCTACTTGTTGATGATCTTTTCCAGTACCTTTGCTGGGAATGGGGGCAGGGAGATTGACCAGTAGTTTTTGGGCTTGCTGGGGTCGGTGGAGGGTTTTTCGAATAGTGGTCTGACTTCGACGTGTTTCCAGACATCGGGAAATTATGTCAGTGGTGATAGAGGTGTTGAGCAGGGTGTTGAGTTCCTGACGGATCCTTTTGATTCCAAGGTTGAAGATATGGTGCAGGTATGGGTCTGTGAGAGCTCCTGAGTGGATGGATTTCATGGTGGAGGTGATGTCCTGGGTGGAAAGGATGTTCCAGGTGGTCAATGTGTGGTTCATGCCTGTTTCGGTCCGTAGGTGTGGGTTGGGGTTCGAAGTTTCTATATATGGTTGCAATCTTGCACTAAGCATAGTTATCTGAATCGATAACTAATAATGTCCCTTCCTATTGTTTCCGTTAAAATGGCTAAGATCTGTGTTTAATACTGGAGTTTAAACATGTTACACTGGTGTTAATGTCTTCTCGTCGAGTGGGAATATGGAGTCACCGACCTATTATGCGAATCCAAATGGCACTTTTTAAACTGAAGGAGATTCTAAAGATTTCTCTCCTGGTTTCAGGCACACCAAACAACTTTTGATAATGTCAGACCCCTTTACAATGCTATTCTGCCCAAGTGCAAATATCCTAGGATTGAATAAAAGTTGCCTTCAGGGTTGTCCTAGGTACACATTTTGGTGAGATTTGCATAGGCGAAGGAACCAAACACCTTCAGGCAACTCAAACTCCTCTTTCATGGTAGCATATCTGGGATTAGGTAGTCAAATCATATAAGATATAAATACTGCAGATATGTTTAATTAATAGGGGGTGTTTCCTGAATGCCCATTAATGATACTTTGGCTTCACAGGACTAGAAAACAGTGTGAAACTGAGAGGCAAACAACAACTAAAAATAGAAGCTGTCCTAATTAGTATTCATTTATCAAAAGTACAATGGCTCTCATGAGGGAACTGTCTCACATTTCCTAAGCATCTCTCCTGATCGAGTAAGATTCAGGAGAGTAATGGTAAGTCAATAACCAATGCAACCTCACAATAATCCTTACCTGGCCATTATTATCAAAAGTTTCTTAAGAATTAAAGGCCTCTATTTTCAAAGTTTTAAATGTCATTGAGCATACAATGTAGCAAACAGTGGTGTCTTTAGCACAGTGAATGTCTTTTGAGGGGACTGCCTGGTGGCTGTGGGACTGCCTGGTGGCTGTAGCTGCCATACTGAAGCTGTGAATTGTTTGTTATCCTGCTGAGTCACAACAATGTTTACTTGTGTGAAAATCGCTTTAACAGATGCTATTTTGTTCCTATGATAGGTTTACTGAAGGAGCCATCGTTGTATGTCAAAGCCTTTTGCACCACAGTCTTAGTATAGAAGAAGCCCACCCTGCTTCAAAAACCCATGTCTACTAAAAGCAACTGACTCTAGAAATTAAACCACATGCTCCACCATTCTACTCTCTGAGAATAACACTTTTCTGAGAGTCTACAGAGGGAAACATAGTTCTTCAGGCTCAGCTAAACTCTTTGTGTCCCCTCTGTCACCTGAATAGTTGCAGATGAAGCTCTCAACCAGAAGGGACAATACAACTAGTTTTTCAACATCTTGGCTCTCATAGTGTATGACCTGGTTTTCAGCAATGTCTGTGCAAACTCCAGTTTGTGTAGGGATTTGAATTACAAATAATGCAATGGTTATGAGACCTGGTAATTACCTGGTGCACTAAAATTGGCATAACACAGATACGTTTTAGCTGGTCAAGCCTGTCAAAATTTAACAGGCAGGAAAAACCTGTTCATTAACGAGACATGCAGATTTTGCTATGGAAAGCACTGAAGCCCACTTCTTACAGCCTATTATTGGGGGAAAGCTTGGAAACAGTGTTGTTTATCGGGCCTAGTACATTCCTAAGCCCACTGTACAAGATTTTACTGGGTGAGTACATATCGAAACACCCTCTGGGAAATTTGTAATGAGGGTCTTTATCTGTGATAAAATCTGGACACTTCTGATTTCCCTTGCCTATAATATAATGAAATTGCTGAAGCTCACACCACCTCTCCCTAGGAGTGGAATTTTATGAGCCTTCCATCCTCACTCTACCCATGAGTACATATTTTAAATATTTTAGCACAGTTTTCCCAAGGATTAAGAAATAATCCAGAATCTGATGACAGACTGTGCCAGCGTCATTATTTTCTGCATCTTAATTTCCATTCCCCTGTTGGCGTATGTATACGTGGTTTTTGAACAGAGTGAATCTGTCTAGAGGCATTGGAGCAATGTACTCGGTCAGAGGCAAATCTGCAGTCAAAGAGTCTGTGGAGGGAAAGCTGGGTCTGAGAGTGGAGTTGAACTGTTGTCTCAATGCTTTGTACTGGCATCTTCAGGTTTTTACTAATTTCTAGCAAGGATGGGGCAGTATTGATGACTGTTGGAAAATCATTCTAGTTCCTGGCGTTTTTAGCACTTTTTTATATATACCCTAGTAATGTCCTACTGCAGGTGTATCAAGAGCCACTAGAGTTGGTGAGGTTGTCACCCAGATAAGTGGGGGGGTGCAGCTCGTGATGCTTTTGTATATGATGCTGCTTGATGTGATGATTCTACTGGTTGTTAAGGAAAACCAGTGAAGGTCCTTGAGGGTGGGAGCGGTGTGGTCATAGTTCTTCTGCTCCTTGATAAGGCTTGGTACAATGCACACAATGCCCTTAAGTGGAACTAGTATGGAGTTTGGTAGGCTGTGCCGTAGGGCGTTGCCACCAACCAGATGCAAGAGTGCAGGAGTTTGAACGTTTGTTTTGAAGCCACTTTGATGTTGTTTGTAAACTAATACCTATATTTTTAAGAAGAATGCTGTCTCCCTATTTCCTCTTCCAGCCCACCTCAGAGATAAAAATATCCGATGCAGTGTATAATATTTTGTTATTCTAAATTAGTTTCTACATTGTTTATGGTCTGGACTCTGTTTGCTCTCAAGAGTTATCTTCATAACAGTTTTAATAAACATAAGTACTCCCAATAATCTTAAACACACCAAGAGTTCTGTAGCCCTCCAATATCTAGTAGATTAGTTCACCAGATTAAAAGAAGGGGTGTAATGGACATGCCAATTTTACATTTTTAACAGCCCTATGTAAAGTAAATTGTGACGCTAGCTAGCTACTATGTCTCATAGAGTATGTTCTTTCTCCTACATGCTTTATCATTTAATATACAATAATAATTGGTTGGACAATGCATGTTTTCCACATAGGGTGGTCAATATTTTCTTGATGCTAGTTAAAGAGGCATTATAAAATCAGTTTGATAGGATTTCAGAAGGTAATTGATTAAACCAACTGATGTGATTTATCTTTACAAATCAACTTTTTCCAGAAACTTTTGAGGCAGGGCTGCCATGTTTTCAATGAAGAGCCTTTCACAACACACTCTCCAGCAAAGTCTAGCCTGTGCAAGTATAAAATTGACGCTCCAGTGGTGCTAGGGGTTCATAAATATGCCCCCATGTCTCTGGTTCTCCTTATTGGATTTTTTTAATTGCGTTGTAATCATATTTATTAAAATATTCTCCATTTTTCTAGCGATTATTCTTGTATTGTATTTTCACATTACTACTATTTGAATACTACTTAGATAGTTTACACAGTAAAGCCTGACTGCCTTTGTGCCAAACTACCACAGGGTTAAGCAAAGGTTTATATTGTGACTTTTGTGGTTCACCTTGACAAGGATTGTGATTTTTACTTGAGTACTCTCTCATCTAATAACCCATATCTTACAGGTACTAACTTAATAAAGCATTGTTTCCACTGTAAAACACTAAAGAGTTTATCCTCACAGAAAAATGAAAACATTATTTTTAGGGTTCATAATTTAATTATTATAATATAAAAAGCTTTATTAGAGAAATTGAAATCCTTAAAGTGAATACAAATATAGGAGCAGTGTCTGTAGCATGGGGTAACTCATTTCTGTAATCCCAATACAACTATCAATATAACCGCATATGAAAACCAAGAAATGTGTACATGCAATGTCTTAAAGAAATCATTGCTGTTCCCAAAACGTATAAACAATTCTATGAGTTTATAATTACAAATCAAATCAGATGTAGACCAAAGGTGAAAAGAAGTGTTGAGATTGTGAGGACCCAATCAGCGAAAACGAGCTGCAAATTGACACTTCTGCATCAGAAGTAATACTTATTTGAATAAATAAACTTCATTGATAGAACTCAAGCGGCACTGTTTGCCTCTTTCCATTGGACATGTACCATAGCTTCTGCTATGGTACATGGCCAATGGAAGTAGTAACCATGTGCCAAATTTTGAAATGTCTGTCAGCCTGACAGATATTTCAATCATTGAATTTTTTTTTTTTCTTTCAGAAACAAAATCCCAAAGTGAGTTTTTGTTTTTGAAAATAAAAATAAACAATGCGTCCATCATCATGGGGGTCATCTCCCTTGGCAAGTGGGACTTTTTTAGTTTTTTTATGGTGTTTCTCCATAGGGGGAACTCAAAGAAGTATGGCCATGACAGAGACGGAGCAGTCTTCGCTGTGGCCAAACTATGGTCGCTCGCATCTAAATTTGAACAATGGACCATTATCTTGGTGGTAAGGAGGCTCTGTTGCAATGGAGTATCCTTACCGCCTTGTTATCAATCAGGCCCTGACTGCCTAGATAAGAACACTCTGAAACACTAGGCACTTACATTCCATGAATCAGAGATAGATGCCAAAATTTAAAGTGTAGTGACAGCCCTCTGGTGCCAAGGGATTTGTAGTCAGTCTTGACCCCATCTAGAATGTCACGGACGTGAAGCCTCTCAGCAAGCAGTACTCATACTCTATGTGCGCAGTTGAACTCTTCTGCTGTGAAAAACCTGCACACCCATCAAGGTTGTGCCTCCTCACCTGTCCAGTAAGCCCAGAAGAAGGGCAGCCTTTGTGGCACTCTGCCACTCACTGTTATCTCTACATGCTGTTGGAGGTCTAAAGGAGGGACATGCGGACCTTCGATATGACAATTCTTTCCAAGATGTAGTCAAAGAATGCATTCCCACCTCCCAGCACAAACCTTTGCCCCAATGCCTAAAATTTTTACATTTCCTATCAAAAGGAAGGGGTATGCAACACCTAGCTCTGCACTAGTGAACCTTTGTGATTACCTTTTAGGACTTAAGGTTCCTCATTCTCATAAGGACCTATAGTGCCTCCTCGGGCTAAGGAAGGCCAACCCCAAACTCTCAGAAAAGTGTAGGTAAGGCTGCCGCTCAGTAACTGTGCACAGGGCAAATAACTGTGCAAGACCATATTATTTGTGGAGTCTTGCATAGTGGTCCTGGTACTGATATTGTAATAAAACATCAGACTTTCTTGTAGTTTGACCATAGACAATGTAATTTACCAAATTTCAAGGATTACCACCCACCAAAAAACACAGCTACAGCTTTAATTATATGTATGTGATATTTGTGTAGCGCAAACCTAGCCAAAAGGTAGTGGAATGCTGTGCAACAGTCACGCTACCAAGCTGGGGAGCTGAGGTTTTGGTGGGAGATATAGTAACATAATCAGAATGGAATTTCATAAACAAAATGTTGTCTGGCAGAAATATCGTGTCCTAAATATTATTTACAAAGCTATCACTTAATTGGAGTAAATTATATTAACTATATACTCAATGAGACAATATTTTCAGAATTAGTATTTAGGACACAATATTTGTGGCAAAATAATTTTATAACAACACGCTGAAATCCATCACTGGGGAGCAGTCTAACTTTAACCATAATAAAAAGACATAATCATCAGCTTTTGAGTTATAGCATTGTTGAATTATTATTTCTGATGGTCAAAGGCACAGCATTTAGAGAGAAACTTGGGTCAAAAGTCTGTGCTATACAAGAGTGGACTTTCACAAATTTTTGGTTAAATGTTGGCGGTAATCCGACTGCCGCATTACGACTCACACCGTGAAGGGCGCCCAAAAAACAGCCACAAATTTGACACTACCAGGAGACAGGAGGGCAGGAAAGAGATGGTTCCACCACCAGCACCACAACGCCGACACATTTCCACCCACCATATTGTGAGACACAAGTCAGCACAGCGGTTATTGTTCCTTCACAGTGGAAAGCCATTGGTGGTGAGAACCGCCATGCTGAGAATCCACCACAGTCAGATAACAACACCACATTGGATAGTTTGAATATCCCACACCTGACACACATACACATACCAGACACTCCTACTGACAACACTATATAACACCCCTCCACACAACCTACAATCCTTTGCTACCAATTCAATTTACACATACACAGAGAGCAGGCAAATACACCCATATAGCACAGTTACACCATAGGCACAGATACACATCCCACCCAGCATACACAACACAACTGCACTACTAACACAAAACACACATAACGACCACACTCATACACCACAAGCATCCATCACCGACTATGCACCACCCACACCCCATCAATCACCCTTCACTGCATCCTTACACACACAACTCCCTCCCACTCACAAAACAACCACTACCATGTCCCCACAAAAGAACCCACGGTTCACAGATGATGAGTTGAGGGTCATGGTGGATGAAATCGTCAGGGTAGAGCTACAACTGTTTGAAGCACAGTTCCAGCAAACCACGATTGCCAGGAAAATAGGGTTGTGGCAGAGAATAGTTGACAGGATCAACTCAGTAGGCAACCATCCACGCACAAGGGAGAACATCAGGAAGAGGTGGATAGACCTATGGGGGAAGGCGCATTTCATGGCATCACAACACCAGATCACCATGCAGAAGACTGGCGGTGGGCTTCCTCCTCCTCCCCTACAGTTCACATCATGGGAGGAGAAAGTCTTGAATATCCTGCATCCCGAGGGCCTGACTGGAATACCGGGTGGACTGGACTCTGGTAAGTGCACACAACCTCCATGTCACACATTTGTTGAGTACTACATGCTTTCTCACCCCCCAAATACTCCCCAATGTACTGCATGTCTCACTACACATCCCACCTATCCACCTAATGCCTCTCTCCTGCACGCCACACCTCCACCCAGCCCAACTGCCCACATATCCTTTGGCAATGGCACGCCTCGTATCGGCTAATACTAACACTACAACTCTCACATGTATGCCTATTGGACTACCTCTAGCAAATAGATGTTATGACTGAGGACCACAACATGGCAATGACAGCAATGCAATAGTACAACACAATGCCAAACAAGGCTAAACACAGCTGCAGCACTGTGACTAATCCAATTGGCCAATAATCAGGATCCACAACCGAGAAAATCTGCTACCATGGTATGGTATCACAATTGGCAGACTCCATGATATACACAGCATGCATAGACAGCACAATTAACCTTGCACACTTCCATATCCTCCACCCACTTAGACACCATGCTGCTATGTCCAGCCTTCTTCCACTCAAAACTACCAAGCCTGAATAGTCACTAGCTAACAGTGCAGAACAGTAAGTGAACTATCAGTCTGCACAATTACCCATCCACACAGCCAGATGTACAAACCTGAATGACACCACCCTAAATGGAGTATGGTACACATGTCAGAGACCACTACCTAACACCATGGGTATGCTGTGCAGCATCTGTCACTGTCATTGCTGGGAATAATGTCAAGCCACTGTATGCATATGATAAAGAGTTAACCAAACACATCTTCAATATGTAACTCCCTCTCTCACTTCATCCACAGGTACCCCGGCCAGTACCTCCACGGAGAGGACACCAGAGACTACCAGCTCACCACAGGAAGAAGGCCCCAGTGAAGACAACACGCCCGGATGTCTGGATACTGTTGACCTACCTGGCCCATCTGGGACACTTGGCCAGTCTACCACTCCCTGCCTCACCCTGCCCACATCAATCTACCCAAACCCTGTGGCCTCAACATCACAGCCTACCCTTCGTCCCCAAACCTGTGTCCCAAGGACAGATCAAACTGTTGTGTGCCCCACAAGTCAGGGACCTGAGTCGACCCCTCACACTTCAGACAAAGAAGGTCCTGCGAACACTGGGAGAGGGCACACTGTGCCAGGAGCACAGGCATATGGGGGCAGGAGGCATGGGAGGGAAGCTGTGGGCCAGAGGATGGAGTCCCCAAGGGACTCTACTGACCAGGCTGCCATCATCCAAGTCCTGGGAGCATACCAACAATCCCAGGACAGGATGGGGCAGATCATAACCATGTTGAGGAAAAACCAAAGACTGCAGGGGGAATACCACCAGGAGGTCATACAGCAGTGACAGGCCAACAATGCCAGCATGGCCTCCAATGCAAGGGTGCTGCGGGATATCAACACCACCCTGCCTGCTTCCTCCACCCACCAGCAGGCCCCTTCTGCTAGCAACATAACATCAAACCCATCCACATCAGCGTTATCCAGTGGAATGGAGGCCCTGCCAGGTGAATCACAGCCCTCAGATACCCCTCCCTCTGTAGCTGAATACCCCCCACCCACTCTGCATATGTGAACGTCCATCCAGACATCTGGCTGGAGCAGATGCCAAGTCCACACCCACTGCCAGGAAGTGACCCTCACTTGATTTGTCACCCTTGTGTGCCACTGAGACACCCTGTTGACTGTTCAATGGCATAACTCCATCTCCCCATAGGCAATTGGACGCTGGACCTGTGCACCCAACAGCTGTACCACCTACTCTGATGACTCCATCTACCATGACCTCACTCATCACTCTTGGACAATGTTTTCACCATCTGTTTGTTACACTATCAATATATGAACAATAAACACCAATGGAACAAAGCTACTGTATATGTGTCTTCATTACAACGTCAACAAAAGTCATGATTGCTATATGTGAGATGGCTATGCACACCTACATCCAATGGGCAGTGTAATGGACAGGGAATTGAGGCATCCTCAGAGGGAGACACAGAACAACAGATATGTTCCAGGACACATGTCAGATAGACCAAAACCTTGACTCACACAAGAATATAGTCAGCATGCATACCTGCAGAAAGACAATGACAGAGTACCATCAGGATGGAAGGCACACAAAGCACATATGCAACACATAGAGGTCATCCCCAGTGTAGATTACCTCCTAACCAGGGTCCCCCAGTGACTACCTATACAACACCAGTCACAGAATAATCATCATTAAGCACTGTAGCTTCCATCTGTCATTTACAACTTTAAATTCTCAAATTATACAGCAATGGCTAGTGACTATAAATGCATCAAACCATAGGTAGCAGAGGCATATGTTTTCTTACCACAGTCAGTAGGTGGAACGACATGAGTGCAAGAGAAAACAGCACACATTGCTTATTACTGGTCTGTACATTGGAGATTTGATTGAAACAAACTTCAGTTGGTACACTTGTTAGGTATGAGGAATGTTCACTGTGCACATGACATACAAACAGTCTGCTCTCCCAACACACACATAAGGATAGGACCAAATCACACCACCACTGATGAGTCAAATCAGAAGGACATTTGTCAGCAAATCATGAGGATATACAACACTTGCCAGCTCACATTCATCATACCTGTACATCCCTCGAAGCACTGATTGATGAGCCCAGTCCTAGAGTCAGCTGCACCTTCCTCCTCTGCCTCCTCATCACTTGCCAAGTAAGCATTACCAGTCACTGGTCCAGCTGCCTCACTCTCATCTGCTAGCAATAGTATCTGGCATCTCAGGGCTAGATTGTGGAGCATGCAGCAGGCTACTACTATCTGGTATACCTTTTGTGGTGAGTATGGGAGGGCATCTCCAGATAGGTCCAGGCACCTGAATCTGGCTTTCAGACGGCCAAACGTCCTTTTGATTACATGCCTCGTCCTCCCGTGGGCCTCATTGAAATGGACTTCCCCATCCGTGGTAGGGTACCGTACTGGTGTCAATAGCCAGGGAAGGTTAGGATATCTATAGTCACCTGTGTGAATAAATGTAGAATCAGTGACATAACATGTACAGAGACTGGGAAGATTTTGATGACAGATGCAATAACAATGAACCACATTCACATGCATAAAGCTAAGGAGCCAGGCCCTCTCTGTATGTAATTTTGGCATCATGTGTGGGACATTACTGTTCCTCAAAATGAAGGAGTCATGGACACATCCAGAAAACGTGGCTGTGACCTATGAGATGTACTGTTCTGCCAGACATACGAGCTGAACATTAATGGTGTGGTAGTTCTTCCTGTTCCTATACACCTGTTCACTGGCACTGGGAGGCAACCAAGCTATATGGGTGCCATCAATGGCCCCTATCACATGAGGAATGTGTCCATTATCTTAAAGGTCTTTTTTCACATAGGCCAAATCTGCATGATGGGGGAATCTGATGTAGCTGTCCAGGTGTTTCAACAACGAACACAGTACATCTTTCAACACTAAACTGAACATTGATTGTGACATCCCTGCTGTAAAGACCACTTTATTCTGAAAGGAGCATCTTGCAAGAAACTGTAGCACTGACAGGACTTGTAATGTGGGAGGGATGGAATAGGGATTGCGTATGGCTGGTAACAGATCTGGCTCCAGCTGTATACATAGATCCATGATGGTCTGACGATTCAGTCGATTGGTTTGTATGATATGCCTGTCCTCCAGGTTTGCAAGGTCAACTAGTGGATGGTACACTGGTGGTTGTCTCAATCTCCTCATGGAAGGATATCTAGGTAGATAGGAGAGAATGTACATTGAGAAATGCACTTGCCACACGTAAGCTGCACATGTTAAAATAGCACACACCTTTCACTGTTGGACATGCGTAGCACTTCTGACATATAGAAAAATGGGCATCCAGAAGCGCTTTGGACACCAGCCTTGCAGCACAATGCTGAACCTGTAAGTGGTTTAGGACACATGTCACATGTGTCAGCACTACCATGATGGTGCAACATGGGGTTACTCCTCAATTCTCCTAATATGTGTATGGTGCACTTAAATTGGCACATCAATGCATGAGATGTGCACAAATTGGCAGCCGCCTATCCTGCAGCACTGGACAGATGGAAGTGACCTAAGTCCGCCTGGGTATGTCATCATGGTGGTAGGCGGTCGCTGCGACTGTGCAACTTGTCATTAGTTTACATTGCTGCCTATGGGGGATTGGGGCCAATGGCAATGACCGTCAGCAGTGATGGTCCTGTACGTGGCAGCCGTGACTGACATTTTTTGCAGCCTTGCTCACTTGACTCCTGACACTGTTCCCAACAAGACCTCCATGACCTGAGCTGCTGTGTACTGTCTCTGGGAGCCATCATGCCACATCCTGCAGGTGATAGGGCCCCAGCTTTCATACCAGAAGAACAGGAGAAGTTTGTGGATGGTGTCCTACCCCTGTATGAACAGCTATATGGGGCACAGGAGTAACAGGTGAGCCCAATCCCATGGTCATGTGTGATAATGGTGCATCTGACAGTGAATGGGGTAAGTGTACCAGTGAGGGAATATAGTTGCATGCAGAGGGCATAAAGTGAAGGCCTGTGGGCAGAGAGGATGGGTATGTGTGGGCACTTGGTGAGCCTGATGTGTATAGCCCTCTCCTGTTAGTATGGTGCCAGGGTACATGACTTTCTCCTTTTGCTTGTGTCAGCCACGAAGGTGAATGCCCATCAGTAGAAAGGGATCTCGGGGTGCCATTGCCAAGGAAGTGCAGACCCTGGGGGTCCATAGCCGGCAGAGCACCCATTGTCACAAGCGGTGGGTGGACCAGAGACGCTGGGCCCGGAAGACCCTGGAGGCTCAGCTGGGGATGTTCTCTCAACAAGGAAGGGGTGCCTGTCGGACCCTGATCCTTCTAATGGCCCACATTTTGATGGTGACCTACCCTGAGGTGGATGGGCATTTGAGGGCAGCACAGCACAGAAGCCACAAGGAGGTGAGTACTGACTGTATCCTGGGACTTAGCTCACGTTGTATGGGATTAGCTGCCTCAATGTAGCTTATGTGAAAATGTAGTCTCTGCAAAATGTGTGTAGACTTGGGGTGAATAGGTAGTAACCACCCAGCCTGAGCATTAGTTGTAGATGTGTCTTGATGGTTTGCTGTCAGTGGATGTACATCTCCCATATCCAGTATTCTACATGTCTGCACTGTGGAGATGGTCAAATTATATTGAGACATGCGTGACTCCATCCTGCCTTTACTATGGATGTGAGCTTGTGTACCACCCTACCCATTGAGTATGACCTGCTCCATTCCTCTGCATTTGGGCATTTGTGGCTCTTAGGTGTCAGTCCACTCCCATCTGTATGGCACACCTGTATATGCAACTGTGTGACTCTGCTTTTATCACTGGGACAATAGAAATCAGGTCCTGGTAATGCTATTGACTCCATGTGACTCAGCCGTCACATTTCCACCACAGATATGGCTTGTGTATAACTGGACTAATAGGTTGATAGTTGCAGCCCCATATATTGTCAATCTGCTATCTATTGGATTTGTGAAGGTTGGTCAAGTAGGCTTATTTGAAATGTAGCTTTGAAATGGTCTGATCACAAACATCATGCATTTCTAAGTGTTATACCTGTGTGGGTGAAATCTTGAATGCAATGGGATAGTACTAGAGATGGTAAGTGCCAAGACAGACCTCGTCATTCACAATGTGTAATGTTAATTCTATGTATGCCAATGATCTAGCCATTACAGTGCTAGATAGCTTATTGGCTGCCTACTTCATGTCACAATTGTTAATTGGGGGCACATCTAATGAGGTGTAAACTTGTCAGCTACCCTTGGCCTAGCTAAAGTGGTTGATTAAGACAGGAGTGGGTATTGAAATGAATATGAAATATAAATATGATATGAATAATGAAATGATGTGAAGTGAATGTTGTATTTCCTCTGCTGATGCAGTCCTATGTAGTAGTGCGATGTGTTGTCAGTGCCAAGGATTTGGACATGCATTGACTGTCAGAGATGTGTGTTGTCAGGACTTAGGTACAGGTATTATCAAATCTGGAATGGTGTGAATGAGGGTGGTGTTATGATGCTGTGAAGTCCTACTGGTGAAAATGCATGTGTGGTGGTTTTGTATGTGGACCATAATGTCATATGTGTGTTCCTGATGTTCATCAGTTGTGACTCTGCATTTAGTGATTGGGTATGGATGTGTAGTATGTGCAATATGGGCCAGTGTAGATGCACTTAGATGTATGATTAGTTGTGATACATATGTGTTTGGTGTCTGCAGATCTTTCTCTGTGATTGGGTTAGACTAATCACATGCCTGTACCCATTACTTGTATTGTACACATCAGATGTCACCCGTATGGCTGTCTAAGTTGTAGTGGCTTAATCAGTTATTAGTAACAAATTTCCATTATTGTACAGAGTGTTATGCCAGCCATGTAACGTGGCAGGAAGATGCTGTGTGGTGTGTGAGTGTAGTAGTATTCACTGTCATGGATATATCACAAAGGACATGGACTTATCAGCTGTTGTAACTGTACAGGCCTCATGTGTGTTGGTTCAGTAGGCTGCACTTCCAATAGGAGATAGGAGTATGGAGGTGTCATATGTGAATTCAGGGAGACATTTGCATTTCATCCAGGGCATGATGACCATGCAGACATGGCTATGGTGGTGATCATGTGGATGACTCCAGTTGTTCAGACTTACTTGGATGTTGATCTAGGTCTGAGATTTGGCACATAGGGGTGGGTAGTGGTGACATGTGACATGATGTAGGACTTGTGTATTGTTACCTGAGATAGCCTAGGCAGGATATGTATTGTCGCAGATGCACATGTTTACAAGTGTGTATGTGAGGTATGTGTTAACCCTCTCCCTCCCTATCTCTCTCCCTCCCTCCTTCTTTCTCTCTCTTTCAGTGCATCAGCATTGGCAGGCGAAGGAGAAAGGACACAGGCGAGTGGGGATGCTGAAGGCCCCGGGATCCAGAGTGCTGCTACCAGTGACAGCGAGGGGCCCAGTGGCATGAAGGGCAAGGGGAGTGCCACGAGGGAGACAGGATCATCCACATCATCTTTGGAATCCTCCTGCAGTGGACACTCCCTGGCAGTGCCGGACCCTCCTGGGACCACCCCAGCACCATCATTGTCCACTACCCCCCTTGCTACCACAACCCTCTGTGTAGCTCCCCACCAAGTTGCCTATGCCTGCTCTCCACAGACACCTCTGCCCCTTCCCCAGTCAGCCCTGCTGCCCTCAGTGAGGAAGCTATTGACTTCATGAGGTCCATCTCTGTGGTCAGTCTACCATTGTGAATGCCATCCAGGGACAAGCAGCTCAAGTCCAGCAGAGCAATGCGTTCCTGGAGGTCATTCGCCGTGCACTGGCTGGCCTATGGAGATCCTTTAAGGCTCTGACCTCCACACTGACGGGAGCTAGTCACTCTTTGTCTATTGTCCCCCTTCCACCTCTACCCAAACAAAATCCCCTCTTCCCAAACCCAGCTAAAGCACACAGACACACAAGCATGCATCCACCTCAACAGACAAAAGTACCACTGTCAAACACAAGCACCACAAGACCCACCACAAGCATGCACAAAAATAACACCCACCTGCAGACACACCAATATCCACTACTTGTACCGACTCCCCTACTACCCCCTCCTTCACAAACACACCTGCAGCCACCACACCAACATTAACAGATCCAGCCATAACTTCTATCATATTCACAGTCAGCACAATAGCAGACCCGTAGACATCCACCCCATTCACCACATTTGCAGCCACCATAACCATTGACACACCCACATGCAGCACATATATCATACCTGCACACTCCATCCCAACAGAAAGTCACCCATCCAGCATGGCATCTCCCAGCACCTCCTCCCCTCTCCTTCCAAAACACATAAACACCCACACTCACCCACCCACCTGATACCCAGCACCCAAAAGCATTCATCGTACGCACTACCACCCAAGACATCCACACCAACCACCACTCCCTCTACCTACACCCCAAACCTTTTTTCCATGATCGCCCCCATGTGTCTAAAAAGCATGTCCTCTCAGAGTTTTCCCTTTTCACTACTCATCTCCCACCCTGTGATCCCCCCAAATGGTCAGTGTCCCTCCCCAAGTCCAGCCCTTCCACCCCCAAGTCCTCCCTTGCACCCCTGCTTATACCCATGTCCCCCCTGCCATGAGGTCGACCCCGCCGAAGACAAAGCACCCCCTCCGAAGCCCAAAGAGCCCCCTCCCAAACCCAAACCCAAACCCCTCTCTATCCCCAAACTCTGTGGAGCCTGCCTGCCCCCTTGATGCCCCTACCCTGTGGAGGTCTTTTGCCAGTCAGGAGTCAAGTAGGGGCACACAGAGGTGCCATTTGTGCCTTTGACACTTTGGACACTGGACTGGCCAATGGGCTGATTATTGTATATATTTATTTATTTTCTTGCCTACTCAATGATTTGAATACATCTGGCCCAACCTGTTGTTAGATTCAATGGTAACATATTTGCCTTGCCTTTCTTTCCACATGGCTGCATTGTATTTGGCATCTTTAGTTTGTTTGTGTGTGACGTGTGTGTGTGTGTGAGGGTTGTGCTAGCTGTAGTGTCTGGCCTGCATGTGTGTGTGTGTGTGTGGCCCTGGCTTTTGTCCCGCTGTGATGGCTGTGTATTGTGTGTAGGATATGTTTGTGTTTTGTACATTCCTGAATGTGGATTAATCATGTATTGTTTGTGTTGAGATGTGTAATGGTGGTGTTGTGTGCCCTTGTGTGGTTGTTCTGTGTGTGTGGTGATGGATATGTCAAATGCGTTGTGTGTTGTGTTAGCGTGGTATGACATATGTTTCGTTGTATGGCTGTGTGATTGTGTATCTTGGTTGTCAGGTTTTGTAACGTGTTGTAGTATGTATGTGGTGTCATGTGGAAGTGTGTACTGCAATCAGTTGACGAAGCGTTGGTGTAGTTACGATTGTGGTGTCGTTGTTTGAATCGGTGCTGTTATGACTGTTGAGTTCGACTGCGCCGGTGCTGTGTATCTGCGAGTTGCTATGTGTATTGCATGTGTGTGTGTGTGTAGTATGGATGTGTGTCTGTGTATACGCAGATGTGTGTGTATGTGCGTATGGGTGTGTGGTTTACGTGTGTGTATCGTGCCGCCTGCCGCCCTGGATGTGTCTGTTGTGTGTGCGTGTGTACTTTGGGTTTTCCCTACAGTGTCAGGTAGGTGTGTGTATTCATGGTTGTTGTCTTTGTCGCTGGTTCTGGAGTCGCTGTGCAAGCAGGAGCAGTGTGAGGGCTTCCAGTTCTGGTTCCATAGCGGCTCCTGACAGGTATGTGTCCCAGAAGGTGAGTGTTTCCTTTTATAATGATGGTTTCTGCCAAAGTTTTCATGATGGTGCGGCCGAGGCAGAAACATTGAAGGAGTGCAGCATTGTAAGGTGTCCGGTGGAAACATAATCCCGACCGGCCTGAAGACGGCTATTGCCGTCCGTGACAGCATGACCGCACTGGCGGTACTGGCGGTTGTTTGGTTGTCTTCTTTTGGGAAGACCACCATGGTAATAATTTGGCGGTCTTCTCCACCGGCCCATTGGCGGTACCACTGCCGCAACCGACATGGCGTTCCTGGTACCACCAAACTCGTAATGACCCCCTTAATGTACATAAAATTTAACCCCTGAAGCACTCTTTTACAAACTCTTACACGCCTTTTTAAAATAGGCCCAGTTCAAGGTGTAGCCGAAACGTGTAGGCCGTTCATTTTCTTTATTTAATTTAGCATTATTATGCCCAAAGAAGAACAACAAAACAACAATAAAAATCACCTGATGTTTTTAAACTGGACAGAAATTCGTCTGTTCTTGTGCCTCTGTGCAACTGGTCCTGGGGAGTGGTCGAGAAGAGACCTATCTTTCTTGAAAAATAAAAATATATATATATTTTTTAAAGTATATATATATATATATATATATATATATATATATATACACTCCAAAAATGCCTTTGTGAATAGACATCTCTGTGTGAATAAATACAGATGAGAATGTAAATTCACATTTTGTGAATCACTAGAGCAATTTTCACTCATAAGTTATAGTTTTTGGCAAATCTCAGCGTCACTGAAATGTGCAAGTAGTTGTGAAAATCAAGGCGGGTGCCATAGTAATCTGAATACCAAAAGTATATTTACTTTGCTCTTAGCATAAACAAAATGTTTGCGATTACAGACAATAACAGTTGCAGCCTTTCACAGTTACTTGGACGAAAATCTGAGACAAGCATCACTGTTGTCTGCTGTGTAAACTTACGTCAGCTTCTCAGAATCTGAAAACATGTAAAGGGTTTTATTGATTGCATTTGGTTTGATGTACAGATCACTAACTGCCATTACTCTATAAAAGTATTGACTGAGAGCAGAAAGTGCACCATAAATTAGTCTGTAGTTCAACACAAATAACCCCTACAGGTAGTGATTTTAGTTACTGGTGAACCACAGTTTATTAAATAATAGAGTAGTATTAGGATTGGACTCCCTGTGATATGGTAAGTGTTTTTCCAAATCATACTTGACTCACAAATATTACGTTTTCCAGAAATCTTTGGTGGCATATACTTAATAGAAGAGTGGGTGTTGCGCAGATGTTCTATCTTGTGTAAATCCATATAATAAAAGTTGGGTGAAAAATAGATTATGCAAGAAATAACGATAGTGCTAAGCTGCATTTTTTAATACAAATATCCTAAGTTCCTTCTATTTTAGGAGGAACAAAATGTCATCTTACAAAACACAGGCATTCATGAATGTGGGCCTCGGGGGCTGAGAGCCCTGCTAATGGAATCCACTAACAATTTATAATTGAAGTTGGAATGTTCTTTTGGAATGCACTTAGAAGTTTCTGGCGTTCCCATCTGCGTGGAACTGACCTTAGACGGAAAGGTCCTGGTCTGACTGCACACGTGTTCATTCTTAGGAGAGAGACAGGGTTTACAGAAGGGCAAAGGCCTTCATTTAACCCAAAGCAGACCCATACTTTACACAGCCGGTGGCAGAAAGGAAGAACGTTTATTGGATTTTACAAGGTGTGAGGCGCACCATAAACTGTCTCAATAGATTTGTCCTTCGAATCTGACAAATGTCTCACACTACATTACAGAGTCTTGCGGAAGCGACTGTGTGGCTATGGTGAGGTTGCAATTATAAGAGAAATAGCGTCTTTTGCACTAACATAAACGGTGGCTGCCGTTTGACAGACCTTCAGGAAATGTTCCAAGAGAGGATACTTGTATGTATGATTCATTTTAGAATGTTTCTTGCAGAAAATAGATGGGTTCACAAATTGGTCTTGGAACAAATATATGAAGCTGAGCTTGCAATGCGGTTGGCGTCTATAGCATCAATTGCAATTCCGTTCACGGTTTGTGAATAGGTTTGGCTGCCAGCAAACACAGTCTTAAAACAAGCATTGGCAAAGCCATAGGATTCACCTTTGTTTTTTTTTTCTTTTCTATGTAACGATTGTTAAATTTGAGAAAAATTTTATAATGATTTTTGTTTTAAATTTGATGAACCATTAATGTTTTATCAAACTTAAAACTAACATTATTATAGCATATTTGTATTCCAGTTAGATAGAACTAAGAAACAAAGGCAAAACCTATTGGCATGACGCAAAGAAGCAACTAGCTCCCTGACGCGTTTATATCCAACGCATGTAGCGATTGAACGGCACGTCAGGCACTTCAGCTCTGCAGCCCCTCTCTCTGAACACCGAGAACATCCCCCAGGGTTTTATTAATGCCGTCGTGTTGACCAAGCCAAGCAGGGCCTGGGTGTAGGAAAGTACCATCTTGCCTGGCATGTTACCCCCATTTTTACTGTATGTATGTTTGTTCTTGCCTATGTGTCACTGGGATCCTGCTAGTCAGGACCCCAGTGCTCATAAAGTATGCTCTGTATGTGTTCCCTGTGTGGTGCCTAACTGTATCACTGAATTTCTGCTCACCAGAACCTCAGTGTTTATGCTCTCTCTGCTTTTAAAATTGTAACTGCAGGCTAGTGACTAATTTTACCAATTCTCATTGGCACACTGGAACACCCTTATAATCCCCTTGTATATGGTACCTTGGTACCCAGGGTATTGGGGTTCCAGGAGATCCCAATGGGCTGCAGCATTTCTTTTGCCACCCATAGGGAACTCAGACAATTCTTACACAGGACTGCCACTGCAGCCTGAGTGAAATAACGTCCACGTTATTTCGTAGCCATTTTACACTGCACTTAAGTAACTTATAAGACACCTATATGTCTAACCCTCACTTGGTGAAGGTTAGGTGCAAAGTTACTTAGTGTGTGGGCACCCTGGCACTAGCCAAGGTGCCCCCACATTTTTCATGGCAGATTCCCCAGACTTTGTGAGTGCGGGGACACCATTACACTCATGCACTACATATAGGTCAATACCTACATGTAGCTTCACAATGGTAACTCCGAACATGGCCATGTAACATGTCTAGGATCATGGAATTGTCACCCCAATACCATTCTGGTATTGGGGGGACAATTCCATGCATCCCTCGGTCTCCAGCACAGAGACCGGGTACTGCCAAATTTGCTTTCCGGGGTCTTCACTGCAACTACTGCTACTGCCAACCCCTCAGACAGGTTTCTGACCCCTGGGGCCTGGGCAGCCTGGTCCCAGGAAGGCAGAACAAAGGATTTCCTCTGAGAAAGGGTGTTACACCCTCTCCCTTTGGAAATAGGTGTGAAGGGCTGGGGAGGAGTAGCCTCCCTCAGCCTCTGGAAATGCTCTGATGGGCACAGATGGTGACCTCTCTGCATACGCCAGTCTACACCGGTTCAGGGCCCCCCAAGTGCTGCTCTGGCGTGAAACTGGACAAAGGAAAGGGGAGTGACCACTCCCCTGACCAGCACCTCCCAGGGGAGGTGCCCAGAGCTCCTCCAGTGTGTCCCAGACCTCTGCCATCTTGGATGCAGAGGTGTGAGGGCACAATGGACAGCTCTGAGTGGCCAGTGCCAGCAGGTGACGTCAGAGACCCCTCCTGATAGGTTCTTACCTCTCTCAGTAGCCAATCCTCCTATGTGGGCTATTTAGGGTCTCTCCTGTGGGCATCTCACCAGATAACGAATGCAAGAGCTCATCAGAGTTCCTCTGCACTTCCTTCATCTACTTCTGTCAAGGATCGACTGCTGACTGCTCCAGGACGCCTGCATAATCGCAACAAAGTAGCAAGAAGACTACCAGCAACATTGTAGCGCCTCATCCTGCTGGCTTTCTCAACTGTTTCCTGGTGGTGCATGCTCTGAGGGCTGTCTGCCTTCACCCTGCACTGGAAGCCAAGAAGAAATCTCCTGTGGGTCGACGGAATCTTCCCCCCTGCTAACGCAGGCACCAAACTTCTGCATCACCGGTCCTCTGGGTCCCCTCTCATCCTGACGAGCGTGGTCCCTGGAACACAGGAGCTGGGTCCAAGTGTCTTTGACAGTCCAGGGGCCCTTCTGTCCAAATTTGGTGGAGGTAAGTCCTTGCCTCCCCACACCAGACAGTAATGATGTGTACTGCATGACCTGCAGCTGCTCGGGCTTCTGTGCACTTTTGCAAGACTTCCTTTGTGCACATCCTAGCCCAGATCCCCAGCACTCCGTCCTGCATTGCCAAACTTGCTGAGTTGGACTCCGACGTCGTGGGACCCTCCTTTGTGACTCTGAGTCGACCGCTGTTCTCAATCTTCTAGGTGCCTGTTTGGGTACTTCTGCGGGTGCTGCCTGCTTCTGTGTTGACTCTCTGAGTTGCTGAGCGCCCCCTCTGTCTCCTCCTCCAAGGGGCGACCTCCTAGTCCTTCCTGGGCCCAAGCAGTACCCAAAATCCTCAACCGCAACTCTTGCAGCTAGCAAGGCTTGTTTGCAGTCTTTCTGCATTGAAACAACTCTGCATCCTCCAGCACGCCGTGGGACATCTTCCGACCAAAGGAGAAGTTCCTGGCACCTTCCGTTGTTACAGAATCTTTGGCTTCTTCCACCCAGAAGCAGCCCTTTTGCACCTTCATCTGGGTTTTAGTGGGCTCCTGCACCCCTGGACACTTGCATGACTCTTGGACTTGGTCCCCTTCCTTTACAGGTCCTCAGGTCCAGGAATCTGTCTTCAGTGTTTTGCAGTCAGTTGTTGTCCTTGCAGAATCCCCTATCTCGACTTTACTGTCTTTCTGGGGTAGTAGGGTAACTTTACTCCTACTTTTCAGGGTCTTGGGGTGGGGTATCTTGGACACCCTTAGGTCCATATTTATACTTTTTTAGCGCCGCATTTGTGTCATTTTTTGACGCAAAAATGGCACAAACTTGCAAAATACAATTGTATTTTGTAACTTTACGCCGTTTTTGCATCAAAATGCGGCGCTAAAAAAAGTATGGATATGGGCCTTAGTGTTTTCTTACACTCCCAGTGACCCTCTACACACTACACTAGGCCTGAGGTCCATTTGTGGTTCGCATTCCACTTTTGGAGTATATGGTTTGTGTTGTCCGTAGGCCTATTTCTCCCTCTTGCATTCTATTGTGATTCTACATTGTTTGCACTACTTTTCTAACTGTTACTTACCTGATTTTGGTTTGTGTACATATAATTTGTGTATATTACTTACCTCCTAAGGGAGTGTATCCTCTGAGATACTTTTGACATATTGCCACTAAAATAAAGTACCTTTATTTTTAGTAACTCTGAGTATTGTGTTTTCTTATGATATAGTGCTATATTATATAAGTGGTATATTAGGAGCTTTGCATGTCTCTTAGTTCAGCCTAAGCTGCTCTACTATAGCTACCTCTATCTAGCCTAAGCTGCTAGAACACCGCTGTTCTACTAATAAGGGATAACTGGACCCGGCACAAGGTGTAAGTACCACAAGGTACCCACTATAAGCCAGGCCAGCCTTCTACATTGGTGATGCAGCGGTGGGAAAAGTACTTGTAACTGCTTTACCACTTTGTCATTTGGTGCTTTTCATAAGAAAAACATGCATCAAATATTTCAATATATGCACATCGAACCAAAACAGTTTAATGTTCTGCTCTAAAACGTTCTACTAAGTTTCTGAAAAGTTCTGAAAACGTTTAAAAGTTTTTAAAAAGTTTTTAAAAGTTTTTTCTCTTTGCTTTCAAAAGTTCTAAAACTTTTTTTCTCTCTATCTTAAACCTATTCTATCATGTATGAAGTAGATCTTACTCCCAAAATTGTTCAGGCAACCTATGAGAGTTTAAACTTTAAAGGTTTGAGGGGTCTCTGCATAGAAAGAGGTTTAAGTATTGGTAAGAATCCTACAAAAGACTTTCTCTTTAACCTTCTCCTAGAAAGTTACCAGAACCAGTCTGGCCCATCTCAGGAACAGGAGGTAGGAGGGGAAGGTACCCAGTCAGACTCAGAGGAGTTCCCTGAAGAGATTGGGGAGGGTTCTTACAAAGACCTGCCATCTAGCAGGCCACCTAGTGAAACTGGTAGTGGGAGAGTGTCACACATTAGTAGGGCATCTTTCACTCCTAAAGGCCCGGTTACCAGGGTCCATCCAGTTAGGGACAGGTCTCTCTCTCTGCCAGTTCCCACATTTCTTCTGTATCTAAACATTCCCAAGCCTCCCACCCTGAGGATAACTTAATGGAAAGGGAACTCAGAAAGCTGAGGTTGGAAGAGGCCAGACTGAAGCTTAAACAGCAGCAGGTTGGTTGCATGGCAGTAAGGTGACTGACTATGAAGGCCTGTATAATCTGATCCTGAGAGAGCATATTCTTAACAATTGTGTGTCTGATTTGTTGCACCAGTAGTTGGTAGACTCAGATCTGACCTCTCCCCAAGAACCGGGAAAGAAGGCAGACAAATGGGTCATAACAAGTGTGAACAGAAAAGTTCATACAGGGGGTGACAAGGATGGCAAGAAGAAGGATGGTAAGTCTTCTGACAAGGGTGGGGACAAAGATAAAAAAACATTCTGAGTCTTCATCAGGCCCACAAAAATCCTCTGGGGTGGTAGGTCCAAATCCTCTTCAAACAATCAGAAAAAGCCTTGGTGTAATTTATGTAAAGTAAAAGGCCATTGGGCAAGTGATTCTACTTGTCCAAAGAAAAACACCAAACCTCCCACCACCACAACCCCAACTGCAAACTCTAGTGCCCTAATAATAGCAGTGGCGGTGGGAAGTCTACTACAAGTAGCCAATCCAAGGGTGTAGCTGGGCTCACTATTGGCAGTGTAGTTGGGGTTGGTCTTGTTAGGGAGACCACAGAGGCTGTTTTAGTCTCTGATGGTGGCATTGACTTTGCCACCTTGGTTGCTTGTCCCCTTAATATGGGTAAGTACAAGCAACTACCCCTAATCAACGGTGTTGAGGCCTACAGGGACAAAGGAGCCAGTGTAACTATGGTGTTAGAGTAACTGGTTCACCCTGATCAACACCTACTTGGTCAGCAGTACCAAGTAACTGATGCTGATAACAACACTCTTAGCCACCCCATGGCTGTTGTGAATCTCAACTGGGGGGGTTACTGATCCAAAGAAAGTTGTGGTAGCCACTGCATTACCTGTAGATTGCTTACTAGGCAATGATTTGGAAACATCAGCTTGGGCAGAAGTAGAGTTGGAGGCTCATGCAGCAATGCTGGGCATTCCTGGGCATATTTTTGATTTGACAAGGGCTCTGGCCAAAAAGCAAAAAGGACAGGGAAACTTGGATCCTGGAACAATGGACCAAGTGCTCCCAAAAGCTAGGGGTAGGAAGGGTAAATCCTTGCCCACTATCCATCCCTCTCCAGAAGATTCCCCTTTTGAGGAAGAGGAATCCTCTCCCTGTGCAGAACCTACACCAGATGAGCTGGCAGCAGACACTGCTGAGCTTGTGGGTGCAGGGGGGCCTGCTAAGGAAGAGCTGAGTGTAGCACAGCAGACCTGTCCCACACTAGAGGGTTTTAGACAGCAAGCTGTCAAGCAGCAGAATGGGGATGTCAGTGATAGCCATAAGGTGTATTGGGAAGACAACCTCTTGTATACTGAGTCAAGGGACCCTAAACCTGGAGCTGCCAGGAGGCTGGTCATTCCCTTGCAGTACAGAGAGTTTCTTCTTGCCTTGGCACATGACATTCCTTTGGCTGGTCATTTGGGCCAGACAAAAACTTGGGAGAGACTTGTCCCCCTGTTTCACTGGCCTCATATGTCAGAGGACACTAAAGAGTTTTGTCGCTCTTGTGTGACCTGCCAACACAGAGGCAAGACTGGCGGCACTCCAAAGGCCCCATTAATTCCACTTCCAGTGGTTGGGGTGCCCTTTGAAAGGGTAGGGGTTGACAGAGTGGACCCCCTTGACCCTCCAACAGCCTCAGGCAATAGATTTATCCTGGTGGTAGTAGACCATGCCACTAGGTACCCTGAAGCAATCCCCCTTAGGACCACGACAGCTCCTGCAGTGGCAAAGGCCCTCCTGGGAATCTTTTCCAGAGTGGGTTTCCCTAAGGAAGTGGTGTCAGACAGAGGTAGTAACTTCATGTCTGCATACCTCAAGTAAATGTGGAAGGAATGTGGTGTAACTTACAAGTTTACCACCACTTATCATTGACAAACAAATGGTCTGGTTGAGAGGTTTAATAAAACTCTCAAAGGTATGATAATGGGACTCCCTGAAAAACTCAGAAGGAGATGAGATGTTCTGTTACCTTGCCTCCTTTTTGCTTACAGGGAGGTACCCCAAAAAGAAGTGGTCTTTAGCCCCTTTGAACTCCTCTTTGGGCACCCTGTGAGAGGTCCCCTTGCTCTTGTGAAGGAGGGTTGGGAACAACCTTTAAAAGCTCCTAAACAAGACATTGTGGACTATGTACTTGGCCTAAGATCAAGAATGGCTGAGTATATTAAAAAGGCCAGTAAAAACCTTCAGGCCAGCCAGGAGCTGCAAAAGCAATGGCATGACCAGAAGGCTGTCCTGACTCAATACCACCCAGGGCAGAAGGTGTGGGTATTGGAGCCTGTCGCCCCAAGAGCACTCCAGGACAAATGGAGTGGACCCCATCTAATTGTTGAGAAAAAGGGTGAGGTTACCTATTTGGTAGACCTTGGCACTGCCAGGAGTCCCATTAGTGTGCTCCATGTCAACCGCCTGAAACCCTACTATGACAGGGCTGATCTCACCCTGCTCATGGCAACTGATGATGGACAGGAAGCAGAGAGTGACCCTCTCCCTGATCTCTTCTCCACCACTGAAGCTGGTGGCTTAGTGGAGGGAGTAGTACTTGCAGATTGTCTATCTGCAGAACAGAAAGATAACTGTATAACTCTTTTAAGTCAGTTTTCTGAACTCTTTTCACTGATACCAGGTACCACTACTTGGTGTGAACATACAATTGATACTGGAGACAGTTTACCTGTCAAGAGTAAGATTTATAGGCAACCTGACCATGTCAGGAACTGCATTAAACAAGAGGTTCAGAAAATGTTAGACTTAGGAGTAATTGAGCCTTCAGAAAGCCCATGGGCTAGCCCAGTGGTGCTTGTCCCTAAACCTCACAGTAAGGATGGAAAGAGAGAGATGAGGTTTTGTGTTGATTATAGAGTGCTCAACCAAGTAACCAAGACAGATGCTCACCCTATGCCCAGGGCAGATGAGCTCATAGATACACTGACTTCCGCCAAGTATCTAAGCACTTTTGATCTAACTGCAGGGTATTGGCAGATTAGGTTATCAGACGATGCTAAACCAAAGACTGCATTTTCGACCATAGGAGGGCTCTATCAATTCACAGTAATGCCCTTTGGTCTGAAAAATGCACCTGCCACTTTTCAATGGTTGGTGAGCACAGTCCTGCAAGGGTTGGAAGCTTTTAGTGCAGCATATCTAGATGATATAGCTGTCTTTAGCTCAATCTGGGATGATCACCTGATCCACCTATGGAAAGTTTTGGAGGCCCTGCAAAAGGCAGGCCTCACTATCAAGGCCTTAAAGTGGCAGATAGGGCTGGGGAAAGTGGTTTATCTGGGCCACCTGGTAGGTGGGGAACAGATTGCACCACTGCAGGGGAAGATCCAGACCATTATGGAATGGACTCTCCCTACAACTCAAACCTAGGTGAGAGCCTTTTTAGGCCTCACAGGGAAATATAGGAGATTCATCAAGAATTTTGGCTCCATAGCAGCCCCTCTTAATGATCTCACTAGCAAAAAGATGCCTAAAAAGGTATTGTGGACAGCTAGCTGTCAAAAAGTTTTTGATGAGCTTAAACAGGCCATGTGCTCTGCGCCTGTCCTAAAAAGCCCTTGTTACTCCAAGAATATTCATAGTCCAGACTGATGCTTCTGAATTAGGGGTTGGGGCAGTGCTATCACAGCTGAATACTGAGGGCCAGGATCAACCTGTTGCTTTTATGAGCAGGAGGTTGACCCCTAGAGAAAAGCGTTGGTCTTCCATAGAGAGAGAGGCCTTTGCTGTGGTCTGGGCACTGAAAAAGTTGAGACCATACCCGTTTGGTACTCACTTTATTGTTCAGACAGACCACAAACCTCTACTTTGGCTAAAACAAATGAAAGGTGAAAATCTTAAATTGTTGAGGTGGTCCATATCCCTACAGGGAATGGACTATACAGTGGAACATAAACCTGGGAGTGCCCACTCCAATGCAGATGGACTCTCCAGATATTTCCACTTAGACAATGAAGACTCATCTGGGCAAGGTTAGCCTTATTATCCCTCGTTTGGGGGGGGGGGGGTTTGTGTAGGAAAGTACCATCTTGCCTGGCATGTTAACCCCATTTTTACTGTATGTATGTTTGTTCTTGCCTATGTGTCACTGGGATCCTACTAGTCAGGACCCCAGTGCTCATAAAGTATGCCCTGCATGTGTTCCCTGTGTGGTGCCTAACTGAATCACTGAGGCTCTGTTAACCAGAATTGTCATTGCAGGCTAGTGACTAATTTTACCAATTCTCATTGGCACACTGGAACACCCTTATAATCCCCTTGTATATGGTACCTAGGTACCCAGGGTATTGGTGTTCCAGGAGATCCCTATGGGCTGCAGCATTTCTTTTGCCACCCATAGGGAGCTCAGACAATTCTTACACAGGACTGCCACTGCAGCCTGAGTGAAATAACGTCCACGTTATTTCACAGCCATTTTACACTGCACTTAAGTAACTTTTAAGTCACCTATATGTCTAACCCTCACTTGGTGAAGGTTAGGTGCAAAGTTACTTAGGGCCTGATTCTGACCTTGGCGGGCGGCGGAGGCCGCCCGCCAAAGTCCCGCCGTCAGGTTACCGTTCCGCGGTCGAAAGACCGCGGCGGTAATTCTGACTTTCCCGCTGGGCTGGCGGGCGGTCGCCTTCAGACCGCCCGCCAGCCCAGCGGGAAAGAGGCTTCCACGATGAAGCCGGCTCGGAATCGAGCCGGCGGAGTGGAAGCTGTGCGACGGGTGCAGTTGCACCCGTCGCGTATTTCACTGTCTGCGCAGCAGACAGTGAAATACATGTAGGGGCCCTCTTACGGGGGCCCCTGCAATGCCCATGCCAGTGGCATGGGCACTGCAGGGGCCCCCAGGGGCCCCGCGACCCCCCCTACCGCCATCCGGATCCCGGCGGTCGGACCGCCGGGATCTGGATGGCGGTAGGGGGGGTCGGAATCCCCGCGGCGGTGCAGCAAGCTGCGCCGCCGTGGAGGATTCAATGGGGCGGCGGTACACTGGCGGGAGCCCGCCAGTGGTGCCGGTCCGACCGCGGCTTTACCGCCGCGGTCGGAATCCCCATTGGAGCACCGCCGGCCTGTCGGCGGTGCTCCCGCGGTCCTCCGCCCTGGCGGTCTTTGACCGCCAGGGTCAGAATGACCCCCTTAGTGTGTGGGCACCCTGGCACTAGCCAAGGTGCCCCACATTGTTCATGGCAGATTCCCCGGACTTTGTGAGTGCGGGGACACCATTACACGCGTGCACTACATATAGGTCAATACCTATATGTAACGTCACAATGGTAACTCCGAACATGGCCATGTAACATGTCTAGGATTATGGAATTTTCACCCACATACCATTCTGGTATTGGGGGGACAATTCCATGCAGCCCCGGGTCTCCAGCACAGAATTTGGGTACTGCCAAACTGCCTTTCCGGGGTCTCCACTGCAGCTACTACTGCTGCCAACCCCTCAGACATGTTTCTGCCCCCCTGGGGCCTAGGCAGCCTGGTCCCAGGAAGGCAGAACAAAGGATTTCCTCTGAGCGAGGGTGTTCCACCCTCTCCCTTTGGAAATAGGTGTGAAGGGCTGGGGAGGAGTAGCCTCCCCCATCCTCTAGAAATGCTTTGATGGGCACAGATGGTGCCCTCTCTGCATACGCCAGTCTACATCAGTTCAGGGATTCCCCCAGCCCTGATCTGGCGTGAAACTGGACAAAGGAAAGGGGAGTGACCACTCCCCTGACCAGCACCTCCCAGGGGAGGTGCCCAGAGCTCCTCCAATGTGTCCCAGACCTCTGCTATCTTGGATGCAGAGGTGTGAGGGCACAATGGACAGCTTTGAGTGGCCAGTGCCAGCAGATGACATCAGAGACCCCCTCCTGATAGGTTCTTACCTCTCTCAGTAGCCAATCCTCCTATGTGGGCTATTTAGGGTCTCTCCTGTGGGCATCTCGCCAGATAACGAATGCAAGAGCTCACCAGAGTTCCTCTGCACTTCCCTCTTCGACTTCTGCCAAGGATCGACCGCTGACTGCTCCAGGGCGCCTGCGTAACCGCAACAAAATAGCAAGAAGGCTACCAGCAACATTGTAGCGCCTCATCCTGCCGGCTTTATCGACTGTTTCCTGGTGGTGCATGCTCTGAGGGCTGTCTGCCTTCACCCTGCACTGTCAGCCAAGAAGAAATCTCCCGTGGGTTGACGGAATCTTCCCCCCTGCTAACGCAGGCATTCTGCATCACCGGTCCTCTGGGTCCCCTCTCATCCTGATGAGCGTGGTCCCTGGAACACAGGAGCTGGGTCCAAGTGTCTTCGACAGTCCAGTGACCCTTCTGTCCAAATTTGGTGGAGGTAAGTCCTTGCCTCCCCACGCCAGACAGTAATCCTATGCACTGCGTGAACTGCAGCTGCTTGGGGTTCTGTGCACTTTTGCAAGACTTCCTTTGTGCACAGCCTAGCCCAAGCAGCTGCAGTTCACGCAGTACATAGGATTACTGTCTGGCGTGGGGAGGCAAGGACTTACCTCCACCAAATTTGGACAGAAGGGCCACTGGACTGTTGAAGCACTCTGTCCTGCATTGCCCAACTCGCTGAGTTGGACTCCGACGTCGTTGGACCCTCATTTGTGACTATGATCGACCGCTGTCCTCAGATCTTCTAAGTGTCTGTTCGGGTACTTCTGTGGGTGCTGCCTGCTTCTGCCGGGGCTCTCTGAGTTGCTGAGCGCCCCCTCTGTCTCTTCCTCCAAGGGGCGACCACCGGGCCGTTCCTGGGCCCCAGCAGCACCCAAAATCCTCAACCGCGACTCTTGCAGCTAGCAAGGCTTGTTTGCTGTATTTCTGCATTGAAACAACTCTGCATCCTCCACCACGCTGTGGGACATCTTCAGACCAAAGGAGAACTTCCTGGCACCTTCTGTTGTTACAGAATCTTCAGCTTCTTCCACCCGGAGGCAGCCATTTTGCACCTTCATCAGGGGTTTAGTGGGCTCCTGCCCCCCCGGACACTTGCGTGACTCTTGGACTTGGTCCCCTTCCTTTACAGGTCCTCAGGTCCAGGAATCCGTCTTCAGTGTTTTGCAGTCAGTTGTTGTCCTTGCAGAATCCCCTATCTCGACTTTACTGTATTTCTGGGGTAGTAGTGTAACTTTACTCCTACTTTTCAGGGTCTTGGGGTGGGGTATCTTGGACACCCTTAGGCCCATATTTATACTTTTTTAGCACCGCATTTGTGCCGCTTTTTGATGCAAAAGCGGCGCAAAGTTAGAAAATACAATTGTATTTTGTAACTTTGTGCCGCTTTTGAGTCAAAAAATTCCACAAATGTGGCGCTAAAAAAGTATAAATATGGGCCTTAGTGTTTTCTTACACTCCCAGCTACCCTCTACACACTACACTAGGCCTGGGGTCCATTTGTGGTTCGCATTCCACTTTTGGAGTATGTGGTTTGTGTTGCCACGGGGCCTATTTCTCCCTATTGCATTCTATTGTGATACTACATTGTTTGCACTACTTTTTTAACTGTTACTTACTTGATTTTGGTTTGTGTACATATAATTTGTGTATATTACTTACCTCCTAAGGGAGTGTATCCTCTGAGATACTTTTGGCATATTGTCACTAAAATAAAGTACCTTTATTTTTAGTAACTCTGAGTATTATGTTTTCTTATAATAAAGTGCTATTTGATATAAGTGGTATAGTAGGAGCTTTGCATGTCTCCTAGTTCAGCCTAAGCTGCTTTGCTATAGCTACCTCTATCAGCCTAAGCTGCTAGAACACCTCTATTCTACTAATAAGGGATAACTGGACCTGGCACAAGGTGTAAGTACCACAAGGCACCCACAATAAGCCAGGCCAGCCTCCTACACTGGGAACCCCCATCTCCCAACTCGGTTTGATTACACAAGAGGCAATCGAAATCTCAACATCAGACTGAATTAAAGTGGTTCTTACAGTGAGAGTGGACCACTGACACGCCATAGGTTACGCACCATGTAGCAGACTTGAGGGGCAGGTATCAGCCACGAACCCCACAACTTCAAGGGAGAGCTCGCATCTAAGACTAGGATTTTTGTATCAATCAGAGAGCGGCAGTATGTCAAAAAGGTACAATGTTTGCTGATATAAAGGAATCACACATAGGGGGTCATTCTGACCCCCGCGGGCGGCGGTCGCCGCCCGCCTGGAGGGAGCCGCCATATGGCCGCTCCGCGGTCGAAAGACCGCGGGGGCCATTCTGGCTTTCCCGCTGGGCTGGCGGGCGACCGCCAGAAGGCCGCCCGCCAGCCCAGCGGGAAACCCCTCCCCACGAGGAAGCCGGCTCCGAATGGAGCCGGCGGAGTGGGTATGTGCGACGGGTGCAGTGGCACCCGTCGCGTATTTCAGTGTCTGCAAAGCAGACACTGAAATACAAAGTGGGGCCCTCTTACGGGGGCCCCTGCAGTGCCCATGCCATTGGCCCCCCCAGGGGCCCCACAACACCCCATACCGCCATCCTGTTCCTGGCGGGCGACCCACCAGGAACAGGATGGCGGTATGGGGTGTCAGAATCCCCATGGCGGCGCAGCAAGCTGCGCCGCCATGGAGGATTCTGCAGGACAGCGGAAAACCGGCGGGAGACCGCCGGTTTTCCTGTTCTGACCGCGGCTGAACCGCCGCGGTCAGAATGTCCTGAGGAGCACCTGTTGGCGGTGCTCCCGCATCCCCGGCCCCCGCGGTCCTTGACCGCCGGGGTCGGAATGACCCCCATAGTGTGCACAAACTCGTGAAAAGAATAGAGTCTGAGGCTAATAACGTCATTGGAAAATAAAACAGATCATGTAATAACAGCCATCTGCTCCCCACACATTAACGATGTTGTTCCGATACAGCAGAACCGTCCTTGTGCACAGAAAAAAGGCCATCCTAAATCCACATTTATCTCTCCTAAGACCCGTTGTGACTACAATAATACCAAGATCTCAATGTATGTACTAAATGACGAAATTCAATTTAGACATCAATCTCATTTGCACATACTGTATGTTGTAGGCCCTGTGCACACAATGAAAATGTACCACTAGAGGTAGCACTGGGACACACAAACGTATATATAGAATACAGATACGAGATTCAATAAACAAAATAATACTTTGTAAATACAGAAAATTTACACAAAGAATAATATATTTCTGTATACAAAGTTCGATCTTAAAAACACTGTTGAAAAATGTAATGGAAGTAAAGACTATTTTTGTCACACAGAATAAACAACCCTTGATTGAATCCTAACGTGAAAATGATACTCAGTTTGACATGTGGCATCCTGTATGTCCTAAAAGCCCATTAAATGACAGGAGGATCTAGGCCGAAACACGTAAAGGTAGTGGGTGCGAGGACGACACTTGAAAACTCGCTCACAGCCCAACGAGGCCCACTCCACCATTTGCAGCATGCCTTTGCCAAGTGTCAGCATACTGCCCCATCATGGTGCCCAGTGCACGGCTCCCTTGCAGGGATTAATGCATCAACAGTTTCCATGAAAATGTTCTATCCCCTGTGGGACTTAGGCCCATATTTATACTTTTTGGCACAAAACTGCGCTAACTCAGTTTTGCGTCAAAAAGTTTAGCGCTGACTAGCGCCATTTTGTAACGCCAGCCGGGAGTCATATTTGTACTATGACGCTGGGTGGTGCTAAAACTGGGTTAGAGTAATTTTTCCTGACGCTAAGCATTGCGCCTTGTCATAAGGCAAAATGACGTTAACGGAGGAAAAATTTACTCTAGTCCAGTTTACGACATGTAAACAAGTCGCAAAACGGAAAGGCGCCATGTTTGCCCGCAATAGCGTTAAAAAGAGACGCTAATGGAGTAAGCAGTGCAAAGGAGAGGCAAGATGGACCCTGAAAGCCAGGAGACACCCCAAACAACCAGGAACCAGCCAGGAGTACATTGACAAGACCCACGGGAGAGAGAAGGAAAAGAGGAAGTGTTGTTTCAGCGCATAGGAGCATGAAATACTGATGAGAGAGGTGACGGAGCCTAAACATCAACTCTTCATCACCTCAAAATTGCCTATTGGAAGGGGAGAGGCAATTTGGCAGCACATAGTGGACAAGAAACAGGAAGGCAACACTGCAGATCGGAGGTGGGAGTCCAGCACCACAAGAGTACCCGAACGAGACAGAGGAGATGGTTGCAGCGGTCATCCAGGAAAAACGGGTGACTGGTATCGCAGGACAGGACAGCACAGACTAACGGGAAACAACACATATGCAGGGTAAGTTGCATGGGGTAAAAATATGGAAAAATGTCAAGTGCAGGAAGGGGAGGCACATACGTTGCACACAATGCATGTCAGCCCTGCAAATCAGGCAGTGGAAAGGGGAAAGAGCCGGGGCATGGGACCCCCTGCAATGCCCATTCTAGGTGCATGGGCTGTGCAGGGGCACCCAAGGGCACACCACAGCACAACACCAACAACCTCTGCATGGGGGTTGACTGCTATGCCAAGGCACATGGAAATGCTGAAACAGACCAGGACAGTAGCGCTGAACGTATAACTGGTCTGGTGTCTCAGGACAGCTGGTACTGCCAGTATGTAATCTGCAGAAAACTGCCCAGTGCAAGACCATTGGCCCAAGGGATATTCCCCATTGACAACAGTTGCCACTGTTGGCGCTGATCATTTAGGAAATGGCAGTTAGGTGCCCATACGGCAAACACACTCAAAATGAGGGTTCAGTATGACCATATGATCAATCCCCATCAAAGTAGCTTCAGGCCCGATCCAAGTGCAGCTCCTGTCAACTGGTCATGTCCATAGACTCAATAACCATCAGGCACTGTCACATACATAATGATGTGCACAGCAGTAATCTCATACCCATGCAGGCCATCCCTGGGTTTACCATTGTGCCTGTGTCACATTAGCTGCAATGCCACCATGCAGTATCTCAGGTATCATAGTGAGAGGAGGACTGCATTGAGCGGGAGGACATATGTGTGTGGGAAGTCGTACACACCCGCACAGTCAAAAGAGGAAATGGAACTCTGCCAGGTCCATCAGTGCAATGTAATTTAGCACACATACTCAAACATCAACATGAGGAACTAGCAATGGTAATAAGAGCATTGTCTGAGCACAGCATAGGTGTATGTGAAACATGAAAGACTGGGACAGGGGCATATTGTCATGTGTGGTGCTGTGGCATCAGCACAGCAACACCCATTGTAAGGAATCACTATGCAAATGGAAACATAGGGAGGGTT
The DNA here is from genome assembly GCF_031143425.1 of Pleurodeles waltl. Classification (NCBI taxonomy): domain Eukaryota; kingdom Metazoa; phylum Chordata; class Amphibia; order Caudata; family Salamandridae; genus Pleurodeles; species Pleurodeles waltl. Next base: position 747,989,826 of record NC_090436.1, on the reverse strand, counting down.
GATGAGGACAAGAAGGTACCAAGCCACAAATAGGACATAACTCACACCTAGATGTGACGCAGACAATTGCGCAAACTGCCCATCCCTACATGTGACATGCAGGTGGGGCATAGGGCTGAGAGACTGCAAACATTAAGTGCAGGAACAATATATGGGAACCAAGATGGCAATGAGCCACCAATAGGAAGTCAGTGACATCATATATCAACTGCCACAACACAGACACACTAATTGTACAGTATCTCATTGCAGAGGATGATGGCTCACCTGCAGATCTGCCTGTCCTGAACTACCCTGATGACCTTGATGACCAGCTGACAACCATCAGCCAGGAAACCCTCCAAGATGTCCTGGGAACCCTCCAGACCCCAAATCCAGTCGCAAGGAGGAGCATTCATGTAGCACCCATCCCAGAGGCCCCACCTATCACCCCAAAAGTACGATCTGCCAGCTCCAACACAGCTGAGGACTCCAAGGACACAGGCACCACCTTTAAGAGGACAGTAGTGGGAGTCCAGCAGGAGCTGGCCAAGGAGGTGCAGGTGGGGATGCAAAGTATGGCAGCCAGCCTTGAGGGTATGCGCACGTGCATCATAATGGCCACCGAACAGACAGCAGCCAAACATGGCACACAATTCCCACTGCATGGAGTCCAGCAGGGTCTGAAGGACCTGACCACTGTCATGAGGGAGTTGACACGCCTGCTCTCCCAAACTTGCTGCAGCATGCATGACAACAAGCAGGGCTCCATGCACCGGGAACTGGCCTCCCTCAGGGCAGACATGACTGCCTGCCTACCACAGCTATGTTGCTGCCATACTCAAAAATCAGCAGCTCCTCCTTGCTGCTGTGATGCCATATGTAGTTTCACAGATGGCAGCTGATGGGAATTTGGTGTCCACTTCCCCAGCTACTGAAGTGTGTGTGGCCCCCTCTACCCCACCACCACCACCACCATCAAGGGCAGAGGAGACAACACACACATCAGAGGATGAAGATGTGGAACAGATCATCTTCACCCTTAGGAGTACCCGGTAGCACCCGCCCATTCCATATGTGCAGTGATTTCACTTTTTCCTGTGCTTGACATCATGCCAGTGTTGCTACAGTTGGTGACATGCACTCTTCACTGACACACTGTTAACCTTTCCACTATGGACTACAATTGTCTCTCACTAATCAATTGGCAATTCATGTTCTCCTGCACTGAACAACACTTTACCCAAGCATGTCCAATGACATGTCCCTCAACCCTGCACTTGTGTTGTGTCACAATACAGTAGAATGTTTTTCACTAATGGGTCACAGACCTGGACAATGTCAATATTGCACTACAGCACTTGTAAATAAACAGCACCTACACATCCACATTGTCTCTGTGTAATGTGACATATCTACCTTTCTGTAGATTTGTGATGGTATATCATGTCTATAGTCACAGAGTGTCAGTACAAGAGTGTAGAAATATTGGGGGCACATATCTACGCACAAGGCACCTACATGATGAACGTCAATGCTGGATACATCCCCTATGAGCAAGTCACTGTGTATGTGAAATATGTTGAACACATGAATGCCTCATCCACTTCATACAGCAGGAGTGGCTGTGTAAGAGTGCTCGGGCAATAACGTCAGTTGGGAGTACCAGTGAAACACATTGGTGTGAAACAGATATACCTAACCTCATCTGAAATTGGCACTGCTCAGTTTAGCAGTGTTGACATGAAGTCCAGGCTGTAGTCAGACATCCCACAGTGCCCAACATTCCAACACAGGACCAAACAATGACAACTTAAAAACCACACCTAACTGTCCAATACATGGGAAACATAGTCACCTTGATTGGTGGGTACATTGGGATGCGGATGCATTGACACGTAGATGTGTTGTAGCTGCCAATGTGACAACTCAGTTGCAAGTGGAAATTAACATGTCAAGAGAGGGATCTGGATGCAGGCCAACACACAATTCTCACTGTACACTCAATGGAAAACCCTGAGACCCAAGCATATGACACATGCAGTAAGGGAGTACCCAAACTTTTATTATATATGTATAAAACGGAACTAAATACTATGAAAAACGCCTATCCTAGCCTAATCTATCCTACCTATACATTACCCACAACTGGCCCTAGCTACCCTATGCTAAACTTACTTACCACATTTAACAACACACTCTAAACATTGGCCCCTCACCCCCCTTATTTCATGAGGCACAAGCAGGACAACATATACTAAACTAAACATATACTACCTAATACTAAAAAAAAAAAAATGTTTGTGGTATATTTTTTAATTACAAATATATATATTTTAACACATAAATGCCCCAACATTACCCCCACCCACCCACAAACTAATGTAATAATTTGAAAACCCATCCCTCAAACCTACTTATCCTACCTAAACAACTAATCTAATTTAACCTATTACTAACCCCCTAAAATCCACTACAAATTAAGAAAACAAATGAGGAGGGAGGGTACTGAACTGGGGGTGAACAGGAGGCATCAGTTCATAGATTGGCCCTCTTGAGTGTCCTCTTGATGGCCTTCATTCTCTTTGAGTTGCAGTCCACCTCCTTCTTGAGGCTGTCCAGCTTCTTGGGGACCAGTTTCATGTCCCTCTGTAGATCCTTGATTGCCAACATGTCCATTGCAGCAGGCGTGATGGGCTGTGGTGCAGATGTACAGGGGTGGCAGGTGGGGCAGAAGTGACGTAGTGGCTGTGGCCCCCTGTTTAGCTGTGGTGCTGGGTCCACTCTTTGTGGGCAGTTTAGGTCCCCCCTGGCTGAATGCCCACCATTCCCCAGTAGCTCGCTCCTTTCGATAGCGTTGTGCCATCCTGCGGTACCCAGACTCCACACCCAATATGTGGCGATAGCGCGGTGCCCTCTTCTGGAGCGCCCTGAGTTCCTCACTGTCCATTTTGGCATCTGTTTAATTGGGACAGGCAACCATCAGTATCAGCATTGTGTGATGTTTGTACAGATAATACTCTAACACTCTACCTCGATTTGCACATGCACTCCAAATCACATTCCAGATTATACAATGTCCCTGATGAATGTAAAGGCAACGTTGCCTACCCATCATGTCATAGACACCAAAGCGATGCACAACAAGAGTTGGAACCAAAAAAACTTATCTGTGCATTGATTTAGTGCAATGTGTCACAATGCAAAGGCAGCAACAACTTCACATGGGCCAGGCCGACTAATCTTCATCATCTGAGTCAACTTTAAAATACACAACACCAGTAACTGGTAGATGTCTTTGGGAGTATGGTATGCAGTTGCTAATCATAAGGGGTCAGTGTTGATTGGGACACATGCAAGCCTGATTGAGATGATTGTCACCTACACTGTGACCATCACATCTACCAACAAATATGTTGTTCACCTACCCCTGTGCCTCAGGGGGGATGGGCATGCAATCCATCATCACAATTGTTGAGGTAAACTACTAAGGCATGTCCACTTATACATGGAGTTAGGGAGTGGACCACATGTGAGGAGGCAGGTATCCATAGGTCATTCACATCTACATTCATGTGTCCTGGTGTGGACACACATCAACACCTGATCTGCCAACACAATTCCCTAAACACCCACATTGATGCCAGCACATGTCTGTCCTTGACCTGCATGCACGCCTATTACATACCACATTAGTGTCACGTAAATGGAGTACAACGTTTGGCACCATGCTGGGGGACAGTTACCCACCCAGTCCTACATGTACATTACAATACAGGAATGCACCAATTTGTGTGGAAAACTGGTGCATCACTGTATTGTGAGAATGACGGTTTGACCCAGTGCCAATATACTGACATTGGTGCACTTCCAATTCCCATATGGGCCTACATGTGGCTAGGTATCACCTTGTTCACAAGCTGCTGCCCATTGCGCAGCACAAGACTCCCAAGTAAGACTCTCTGCTTCTGAATGGGTAACCCTTGCATGGGACACAGTTTCACCATCCAGCCTATTTTGAAATCTTATCATGTGCCAGCTCATTATATCTAGCATTGAGTGCAACATGCAAGAGTCATTCACACAGCAGCTGCAATCACTACACAGGAAAGACATTATCCCACTTACTGGATACATCTGGGTCCTGAAATCTTGCCACTTCTCCAATGGTGTAGGGGGCAGATCCACCTGTAAGATATGGATAGAAAAACATGCTCAGTGTCTTATCACTGTCACTACAAGTGGACAACATATCACAGTGTGTAACATTTTAGATGAGTGAGCTAGTGATCCTGCTTGAAGACAGTACAACAGACATAGCACTGCAAACTCACATTGACACTAACACTCCGGTGATTGAGAGTCACACATCTGCACATATGCACTGGGCCTAAGACTCATGTAGTGCTATACCCTATAACAACCACATGTGGGCAATCTATTTAAGATTGTACTCCATGGCATGATTTGAATTTCGGTGAAAAATCCATGGCACTTCAATACAAGTGACTCAGGTATTGTGGCTTGTGCTTCAAGGCACACTGAGTAACTGTTTGATGGACATGGGGCTCAATTTTTAGTCTGAAATTATCAAGTGTGGAGTGGTCCATGACTGATGTGGCACAGTTGCATGTTGGTAACCAATGCCCCATTGCCAGTGTCCTCTAAGGCAGGTATGCCCCCTTTTCAACATAATGGCAGGGAACATAATAATGACAATGTAGCGCTATACATGGATTGCCCACTTTGCTATCAGGATCGTGTGAAATATGGTATGCTGCTGGTGTTTTGCCTTATCACCATTGACAAACTGCAGGGGCACAGGTGTTGCCATGGCCCCTGAAATGTGTGACTAAGTGATAGTCATACATGGCTCAACAAACCTCTGACCTGCATTGTTAAAATGTATAGACATGTGGAATCCATCTCAATACTGGGAAAATTACACTTCATTCTGGTTACATTCAACCTGTCCACAAGCTTTGCATGCAGCACTCAGACACATCTGCTACTGTCACTCAGGAGCATTCTACAGTAAATGTATGTCAATGGGATAATCACCAACAGGTCCACCGATCACCACACCCAGATTGTCTAGCAGATCATGCTCTCTGGCCACCAGATCAGCCCAGCAATGCTTCAGCTGGTGCTCGTTACGGCTGGTACGATACACCCTCTTCAGGTGGTGGAGCACCTTGCCCCACATCAGCCACCTTGCCTCCGTCCGATACCCCTGTATCACTCTGCTCCCATCTCAAGCATCATTAGCAAGAAGTGGCACACTAGCCACACGAAGCCTCTGTGCTCCTCCTCCCCCATGAGTGTTAGCCTCGCCCTTCCTGACATGTCCCTCACGCACAATGTAAAACAGTAAATAGGAAATTAAAATTTACAAAAGAGGAAACTTACAGCCCAAACTTATTAACCTCAACTAACCCAACTAATCTAGTACCCGGACACACACCCCACAGTACAAGTACAAAGAGAAATACAGTAAACTGCACAAAATCACAGACAATGGTACAAGTAACAGTCCCGATTCACACCAGACACAAAAGAGAGACACCTCAAGATACAAAAATTACCTAAAACACACCATCAACACCAAGACACAGCCACACAGTGGAAAGATGCACAGACTGCAAAGTGAAAGTGAAAGTACACCCACTGTACCATGCCTGTAAACAGTATTTCCTAGTACATGACTTCCTGTCCCCTTGCGTCACGTTTTACGCCATGCGTGTATTTTTTGGGAGCATAAGATGTTTGCTTGATTATTTCCGATGCATTACCTATGTGTGCGGCAATATATGACGCATTACCTGTAGGCTTGGATTTCACAGGATATCCGCATGAGTGTAATGCGTGGGTGGAATTCACGTTAAGGGCCCATGGTTCAGAACTTTGCGTTTGTGGATCTTTTCAACACATTTGCATCAAGCTTTTTGACTCTATTCGCGATTGTGTGAATTTGTTCCATTGACCATGGATACACCCTGTATGAAAATGCAAATGGGATGGGATGGGCTGCAGTGTGTAATATTGTATATGGCCACATGTGGTAGACCATGCAACTTTGTGATTTGGGTGTGTATGGTTTGTTACAACGATGTGTGTGTTTCTGAATGAACGGCAGTCAAAAATGTGGACTTAATGCATATGTAATAATGTGTGACAACTGTGTATCCACATTTGATGGCAGTCAGTGATCTACAACAGTCATGGTATGTGTTTGTGGAATGTTTTGACTCACGTGATGTCTGTAGTTTTTTTACTTAGTGAACATTACATTTAAGACGACTTAGACAACTCATGCATTGTTAATGATTGTTGAAGAGTGCTATGTAGGATATGTTTCCCCTAAACCGTTTCTAAATGTTAGTAATGAGTTCATGGTGACTTGTGTGTGGACTACACAAAAGTCTGACATGTGTGCATATTTGGTACATACTGTGTTTGACACACTGTACCTAAATTCCACCCATATGATGTTTTGAACACATGCCAGTTTGAACTCATTACAATTAGCTATTTTTCTTGTGCTGTTGTGGTGGACCTGCTGTCCTAGCGGCATGTGTTCTCATTATTTCTCATGTGGATTCCACAGAAGTGTCCAGTCCAAGTGTGTGGGCATGTGTACCCTGTGTCAGGATTGGGCCCCATGGCAGTGGCAGGACTGATTTCCAGGGATGGATGGCGCAGGGCAAGTGTTTTGAACATTGCTTGTTATACCTTGGACAATCATGCTATCCATTGCCCCCTTAACACACAAGCTCCTTGCAGATATTGCAAGTGTCACACTTAGAAATGTCAATGGTCTGTTCATACATTCCTGTCCTGATATTTTACATCCAAGGCCTCATGTATGGGGCCCTTGGTTACCTCATAATTGGAGATGTTATAGTTGTGTGTCATGAGCTACAGTTGTACATGTTGGCAACATGGATGTGACTCATATGTTGTGGTCCATTGATTCTGTCCTTCATTTGTGACATTCAAGTGATAAGTCTATTTGTGATGTGTGTGATGGTTGCAGTACAATCATACACATCACATGTGATATTGCACCAGAAGTTTTCAGATTTCTATTTGTGACATGCTCCCTGAGGTAATACTCACATTCCTAAGGTACATGTGATGGAGAATGAAGACACCAGAGCAGGAATGTATGATCAAATAAGGTGTTGATTTACATATATTAACAAGGTGTGTAGAGTGACTATAAGGTGAAAATGTTGCGCACGATTTGCTGTCTGCGGCGCATTCCAGCAGCTGTGTTCTGCTGTTCCCCCTCATTTTCAATGCCACCATCCTCCTCCTCCTCCTCAGGCAGTTCTTGGTCCGGCTCACATAATAGGATGTTCATCTTCACACAAAAGTTGTGCAGCATAGCACAGGTCAGTATAATTTTACAAACAATGTGTGGGGGCATAAAGGAGGCTGCCTCCTGTGATGTCCAGGCACCTGAATCTGGACTTCAGGATGCCAGAAGTCCTTTCCACAATGGTGCGTGTCCTCCGATGTGCCTCATTATAGGCACGCTCTGCTGCTGTGCTTGGGTTGGGGAATGGGATCATGATCCAGGGCTGGATCCCATAACCCTGATCCGCTGCAAAAGATTATATGAGTGAGTATTTATGCTTGCAACAGGATTGTCATGTAGCATGGCAGTTGATATCCTGTGTTGTTTGTGACTCATATGTGTTTTTGGTATGGTGTGAGTTCCTGGCCTTCTGTAAGGTCTTCTCAGCACTGGGTTGTTGGACATGACAACTATTATTAGGCTTAAGGACCTGGGATATATGATTTGGTTTCCTAACTGTTGGTCTGTATGTATGTACCATGTGTTGTGTAGTGTCCCATATGTATCAGTGTGCTTTCACTGGAGGAGACATGATACATCCACACACACAATGGGTTCAGATGTGGTGATAACATGGTTGCACTACATGGCCTGGACATCCCATCCATTTAGACATGTATGATTGCAGATGAAATGTGACACTGAGGCCCTTTGAATTGGGTAGGTGACAATGCACAACACAGCTCCAAAATTGGCAGCACTGACCTGTTAAATATTGATAAGGCACGATTGTGCCATTTGTGACTTGTTTCTAGGCAACCTTTTGTTTTTCCCTCTGCCAGTTGCTCATGTGCAGCCGTACAACTACACTACCGACCTTGCACCAGGGAACCTGGCTAACTGCCCTGTGGAGGTGGATGTATCTGTGCAGGAAGGGCCACCTCCCTATACATGTGCTATTTTTATGGACAATTGGCTCTTTCAGTGTGTGCAGCAGTGTGCAGTATGCATTTGTGGCATATTAATATGCGTCATAGACCAGGCCACTTCCTCACTGCAACCTGCAAACAGCACCCCTGGAGTGCTGTTTGATGTTGGCACTGCCTCAGTATTTCCGTGTCACCTACATCTGAGTCAGCATCATCATGCTATGTGTCTCATGGTGTTAGACCTGCTGCAACACATTGCACACCCCTTCCACGCTACATACTGCTTGGGAGGGTGGCTGTTTGACTATGTGGCCTCAAGTAATTGGAAATAGTTAATCTTCCAAGTTGTATTTACAGTGCAGGCCATGACATTGTCACTGTGGGCTTTAACATTGGTTCCTTGGTGCTCCTGAGTGGCAGCTAATGTTTGTGGCAGCCGTCAGTTGTCCAAGGGTGTGTATAAAAAAAAAAAAAAAAAAAAAAAAATTGTGTCAGGGTGTACAACATAACTACCAGTGTCACACCTCAGTGTCACCTTGCATATGTGTCAATGTAGTGGTGAATGTATTGTGTGTCCTACAGGGTTGTTGTGCTGTGTGTATATTGCTAGGTTTGGAGCCTTACCTACAAATAAGCCATTGCCATATTGTCTTTCCTGGGAGTGCTCATTGATCCTGCTGTGCCAGAATATGAAGGAGTTATGGACACTCCCAGGATACTTGGCCAAGATGTTTGTGAACAGTCCCTTGTGGTCAACTATGGCCTGCACACTGATAAAATGCGTGTGCTTTCTGTTCCTGAATAGGCGTTCTGTTGCTACAGTTGGGACGATCCAGACATAGGTGCAGTCATTTGCACTGTGCATATGCGGGAAGCCATGGAGTTGATAAAACCCCTGTTTTATCTCCTGCTGCTTCTGTTGGGTATTGGGTAAGCTGATGTGGTG